>NC_069502.1:656514675-656839675 GCF_027579735.1 Bombina bombina
AAGAAAACACATCAAAATGATAGAATTTAGTAAAAGTATGCAAAGAAGACCAAGTTGCTGCTTTGCAAATCTGATCAACCGAAGCATCATTCCTAAACGCCCAGGAAGTAGAAACTGACCTAGTAGAATGAGCTGTAATCCTTTGAGGCGGAGTTTTACCCGACTCGACATAAGCATGATGAATTAAAGATTTCAACCAAGATGCCAAAGAAATGACAGAGGCCTTCTGACCTTTCCTAGAACCGGAAAAGATAACAAATAGACTAGAAGTCTTTCGGAAATTCTTAGTAGCTTCAACATAATATTTCAAAGCTCTAACTACATCCAAAGAATGCAATGATTTCTCCTTAGAATTCTTAGGATTAGGACATAATGAAGGAACCACAATTTCTCTACTAATGTTGTTAGAATTCACAACCTTAGGTAAAAATTTAAAAGAAGTTCGCAACACCGCCTTATCCTGGTGAAAAATCAGAAAAGGAGACTCACAAGAAAGAGCAGATAATTCAGAAACTCTTCTGGCAGAAGAGATGGCCAAAAGGAACAAAACTTTCCAAGAAAGTAATTTAATGTCCAATGAATGCATAGGTTCAAACGGAGGAGCTTGAAGAGCCCCCAGAACCAAATTCAAACTCCAAGGAGGAGAAATTGATTTAATGACAGGTTTTATACGAACCAAAGCTTGTACAAAACAATCAATATCAGGAAGATTAGCAATCTTTCTGTGAAAAAGAACAGAAAGAGCAGAGATTTGTCCTTTCAAGGAACTTGCAGACAAACCTTTATCCAAACCATCCTGAAGAAACTGCAAAATTCTCGGAATTCTAAAAGAATGCCAGGAAAAATGATGAGAAAGACACCAAGAAATGTAAGTCTTCCAGACTCTATAATAAATCTCCCTAGATACAGATTTACGAGCCTGTAACATAGTATTAATCAGAGTCAGAGAAACCTCTTTGACTAAGAATCAAGCGTTCAATCTCCATACCTTTAAATTTAAGGATTTGAGATCCTGATGGAAAAAAGGACCTTGCGACAGAAGGTCTGGTCTTAACGGAAGAGTCCACGGTTGTCAACTGGCCATCCGGACAAGATCCGCATATCAAAACCTGTGAGGCCATGCTGGAGCTACCAGCAGAACAAACGAGCATTCCTTCAGAATCTTGGAGATTACTCTTGGAAGAAGAACTAGAGGTGGAAAGATATAGGCAGGATGATATTTCCAAGGAAGTGACAATGCATCCACTGCTTCCGCTTGAGGATCCCTGGATCTGGACAGATACCTGGGAAGTTTCTTGTTTAGATGAGAGGCCATCAGATCTATTTCTGGAAGTCCCCACATTTGAACAATCTGAAGAAATATCTCTGGGTGAAGAGACCATTCGCCCGGATGTAACGTTTGGCGACTGAGATAATCCGCTTCCCAATTGTCTATACCTGGGATATGAACCGTAGAAACTAGACAGGAGCTGGATTCCGCCCAAACCAGAATTCGAGATACTTCTTTCATAGCCAGAGGACTGTGAGTCCCTCCTTGATGATTGATGTATGCCACAGTTGTGACATTGTCTGTCTGAAAACAAATGAACGATTCTCTCTTTAGAAGAGGCCAAGACTGAAGAGCTCTGAAAATTGCACGGAGTTCTAAAATATTGATCGGTAATCTCACCTCCTGAGATTCCCAAACCCCTTGTGCTGTCAGAGACCCCCACACAGCTCCCCAACCTGTAAGACTTGCATCTGTTGAAATTACAGTCCAGGTCGGAAGAACAAAATAAGCCCCCTGAACTAAACGATGGTGATCTGTCCACTACGTCAGAGAGTGTCGTACAATTGGTTTTAAAGATATTAATTGAGATATCTTTGTGTAATCCCTGCACCATTGGTTCAGCATACAGAGCTGAAGAGGTCGCATGTGAAAACGAGCAAAGGGGATCGCGTCCGATGCAGCAGTCATAAGACCTAGAATTTGCATGCATAAGGCTACCGAAGGGAATGATTGTGACTGAAGGTTTCGACAAGCTGATATCAATTTTAGACGTCTCTTGTCTGTCAAAGACAGAGTCATGGACACTGAATCTATCTGGAAACCTAAAAAGGTTACCCTTGTCTGAGGAATCAATTAACTTTTTGGTAAATTGATCCTCCAACCATGATCTTGAAGAAACAACACAAGTCGATTCGTATGAGATTCTGCTAAATGTGAAGACTGAGCAAGTACCAAGATATCGTCCAAATAAGGAAATACCACAATACCCTGTTCTCTGATTACAGACAGAAGGGCACCGAGAACCTTTGTAAAAATTCTTGGAGCTGTTGCTAGGCCAAATGGCAGAGCCACAAACTGGTAATGCTTGTCTAGGAAAGAGAATCTCAGAAACTGATAGTGATCTGGATGAATCTGAATATGCAGATATGCATCCTGTAAATCTATTGTAGACATATAATGCCCTTGCTGAACAAAAACAGAATTTATGCTTACCTGATAAATTACTTTCTCCAACGGTGTGTCCGGTCCACGGCGTCATCCTTACTTGTGGGATATTCTCCTCCCCAACAGGAAATGGCAAAGAGCCCAGCAAAGCTGGTCATATGATCCCTCCTAGGCTCCGCCTACCCCAGTCATTCGACCGACGTACAGGAGGAAATATGCATAGGAGAAACCATATGATACCGTGGTGACTGTAGTTAGAGAAAATAATTCATCAGACCTGATTAAAAAAAAACCAGGGCGGGCCGTGGACCGGACACACCGTTGGAGAAAGTAATTTATCAGGTAAGCATAAATTCTGTTTTCTCCAACATAGGTGTGTCCGGTCCACGGCGTCATCCTTACTTGTGGGAACCAATACCAAAGCTTTAGGACACGGATGAAGGGAGGGAGCAAATCAGGTCACCTAAATGGAAGGCACCACGGCTTGCAAAACCTTTCTCCCAAAAATAGCCACTGAAGAAGCAAAAGTATCAAATTTGTAAAATTTGGCAAAAGTGTGCAGTGAAGACCAAGTCGCTGCCTTACATATCTGGTCAACAGAAGCCTCGTTCTTGAAGGCCCATGTGGAAGCCACAGCCCTAGTGGAGTGAGCTGTGATTCTTTCAGGAGGCTGCCGTCCGGCAGTCTCATAAGCCAAACGAATAATGCTTTTAAGCCAAAAGGAAAGAGAGGTAGAAGTTGCTTTTTGACCTCTCCTCTTACCAGAATAAACAACAAACAAAGAAGAAGTTTGTCTGAAATCTTTAGTGGCCTCTAAATAGAATTTTAGAGCACGGACTACGTCCAAATTGTGTAACAAACGTTCCTTCTTTGAAACTGGATTCGGACACAAAGAAGGTACAACTATCTCCTGGTTAATATTTTTGTTGGAAACAACTTTCGGAAGAAAACCAGGCTTAGTACGCAAAACCACCTTATCTGCATGGAACACCAGATAGGGCGGAGAACACTGCAGAGCAGATAACTCAGAAACTCTTCTAGCAGAAGAAATTGCAACCAAAAACAGAACTTTCCAAGATAATAACTTAATATCTACGGAATGTAAGGGTTCAAACGGAACCCCTTGAAGAACTGAAAGAACCAGATTAAGACTCCAGGGAGGAGTCAAAGGTCTGTAAACAGGCTTGATTCTAACCAGAGCCTGAACAAACGCTTGAACGTCTGGCACAGCTGCCAGCCTTTTGTGAAGTAAAACAGATAACGCAGAAATCTGTCCCTTCAGAGAACTTGCAGATAATCCCTTCTCCAAACCCTCTTGTAGAAAGGATAAAATCCTAGGAATTTTAATCTTGTTCCATGGGAATCCTTTAGATTCACACCAATAGATATATTTTTTCCATATCTTATGGTAAATTTTTCTAGTTACAGGCTTTCTAGCCTGAATCAGAGTATCTATTACAGAATCTGAAAACCCACGCTTTGATAAAATCAAGCGTTCAATCTCCAAGCAGTCAGTTGGAGAGAGACCAGATTCGGATGCACGAATGGACCTTGAACAAGAAGGTCCTGTCTCAAAGGTAGCTTCCATGGTGGAGCCGATGACATATTCACCAGGTCTGCATACCAAGTCCTGCGTGGCCACGCAGGAGCTATCAAGATTACCGAAGCCCTCTCCTGGTTGATCCTGGCTACCAGCCTGGGAATGAGAGGAAACGGTGGGAAAACAAAAGCTAGGTTGAAGGTCCAAGGTGCTACTAGTGCATCTACTAGAGTCGCCTTGGGATCCCTGGATCTGGACCCGTAACAAGGAACCTTGAAGTTCTGACGAGACGCCATCAGATCCATGTCTGGAATGCCCCATAATTGAGTTATTTGGGCAAAGATTTCCGGGTGGAGTTCCCACTCCCCCGGATGGAATGTCTGACGACTCGGAAAATCCGCTTCCCAATTTTCCACCCCTGGGATGTGGATTGCAGACAAGTGGCAGGAGTGATCCTCCGCCCATTGAATTATCTTGCTCACTTCCTCCATCGCCAGGGAACTTCTTGTTCCCCCCTGATGGTTGATATATGCAACTGTCGTCATGTTGTCTGATTGAAACCTTATGAATTTGGCCTTTGCTAGAAGAGGCCAAGCTTTGAGAGCATTGAATATCGCTCTTAGTTCCAGAATGTTTATCGGGAGAAGAGATTCTTCCCGAGACCATAGACCCTGAGCCTTCAGGGGTTCCCAGACCGCGCCCCAGCCCACCAGACTGGCGTCGGTCGTGACAATGACCCACTCTGGTCTGCGGAAGCTCATTCCTTGTGACAGATTGTCCGGGTTCAGCCACCAACGGAGTGAATCTCTGGTCCTTTGATCTACTTGAATCGTCGGAGACAAGTCTGTATAATCCCCATTCCACTGTTTGAGCATGCACAGTTGTAATGGTCTTAGATGAATTCGTGCAAAAGGAACTATGTCCATTGCTGCAACCATCAATCCTATTACTTCCATGCACTGCGCTATGGAAGGACGAAGAACAGAATGAAGAACCTGACAAGAGCTTAGAAGTTTTGATTTTCTGACCTCTGTCAGGAAAATTCTCATTTCTAAGGAGTCTATTATTGTTCCCAAGAAGGGAACTCTTGTCGACGGGGAAAGAGAGCTCTTTTCTATGTTTACTTTCCATCCGTGAGATCTGAGAAAGGCTAGGACTATGTCCGTATGAGCCTTTGCTTTTGACAGAGACGACGCTTGAATCAGGATGTCGTCCAAGTACGGTACTACTGCAATGCCCCTCGGTCTTAGAACCGCTAGAAGGGACCCTAGTACCTTTGTGAAAATTCTCGGAGCAGTGGCTAATCCGAAAGGAAGTGCCACAAACTGGTAATGCTTTTCCAGAAAAGCGAATCTTAGGAACTGATGATGTTCCTTTTGGATAGGAATATGGAGGTACGCATCCTTTAAATCCACGTGGTCATAAATTGACCTTCCTGGATGGTAGGAAGGATCGTTCGAATGGTTTCCATTTTGAATGATGGAACCCTGAGAAATTTGTTTAGGATCTTGAGATCTAGAATTGGTCTGAACGTTCCCTCTTTTTTGGGAACTATGAACAGGTTGGAGTAAAATCCCATCCCTTGTTCTCTTATTGGAACTGGATGAATTACTCCCATCCTTAACAGGTCTTCTACACAATGTAAGAATGCCTGTCTTTTTATTTGGTTTGAAGATAATTGAGACCTGTGGAACCTTCCCCTTGGGGGTAGTTCCTTGAATTCCAGGAGATAACCTTGAGAAACTATTTCTAGTGCCCAAGGATCCTGAACATCTCTTGCCCAGGCCTGAGCAAAGAGAGAAAGTCTGCCCCCCACCAGATCCGGTCCCGGATCGGGGGCCATCCCTTCATGCTGTTTTGGTAGCAGTGGCGGGCTTCTTGGCCTGCTTACCCTTGTTCCAGCCTTGCATCGGTCTCCAGGCTGGTTTGGGTTGAGAAGTATTACCCTCTTGCTTAGAGGATGTAGAAGCAGAGGCTGGTCCGTTTCTGCGAAAGGGACGAAAATTAGGCTTATTTCTAGCCTTAAAAGACCTATCCTGAGGAAGGGCGTGGCCCTTTCCTCCGGTGATGTCTGAAATAATCTCTTTCAAATCAGGACCAAACAGTGTTTTGCCCTTGAAAGGGATGTTAAGCAATTTTGTCTTGGAAGACACATCCGCTGACCAAGACTTTAGCCAGAGCGCTCTGCGCGCCACGATAGCAAACCCTGAATTTTTCGCCGCTAATCTCGCTAATTGCAAAGCGGCATCTAGAATAAAAGAGTTAGCCAATTTGAGTGCATGAACTCTGTCCATAATCTCCTCATACGAAGATTCCTTATCGAGCGACTTTTCTAGTTCTTCGAACCAGAAACACGCTGCCGTAGTGACAGGAACAATGCATGAAATTGGTTGAAGAAGGTAACCTTGCTGAACAAACATTCTTTTAAGCAAACCCTCTAATTTCTTATCCATAGGATCTTTAAAAGCACAACTATCTTCTATGGGAATAGTAGTGCGTTTGTTTAGAGTAGAGACCGCCCCCTCGACCTTAGGGACTGTCTGCCATAAGTCCTTTCTGGGGTCGACTATAGGAAATAATTTCTTAAATATAGGGGGAGGCACAAAAGGTATGCCGGGCCTTTCCCATTCCTTGTTTACTATGTCCGCCACCCGCTTGGGTATAGGAAAAACATCGGGGGGCACCGGAACCTCTAGGAACTTGTCCATCTTACATAATTTCTCTGGAATGACCAAATTGTCACAATCATCCAGAGTAGATAATACCTCCTTAAGCAGTGCGTGGAGATGTTCTAATTTAAATTTAAATGTTACAACATCAGGTTCAGCTTGTTGAGAAATTTTCCCTGAATCTGAAATTTCTCCCTCAGACAAAACCTCCCTCCTGGCCCCTTCAGATTGGTGTGAGGGTATGTCAGAAGCGTTATCATCAGCGTCCTCTTGCTCTTCAGTGTTTAAAACAGAGCAATCGCGCTTTCTTTGATAAGTAGGCATTTTAGATAAAATATTTTTAATAGAATTATCCATAACAGCCGTTAATTGTTGCATAGTAATAAGTATTGGCGCACTAGATGTACTAGGGGCCTCTTGTGTGGGCAAAACTGGTGTAGACACAGAAGGGGGTGATGCAGTACCATGCTTACTCCCCTCATCTGAAGACTCATCTTGGGCACTATTATTATCTGTGGCATCATTGTCCCTACTTTGTTTGGACACCATGTCACAATTATCACATATATTTAAATGGGGAGACACATTGGCATTCATACATATAGAACATCGTTTATCTGATGGTTCAGACATGTTAAACGGGCTTAAACTTGTCAACAAAGCACAAAAAACGTTTTAAAATGAAACCGTTACTGTCACTTTAAATTTTAAACAGAACACACTTTATTACTGAAAATGCGAAAAAGTATGAAGCAATTGTTCAAAATTCACCAAAATTTCACCACAGTGTCTTAAAGCCTTAAAAGTATTGCACACCAAATTTGGAAGCTTTAACCCTTAAAATAACGGAACCGAAGCCGTTTTTACATTTAACCCCTATACAGTCCCAGGAATCTGCTTTGCTGAGACCCAACCAAGCCCAGAGGGGAATACGATACCAAATGACGCCTTCTATAAGCTTTTTCAGTGGATCCTAGCTCCTCACACATGCATCTGCATGCCTTGCCTTCCAAAAACAACTGCGCATTAGTGGCGCGAAAATGAGGCTCTGCCTATGACTAGAGAAGGCCCCCATCTGAAAAAGGTGTCCATACAGTGCCTGCCGTTTTTTAACAACAATCCCCAAGATTATAATAACTATAAAGCGCTATAATCTGTCAAATATGCTTAGCAAGTAATCGTTTTAGCCCAGAAAAATGTCTACCAGTTTTTTAAGCCCTTATAAAGCCTTTATTCTTTTACTTAATCTAAGAAAATGGCTTACCGGTCCCCATAGGGAAAATGACAGCCTTCCAGCATTACCAAGTCGTGTTAGAAATGTGGCCATCATACCTCAGGCAGAAAAGTCTGCCAACTGCTTCCCCCAACTGAAGTTACTTCATCTCAACAGTCCTGTGTGGAAACAGCAATCGATTTTAGTAATGTCTGCTAAAATCATCTTCCTCTCACAAACAGAAATCTTCTTCTCTTTTCTGTTTCAGAGTAAATAGTACATACCAGCACTATTTTAAAATAACAAACACTTGATTGAAGAATAAAACTACATTTAAACACCAAAAAACTCTTAGCCATCTCCGTGGAGATGTTGCCTGTGCAACGGCAAAGAGAATGACTGGGGTAGGCGGAGCCTAGGAGGGATCATATGACCAGCTTTGCTGGGCTCTTTGCCATTTCCTGTTGGGGAGGAGAATATCCCACAAGTAAGGATGACGCCGTGGACCGGACACACCTATGTTGGAGAAAGGCAGGATAGTCCTTACAGTTACCATTTTGAATGTTGGTATCCTTACATAACGATTCAATATTTTTAGATCCAGAACTGGTCTGAAGGAATTCTCCTTCTTTGGTACAGTGAAGAGATTTGAATAAAACCCCAGCCCCTGTTCCAGCACTGGAACTGGCATAATTACTCCTGCCAACTCTAGATCTGAAACACATTTCAGAAATGCTTGATCCTTCGCTGGGTTTACTGGGACACGGGAAAGAAAAAAATCTCTTTGCAGGAGGCCTTATCTTGAAGCCAATTCTGTACCCTTGTGAAACAATGTTCTGAATCCAAAGATTGTTAACGGAATTGATCCAAATTTCTTTGAAAAAACGTAATCTGCCCCCTACCAGCTGAGCTGGAATGAGGGCCGCAACTTCATGTGGACTTAGGAGCTGGCTTTGATTTTCTAAAAGGCTTGGATTTATTCCAGACTGGAGATGGTTTCCAAACTGATACCGCTCCTGAGGATGAAGGATCAGGCTTTTGTTCCTTGTTGTGACGAAAGGAACGAAAACGATTATTAGACCTAAATTTACCTTTAGATTTTTTATCCTGTGGTAAAAAAGTTCCTTTCCCTCCAGTAACAGTTGAGATAATAGAATCCAACTGAGAACCAAATAATTTATTACCCTGGAAAGAAAGGGAAAGCAGAGTAGACTTAGAAGACATATCAGCATTCCAAGTTTTAAGCCATAAAGCTCTTCTAGCTAAAAAAGCTAGAGACATATACCTAACATCAACTCTAATGATATCAAAGATGGCATCACAAATAAAATTATTAGCATGTTGAAGAAGAAGAATAATGCTATGAGAATTATGATCTGTTACTTGTTGCGCTAAAGCTTCTAACCAAAAAGTTGAAGCTGCAGCAACATCCGCTAAAGATATAGCAGGTCTAAGAAGATTACCTGAACACAAGTAAGCTTTTCTTAGAAAGGATTCAATTTTCCTATCTAAAGGATCCTTAAAGGAAGTACCATCTGCCGTAGGAATAGTAGTACGCTTAGCAAGAGTAGAGACAGCCCCATCAACCTTAGGGATTTTGTCCCAAAACTCTAATCTGTCAGATGGCACAGGATATAATTGCTTAAAACGTTTAGAAGGAGTAAATGAATTACCCAAATTATTCCATTCCCTGGAAATTACTTCCGAAATAGCACCAGGGACAGGAAAAACTTCTGGAATAACCACAGGAGATTTAAAAACCTTATCTAAACGTTTAGATTTAGTATCAAGAGGACCAGAATCCTCAATTTCTAATGCAATTAGGACTTCTTTAAGTAAAGAACGAATAAATTCCATTTTAAATAAATATGAAGATTTATCAGCATCAACCTCTGAGACAGAATCCTCTGAACCAGAGGAATCATTATCAGAATCAGAAAGATGATGTTCATTTAAAAATTCATCTGAAAAATGAGAAGTTTTAAAAGACTTTTTACGTTTACTAGAAGGAGGAATAACAGCCATAGCCTTCTTAATGGATTTAGAAACAAAGGCCTAGATTTGGAGTTCGGCGGTAAAAGGGCTGTTAACGCTCCGCGGGCTTTTTTCTGGCCGCACCATAAATTTAACTCTGGTATCGAGAGTTTAATCAAATGCTGCGTTAGGCTCCAAAAAAGGAGCGTAGAGCATTTTTACCGCAAATGCAACTCTCGATACCAGAGTTGCTTACGGACGCGGCCGGCCTCAAAAACGTGCTCGTGCACGATTCTCCCATAGGAAACAATGGGGCTGTTTGAGCTGAAAAAAAACCTAACACCTGCAAAAAAGCAGCGTTCAGCTCCTAACGCAGCCCCATTGTTTCCTATGAGGAAACACTTCCTACGTCTGCACCTAACACCCTAACATGTACCCCGAGTCTAAACACCCCTAACCTTACACTTATTAACCCCTAATCTGCCGCCCCCGCTATCGCTGACCCCTGCATATTTTTTTTAACCCCTAATCTGCCGCTCCGTAAACCGCCGCAACCTACGTTATCCCTATGTACCCCTAATCTGCTGCCCTAACATCGCCGACCCCTATATTATATTTATTAACCACTAATCTGCCCCCCTCAACGTCGCCGACACCTGCCTACACTTATTAACCCCTAATCTGCCGAGCGGACCTGAGCGCTACTATAATAAAGTTATTAACCCCTAATCCGCCTCACTAACCCTATCATAAATAGTATTAACCCCTAATCTGCCCTCCCTAACATCGCCGACACCTACCTTCAATTATTAACCCCTAATCTTCCGATCGGAGCTCACCGCTATTCTAATAAATGGATTAACCCCTAAAGCTAAGTCTAACCCTAACACTAACACCCCCCTAAGTTAAATATAATTTTTATCTAACGAAATAAATTAACTCTTATTAAATAAATTATTCCTATTTAAAGCTAAATACTTACCTGTAAAATAAACCCTAATATAGCTACAATATAAATTATAATTATGTTATAGCTATTTTAGGATTAATATTTATTTTACAGGCAACTTTGTAATTATTTTAACCAGGTACAATAGCTATTAAATAGTTAAGAACTATTTAATAGTTACCTAGTTAAAATAATAACAAATTTACCTGTAAAATAAATCCTAACCTAAGTTATAATTAAACCTAACACTACCCTATCAATAAAATAATTAAATAAACTACCTACAATTACCTACAATTAACCTAACACTACACTATCAATAAATTAATTAAACACAATTCCTACAAATAAATACAATTAAATAAACTAGCTAAAGTACAAAAAATAAAAAAGAACTAAGTTACAGAAAATAAAAAAATATTTACAAACATAAGAAAAATATTACAACAATTTTAAACTAATTACACCTACTCTAAGCCCCCTAATAAAATAACAAAGCCCCCCAAAATAAAAAATTCCCTACCCTATTCTAAATTAAAAAAGTTACAAGCTCTTTTACCTTACCAGCCCTGAACAGGGCCCTTTGCGGGGCATGCCCCAAGAAGTTCAGCTCTTTTGCCTGTAAAAAAAAACATACAATACCCCCCCCCCAACATTACAACCCACCACCCACATACCCCTAATCTAACCCAAACCCCCCTTAAATAAACCTAACACTAATCCCCTGAAGATCTTCCTACCTTGTCTTCACCATCCAGGTATCACCGATCCGTCCTGGCTCCAAGATCTTCATCCAACCCAAGCGGGGGTTGGCGATCCATAATCCGGTGCTGAAGAGGTCCAGAAGAGGCTCCAAAGTCTTCCTCCTATCCGGCAAGAAGAGGACATCCGGACCGGCAAACATCTTCTCCAAGCGGCATCTTCGATCTTCTTCCATCCGGAGCGAAGCGGCAGGATCCTGAAGACCTCCAGCGCGGAACATCCATCCGGACCGACGACTGAACGACGAATGACTGTTCCTTTAAGGGACGTCATCCAAGATGGCGTCCCTCGAATTCCGATTGGCTGATAGGATTCTATCAGCCAATCGGAATTAAGGTAGGAATTTTCTGATTGGCTGATGGAATCAGCCAATCAGAATCAAGTTCAATCCGATTGGCTGATCCAATCAGCCAATCAGATTGAGCTCGCATTCTATTGGCTGTTCCGATCAGCCAATAGAATGCGAGCTCAATCTGATTGGCTTATTTTAACTAGGTAACTATTAAATAGTTCTTAACTATTTAATAGCTATTGTACCTGGTTAAAATAATTACAAAGTTGCCTGTAAAATAAATATTAATCCTAAAATAGCTATAATATAATTAAGTATTTAGCTTTAAATAGGAATCATTTATTTAATAAGAGTTAATTTATTTCGTTAGATGTAAATTATATTTAACTTAGGGGGGTGTTAGTGTTAGGGTTAGACTTAGCTTTAGGGGTTAATCCATTTATTAGAATAGCGGTGAGCTCCGATCGGAAGATTAGGGGTTAATAATTGAAGGTAGGTGTCGGCGATGTTAGGGAGGGCAGATTAGGGGTTAATACTATTTATGATAGGGTTAGTGAGGCGGATTAGGGGTTAATAACTTTATTATAGTAGCGCTCAGGTCCGCTCGGCAGATTAGGGGTTAATAAGTGTAGGCAGGTGTCGGCGACGTTGTGGGGGGCAGATTAGGGGTTAATAAATATAATATAGGGGTCGGCGGTGTTAGGGGTAGCAGATTAGGGGTACATAGGGATAACGTAGGTGGCGGCGCTTTGCGGTCGGAAGATTAGGGGTTAATTATTTTAAGTAGCTGGCGCCGATGTTGTGGGGGGCAGGTTAGGAGTTAATAAATATAATACAGGGGTCGGCGGGGTTAGGGGCAGCAGATTAGGGGTACATAAATATAACGTAGGTGGCGGTCGGCAGATTAGGGGTTAAAAATTTTAATCGAGTGTCGGCGATGTGGGGGGGCCTCGGTTTAGGGGTACATAGGTAGTTTATGGGTGTTAGTGTACTTTAGGGTACAGTAGTTAAGAGCTTTATGAACCGGCGTTAGCCAGAAAGCTCTTAACTCCTGCTATTTTCAGGCGGCTGGAATTTTGTCGTTAGATTTCTAACGCTCACTTCAGAAACGACTCTAAATACCAGCGTTAGAAAGATCCCATTGAAAATATAGGCTACGCAAATGGCGTAGGGGGATCTGCGGTATGGAAAAGTCGCGGCTGAAAAGTGAGCGTTAGACCCTTTAATCACTGACTCCAAATACCAGCGGGCGGCCAAAACCAGCGTTAGGAGCCTCTAACGCTGGTTTTGACGGCTACCGCCGAACTCCAAATCTAGGCCAAAATCTCTTATGTTATCAGGAACACTCTGAGTATCTGATGTTGACGGAACAGCAACAGGTAATGTAACAGTACTAAAGGAAATATTATCTGCATTAACAAGTTTGTCATGACAAACAGTACAAACAACAGCTGGAGGAACAGATACCATAAGTTTACAGCAGATACACTTAGCTTTGGTAGCTCCAGCACCAGGCAGCGATTTTCCAGAAGTATCTTCTGACTCAGTTTCAACGTGGGACATCTTGCAATATGTAATAGAGAAAACAACATATAAAGCAAAATTGATCAAATTCCTTAAATTACAGTTTCAGGAATGGGAAAAAATGCCAGTGAACAAGCTTCTAGCAACCAGAAGCAATAAATAATGAGACTTAAATAATGTGGAGACAATAGTGACGCCCATATTTTTTTAGCGCCAAAAAAGACGCCCACATTATTTGGCGCCTAAATGCTTTTGGCGTCAAAAATGACGCCACATCCAGAACGCCGACACCTTTGGCGCAAAAGAACGTCAAAAATGACGCAAATTCCGGCGACACGTATGATGCCGGAAACAGAATTTTTGCGCCAAAAAAGTCTGCGCCAAGAATGACGCAATAAAATGAAGCATTTTCAGCCCCCGCGAGCCTAACAGCCCACAGGGAAAAAGTCAAATTTTAAGGTAAGAAAAAATTGATTTATTCATATGCATTATCCCAAATATGAAACTGACTGTCTGAAATAAGGAAAGTTGAACATCCTGAGTCAAGGCAAATAAATGTTTGAATACATATATTTAGAACTTTATAAAAAAGTGCCCAACCATAGCTTAGAGTGTCACAGAAAATAAGACTTACTTACCCCAGGACACTCATCTACATGTTGTAGAAAGCCAAACCAGTACTGAAACGAAAATCAGGTAATGGTATATATATATAAGAGTATATCGTCGATCTGAAAAGGGAGGTAAGAGATGAATCTCTACGACCGATAACAGAGAACCTATGAAATAGACCCCGTAGAAGAAGAGAATTGAATTCAAATAGGCAATACTCTCCTCACATCCCTCTGACATTCACTGCACGCTGAGAGGAAAACCGGGCTCCAACCTGCTGCGGAGCGCATATCAACGTAGAATCTAGCACAAACTTACTTCACCACCTCCATAGGAGGCAAAGTTTGTAAAAACTGATTTGTGGGTGTGGTGAGGGGTGTATTTATAGGCATTTTGAGGTTTGGGAAACTTTGCCCCTCCTGGTAGGAATGTATATCCCATACGTCACTAGCTCATGGACTCTTGCTAATTACATGAAAGAAAATTCTATGTTTATTGTTAGTTATCATACATTTGTTAAATTATGCAATTAATTTGTGCTTTGGATAGCAGAAAATTATATATTTTAAAATATTAACCTACCACCACACAGATACTTTATAATGCTACCCAGGTAGCAACATTTTCTGTGGAGAACACTGCTCTATGTTGCACTCACAGTGATAGACAAGCATAATGCAAAGTATAAACTACATATTAGACCACATGTAATCTAAAAAAGTTATTTTTACACATATATTGCTTCTATAGTAGTATTTTGCAGTCTAGGTCTAAAAACCCCTTGAAACCCCCTCATGGTGTTTAATGTCCCTTTAAGAACCGCCTTATCTGAGAATCACTGGCATGCAACAATGTAAAGAAAAACAGATGACAATGGGTGAAAAACTGTAAATCAGGCAGATGGCAACCAATCCTGAGCGAATTTTTTTTTCCATGTAAATAAACATTTCAACTAATTTCTAATAAGACTGTATTAGTATTAAATGCATTTTAATGCCAAAGTAATCCTTGGCCTACTTTTGGGATCACTAAGCTGTGTGTTAATGGCTAGTCATGCTCACTTTGAATTTGTTCTCAGATTTGGTGGGGGTTGGAATGTGGCTTTTCCTCTTGAAGATTGTAAAGTGCTTGCACTGTGGGCAGGGTTTGGTGCTGGAGTCCATGTGACTGAGTTCCAGGAAGTATTTGTACTTGATGATGTCATCATGTGGCAGGCTATACAAGATGGTTGACTCATCAAGGTGTTTATCACACTCTGTTATCGGGCATTTTATCTCTACTTGTCCCAGCTGAACCTGCGGGTAAACAAAAATACTTTAGAACATTTATATGTGCATAGTTATGCTAGATGCAAATAATGCAATACACTTTAATTATTATTATCATTATCATCATCATCATCAGGTATTTGTAGAGCACCAACAGATTCGGCAGTGCTAATACTTCAGCATGGGTTCATAAGTAAACAAACATAAAACCTTATGCTTAAAAACTTTTGCAAAATGATAAATCTAGCACATAGTTGATCGGTTGCAGGCTTGCTCATTTGAGCCTGCAACTGATATTTATGAAGCAGCAGTTTAAACCACTTCTTCCTAAACCCTCTTTGCTAACTTAAGAGTTGGTGGATGAAAATCACTTCTAACTCATTCAACCAGGGTGATTGACAAGCTCTGCTCTCACGCAATTGGTTGCTCAAGTGCAGGGGGCAGTAAATATGGTAAACAAAATGTGCCCCAGAATTTGCAATAAAATGCAGACAGGTTCAGCCCTGCCTGCCAATCTGCAAATGGATAAATCTAGCTCTATGTATCGGAAGATCTGTTCATGAAATTGTTTGGTTCTCATTGTGCCCATTCTATAAATCTGTAGAATTTGTTGGCAACATGTAAAGGTCATTGTTGTTATAACAATAGTGTCAATCATAGCAACATAAAACTGGCTGCAATATGAAATAATTGCATTATTCCCTAACTAGAAAATATATCTAAGCAATTTATGACAAGTTTCACCATTCATATAATAATATGTAAAGGCATTAGAGACAATGTGTAACTTCAATATTTCTATTTTCTGCCATAAATGAAGATGCTAGGTAAATGTAAAAGAAAAAAAGAATGGATTAACATATTGTTGTAATCAAATTAATTTCAAAAGTCAAACTACACCCACTATGTGCCTTATTTAGAGGTGTCAATCAGGATATACTATTGGAGTAGACACAGCTAGCCAATCTCATTTTATTAGCAAAAGTTGAATTGTTGTGATCATATCTTAAAACCTCTGATGAGGCCAAATTAGGAACAGATATGTAGCAGGAAGTCTGCAGTATGTGCTTTTGCACTTCCCATTCTCAGAGCTGGAAAACTATTAAATATCAAACTTAAATTACAACTCATAACTAAGCATTATGGGCCAGATTATAAATTGAGCGCTAACAGTTACGCACAAGTGATAAGGAGTATATCGCGGGTGTTTGCGAGCTTTACATTTTCCGTTCATATTACAAGTTGAAAGTAAATGTGATCGCATGAGCACAATCACGATTTACGGTAGAATGATTACCGCATCCCTAGAGCTCTGGTTAATTGTTTTGCAAAAAACCTATCAAAAATACATTACAGAGTACAGTTACATTCATAATGACACTAATAGAATTTCTTTAAAAAAAAATATTGCACATAAAAGTTATAAGGGCTTAAAGATATGAGGTCTCAGGTGTAAATATTTGACATTTCTATGTCTCCACATAGAATATGTTTTAAGTATTTATAAAATATTTATATATATATATATATATATATATATATATATATATATATATATATACACACACACTCCTATATATAATCATCCATATATAGGTATAAATTGTACCAAAAACCATTAGATATATGTAGAAATATGTATTTAAGAATAAATAGAACATTCTTCTATGTGAAAAACATTGTAAAGTGAATATTCATTTTTTTAATGTCGGGTTAACGCATTTGAGAATATCCGATCGGGTTTGTGTGAGAATTGGGTGTTAGGTATTTTCCCCAGTTTTTTTGCTCCATTGACTTCTATGGGTGAATAGCTTATCGTGCACGCAATATTCTAAGAACAGCTTTTTGCGGGTAAGTGCATGCAAAAAGATTACTGCTAGACTAACACTCAAGAGGGAGCATTAAATAACACTCTACTCGTAATCTGATCCTATATATTACAATCGCAAAAGGGTTTGCTGCCCCTTGAAGATTGTGCCTTTAAATTCCAGCATCATGCAATATCCTCTGCACAACCTGACACAGAGCAGCACAGGTTTAAAAGCTTTGCCATTCTTAATTACAACAGATGCAAATTCAGAGATCAGGGAATTAGGACGTGTGAGAATAGTACACGAAAATAAACTCTTATGAGGCAAGTAACATTCTCCGACTCAAGTCTATACTAAAAGGGTATTATATGGCTAAATGTCCAATATTGTAAGAATGCATAACCGGGAAAAGAAAAAAAATAATCTTTTAAATTAATAAGTTGTGAGTTAGTGTAATGTACAACAGATCTGTCCAAAAACCTAGGAGTCAGCACAAATTTAGAGCCAGATAGAGATTTTCTGGGCAACACAGTGATTTAACCTATTCTTTGCCAGTAGCACACACAAAACAGTGATTAAATCCTCTTCCCCACTGACAGACTTGCATAAAACAATTATTAATCTATTGGCAGCCATTAACAGATTTACTGATTTAACCCCTTTGGTTACTAATAAACCACACAAGGATTTAACCTCCTGGTTGCCAGTAACACACACAGCAACTTTTTTTTTAACTCTCTGACCTAGAGACATAAATGCAGCAAATGTTTTAGCAGTGATTTAACCATCTGAGTCTAAGAAAATAAGAGATGGTCCTAAAATGGAAAAAGTCACACTTCACTTTAAAAACTATCCCCTGAATTGGATAGCAGTATACAACAGAATGAAAAAAGAAGAAAAAAAGCAAGCGCTCATACAAGCTGAAGACTAAATAATGGATTAGTACAATATATTATGTTAAAATTCAATTGCGCGTGTGTGCAATCACAGCAGGTAGGTGTGCTTTGACATCTATACCAATTATATAACGGAAGCTACATTGTATATATGTGTAACCATACTGTATAACAACTAGGAGGATAGCGATCGGTTCACCTAGATCACGTGACCATAAAAGTAACAGAATGGAGGTCTCCTTCCTCAGTCGGGTACGCATTTGAGACTGAATTTCATCTAATTAAAATAGCGTAATCACAGAAAACTGCGGCTTTTCACATACAAGGACTGAAAGTGCTCTATTGCTTGAAGTGTATTGTTAACAGTCACAGCCACATATATCATCCTATAACAGACCTACAGTCAATATATCAGAGACATTTTAACCTAATCAATCATATAAAAACTTAAATTATGTTTACCTGATCATTTTCTTTTCTTCAGATGGAAAGAGTCCAAAGCTGCATTCATTACTTTTGGGAATTCCGAACCTGGCCACCAGGAGGAGACAAAGACACCCCAGCCAAAGGCTTGAATACCTCCCCCACTTCCCTCATCCCCCAATCATTCTGCCGGGCACCATGCCTAAAAACCCCTACCCAACAACATCCTGCTTCGTCCGAAGCCGAGAACAACTTTCAAACACACCCCTTACTCAAGAAAGGGAACAAGCTACCGTATTCTTCCACAAAGAGAAAAGACACAGAGAAAACATGAATGTTCTTGTAAAGCGCGGCTGATCCCCCTTAAGGGACTCAAGGTGCTGCTCATTTTATCAATCTCGAAAGGAGGAAGGCTGAGTAGACCTTGCCGGGGATCGAACTTGCAACCCTCGGTTTGCTATAGTGCATTAGTATGCTGAGCTAGCTGTCCAGCTAACATAAGGAACCCCATACCAACAGAGACCCACTAGTCTCATAGAAACAAGGGGAGGCAACCCCCAGATCCCAGAAATACAGAAACCACGGAATAAGGCTGAGAGTCTGAAACAGAGAGTATCTTGCCCTAACACAGTGCAACCACACTTTTAAAAAGCAACTGAAGACGAAGGTCCCGAAGTCACAAAAAGGTAGCTCAGAATACAGAAATATTCAGAAACGAAACCTCGTGCAGCCAGCTCAGATAGGTCTAACGAACAACACCTAAGGCAAAAACACTGCACGCTGCAGTCATGAAAAAATTACTCTAAAACTTAAATACTTGCAGGGCAAGCAGAAAGCAGCTGAAGATATGATCCTTCAGATTTCCAAGTATTCACTAACCAGTGGATAACATTGCAGGCTAACAGCTGCCAGTCCTTCCCACAAACCTTGAACATGGAGAAAGGAGAAATCTGAAGAGGCTTACCGTACCTCGAATGCTCCAAGGACAAATTTAGCAGAGCAACAGATCTCAGATCCTGTTCCAACACCGGACCAGCCCAAGCGACAGACATGTCTGATAGACAGGGGGGACAGAAAGACCCCAACCACAAGCTCCCAGGGAATGGAAAGAAAAAGGGGGGACTCACCCACCCCAACAGAGCTCGGGTGCCAACCCAATCTGCTCCTCCAAAATAAGGCACTCCCAAGAAGAACCCCCTGGGACTTGGAACAGAGAAAAGTGCAATAGATCCATAGAAAAACCTGTCACAACTCTCTTATCTCTACGTAGAGAGATCAAATTCCAATAGGTGGAACAGAGCCCACAGAGCAGCAGATGCTGCCTCATACAGAAATAAGCCACCTGATCCAACCTCCTACACACAGGGCAGGACAAAGACCCTCCAGAGAGAGGAAACCCCAGCTCATAAGGAAGACAAACTATCACCCCAAAAAGGAAGGGCAAGACATGAAGCCATAGTATGATCAAAACACAGCCCTTATGAAAAAATCACCCAGACACCACTATTGACCCAACAGAGAAAAAACTCCCCATGAAGAGAAGCACACTCTGTCCGAAGCACAAGGCAGGCCTTAAAGTTTATACCAGTACCCGAAGGCGGATGTGAACTCTGGCCTTCCAGCTTGCAAGCCCAATGCCTTCCAGCTTGCAAGCCTATTTCGCAACATAGGATCCCTGAAAAAACTGGGTCGTCCTGAACAAGAATCCGGGACCCAGAATTATCCTAGGACAAACGACACCCCCTGGGAACACAAGATACCCCAACTGAAGCAATCAGACTCATATGGGATGAGAACTGGGAAACCCCGAGAACGGGTACGGGACTCACTCGTAATTCCCAGCCCAAAGGGAAGAGAACATCTTTAGCCGGAGGTCAACACCCCCCCAACAAGGTGCTAGCCTGCGACAAAGTCACACAATTTCTCTAGAGCCCAAAGGCCCCAAGGGCAACACTAAGGGAAATGAGAACGAGAACAGAGTCACTCGAAAAAGAGTAGAAAGAAAGGCTAGTCTCCATAATCCTTTCAGATTAACGTACCAGAGGACTACACCCAAGGGAGAAGAATGCAAAGCATCCCAAACCCAGGCAGAAAAACATCCCCTAAGCAAAAAACATGGAAAAAAAGAGACAACACCTCCTATCGCCCCTGATATGGAGACGACTAACCCCCGAAGGAAGACAGAGCTTCACGGCCAAAGCTGCCAGAAAAACCAGAAGAAGTCCAGAAAGTTTTGACCCAAAGGAAGAGAACCTATTAAAAGGAACAAGTCCTAAAAGGACACTTTCAAAGAGACCATGAAAGACAAAACCATAAGAATGGCGGTATGAAGGAACTAAATCCTCCAAACCTCCAACCCACAACGGGAAGGAACACTCTAGTTCCCAGAAAAATAGGAAACGACAGAGCATGTCGCTGCGGATCTCCTCGGAGTCCCAGCCCACTAGCTTGAAAGGCGAATGAGGACTGACCGCATGCCCCTAAGCAACCATGGACCCTCAAGTCCTCTCAGGATGCTAGTTGAAGCTTGTAAAATAATACAAGTAAACAACACAAATCATATTGTGATCACTAGGCGCCCTCACCAGACCACACGGACATAAAAAATGTGCCACGTCTCTGAACTAGGCCTCAAAGACAGAAGGATTTGTACCCAGTCAGGACCAGCCTGAAAGCAAGGGCCCCAGCACTGTCAAGGCCCCATAGAATCTCCCGAGATGGAGGGATAAAGAACAGTCGGACAGACTTTTGTAATCAGTGTGACCACAAAATCGTATCAATTCCAGAGAAGAAGGTTCCCGAAGGAAACATCACACCACAACATGAGCTTTAGACCAAATAAAAATCATCCTCACCGGATGAAAATAAAAGATAAGCCAACCTGTAGGTTATTGCCCAGGAAGAACGGACAGACCCGCAGGACCAGCCTAACAGGGGTCCGAGACTTCCAAGCTCAGAACTGGAAAAAGATACACAAATAACAAAGACTATAAGAAGATTACTTCATCCCCTTATGTCTATGCATGCAAGCCAGTCGAAGATTAAGACTGAAAATCCCCAGACCCATTAAGAGTGGGATCCTCCAGCAACTCCAAAAACGTGCCTTAATAGAACACGAATGCGCACCAGTCTATAATGAAAGGCGCAACATACCTCCGTCGGGACAAAATAACACACTGGCCCCCGAAAGTTGACCCCATGAGGCCTCAGGGGCAGTTGCTCCCGCGGAGGGCTGAACTGGACCAGGCGATCCCATGTCTGACAAGCCCCGGTTAACGGAACATGGACAGTATCGTAAGCACACTCCCGGGAGGTGCAGATGCGCCAGCGCCAAAGATATGTCCATGCGGAACCGTGTGGTAACCTCCGGTGGGAACAGGCCACACTCCCTAGAAGGATAAGTAGAGTTTGGGTTACCTGCATGCATAGTAAGAGTTGGTGGTAGGGAAGTCATCTCGTGAGAAATAGAATCCCCAGAGATGGATGGCTCAGTGGGCACCTGATTCCCCGATCCCGAGGAACAGAGCACTCCAAAACCTTATTCAGAACATAACTGATGGGCACGTATCACTCGGGATAATTCATATTCTTCTCAAGAAGTAGAGTCTGAATCAGAGACATCCATCTCCAAAAAATCAGAATCCTCCATAACTGGGACACTGAATACAAAATGGACCAATAAGAAAAATCTAAATGGCACCTTACACCCCCCCAATGGCTGGGACACTCACCACCTCCAGAGAACCAGACATCAGCAGACCAGGATTTCTCCGTCGCCACACGGTCAGGAAAGCGGAAACGAGGTCACAAGGTAAACTGTGCAGTCCATGCAAAAGCGTGCCCGACCATAAAGGCCGCGTCACTAAACATAGGCCGTTATGTTCCAAAATAGCCATGAGCCGGAGCAACACTACACAGTAGCAGACAGAATCACATAACAAACATGATTATAACCCCCCCTGTTCAATAAACCCCCTCAGGAGATATTAACCCTTGATTCCTAGATACAAAAAGGAGCCTCACTGAGACCCTATGTTAAAGTTATCCTTGAAAGGTTGTAGCCCCTCTTGGATAAACAGTTGTAATTACAATACATCCATGATGAAAGTAAAATGAAACAATCTTACCGGAATCTACGCCGTGGAACAGGAACATGGCCCTTCAAGTGTGACAGATAGTAGCGTCGCTTCTGCCATAGACTTGAGAGAATAAAGCAGGCAGCGAAACTTGTCAACGTCGATTGCTTGTGGAGCTGTTAATATGAGTCGGGATGGTTTCGCAGAAAGACTCTCCCTGCATCTCCGGACACTAACTTTCACCCATGCTCTCACTGAGAGGCTGACAGGTCTACTTAAAACCCCAGTTCCATGCCGAAGAGTACTACCCTCCATAAGAGACTATCAAAAACTTCTGACACTTCTCTGCCAACCTCCTGGGACGAAAGGCAAAGAATGACTGGGGATGAGGGAAGTGGAGGAGGTATTTAAGCCTTTGGCTGGGGTGTCTTTGCCTCCTCCTGGTATCAATTATTCAAGACAAAAAAAGCCACAGAAGACCCAATCTTGATAAATGTAAGAAAGTTCTGATTTATTCAGAGGTGTGATATCAGGTACATACAAAAGAACACCTGGCGTGTTTTGCGCATGCGTACATGCGCAAAACGCGTCAGGTGTTCTTTTGTATGTACCTGATATCACACCTCTGAATAAATCAGAACTTTCTTACATTTATCAAGATTGGGTCTTCTGTGGCTTTTTTTGTCCTGAATAATTGGTTTTCATAGCGGATGGAAATACCTCTTGAGCCACCAGACCCCCTGGCATTCTCCAATGTAGCAGACGCTATTTGCAAATCCGTTGCAGATTACAGATTACACACACCCTCCTCCTGAGCCTATTGCAGGCATACTGAACAGCTGATGTCAGACCCTCGGAGCAGACAAGGAATCACTTTACCCATTGTACCGGAGCTGAGACAGAACAGACAAGCTACTAGGAGCATCACTAAGAAGTTGGTTTTATTCTGGAACATTTCCTGTGGGAGAGTCTTGGGAGGCTTCCTCGCCTTGCGAATCTGACCTTCAGAAGTTATCCGGATCTTCTTTCAGCTCCACACACACAGGAGGAGAAAACTGATACACGGTATCCACATAGCTGCCTACGCAGCAATAGCATTATCCTCTGGAGAAAAGATAAGTACTTTATTCATTTGGGACAAGTAAACGGTTATTTTGGAGTCCCGTGCACTGTCATCACAACAATTATACTTATCAAAGGACTCTTTTAAAGGGATTGTCTATTTAGTTATAATTTATAAAGAGAGTGTGCGCTATATGTTTAATAGGCTGTGATCACTATAAGTTTAAAAATAGAATTTAATATAACATAATAATACAGAATAAAAAGTCCAAAATACAATAAAATTGGTTAAAATACATATATCTAAAACCTACATGGATCCATGGAAAATATATACTTAATATATAATATCAAAAAATTGAAAAAATAGAGAGAGTAGAAAATATTGCTGTATATTTAATATTCGGTGCTACCCTTGAATAATAAATTTAAATGACAAAAAAGATAGACATGTATTGGGGCATTTGTAAATGTCCCAAAAAAAGCAAGGGATAAAAAAGCACACGAAAAATCATTTAGAAAACATCCAATTTCTTTATTTAAATGTTCCACTTCACATTCAGTGTTTGATCAGTTTCTCCGGGCTACAGTAGTTAGAGGAAACTCTTACAATTTAAAATGTACAAACAAAACAAGGGCAATACATAAAGCTATCTGAAAATCTCAAACCCTATGCATACGTATGCTAACTAGAACAATGTAAAACTATAGGATAATATATGTGAAAAATCATACACAGATTGTCTAAATACAAGACATTACTAGCTTATCCTAGATGTAAGACATATATATAGCATACTATATACACAAATGAACAAGAGGCTTATCAGTCCATTTTCACTGTTAGATGTAAGTATGAAAGCCATATACTGTTAATACATAGCATGTGTCGGTAGATAGTCGACCGCAACAGAATCTGCTGCACACTAGGTCAAAAAACCGATTCACAATTTGTATAATATAAAGACAGTACTTATCTTCCAGAGTAAAGTTGCGATGGTGCTTTTTAACTTTCTTTTGCCGGTCCGTAATTTCTCGGCGTGTGACGTACTCCCCAGTGGGGGTGGTTAGATCGTCACTGCAGCTCCAATTGGTTCCTAGTAGTTGAAACTGTATCCATTGGTCCAGGAAAAAACCAAGAGAGAGTAGACCAACCGCAACTCTGTAACTCCTTGTCAGGGCATTTACGGTTGATATCAGGCTTTCATATTGACAAGTGAGAATACTTAGGAAATAAAGCACCTGTTTGTTATCGGCTGTCCTCAGACTCCAAGAGTCGATTCCTAAAGTCACAGATACAGCATCCAAGCGCTATCGTTTCAGCGCATATGCACAGCTCCCAGGCTTGATCTGGTCATTAGGATCTTTATCAAGGACTGCAGTATAGGCTTATTATAGTGCTGGGTTGAGATTTCCGCTTTCATGTGTCATCACAAATAAACCTCAGACAGTATTTAGCTTATCTTAAGGTATAATACACATAGTGCCAACGCACGTTTCACCCCCCTCCAGAGCATGTGTCCCAGGGGTTCATCAGGGCATACTGAATCCATACCGGACATCCTCTTTATAGAGCATACCTGATTACTCACAGGTGATTCTCATACACAGTCTCACCCATATTTTATTTGGAGGTCTGTGTCCTGTGAATAACCAGGAGCCCTTAAAGGGATATTTACATACAAATAGATTGTCACATTTGTTTTAAATACTATCTTAAAGTTGTGCAAAGAAAAAATATATTCATTATTGAGCAAACACTTTAAAGTATTGCCCTTATTCCTAGGCAACATCATAGCTCAATTTGCACATAGAGATTACTCCAGAAACCAAATGGCACACATCCTGTCAGATTTAAATTGCTCTCTTATAGAAAGCTTATGTATTCTAATTTGTCGTTCAGACCTACTGGTAATCTTGTCCCTAGCTTATAGATCCATTTGGTCTCTTTCTGTAAAAGGACTTTGTCGTTGTTACCACCTCGTCCATTAGTGATCCCTTTATCAATAATTATGAATTTTAATGAATCTGCGTTGCAGTTGTGCATATCACAGAAATGTCTAGCTACGTTTGTGTCTCTGGAATAGAGGATGTCATCTCTATGTTCTTGTACCCGATCCTTTACCATCCTTTTAGTTTTTTCAACGTAAAAGACCGGGCACGAACATCGTAAGAGGTAGACCACCCCCTCAGACTTGCAATTAAAAAAGAATCTTATGTCAAAGACTCTATTTTCTTGCACTGAGAATTGTTTAGTGCTATCCATGTGGGCACAGTATACACAGTGCCCACATGGATAGCTACCTTTTATTCCCTTATCTTTTCGTAGCCAGTCAGCATCAGAGGGTCCTCTGATAAACTGACTTTTTACCAGCTTATCTCGTAGGCTCTGTGCCTTTCTGGCTGCCATCTGTGGTATATCTCCTATAGCTTGTCTCACTTTCTCATCCAAGGTGAGAATGTGCCAATTTCTTTTCATAGCTAATCTGACATTGTTCCATTGATCATTATACATAGAGATAAATCTAATCTGATTCCCCTTAGTTTTCATCCTTTCTCCATACAGTAGATCATCCCTCGACATTTTTCGAGCCTTCCAAAGGGATTTCTTTAGACATTTATTTGAATATCCCCTTTGAAGGAATCTCTCCTTCATTTGCTGGGCATGGATATCAAATTTTGAGAGTGAAGAGCAATTTCTTCTTAAACGAAGGAACTGCCCATATGGTATTCCTCTTTTTAAATGATTGGGGTGGCTACTGTTAGCATGAAGAATACTGTTAGTGGCATTCTTCTTTCGATAATTCTCAGTCACTATTTTCAGACCTTCTTTTTTCAGGGTAATGTCTAGGAAGTTCAATTCCCTTTCACTTGTTTCTGATGTGAGGAAGATGTTCCTGTCATTATGGTTTAAGATGGAAACAAATGTATTAAATTCCTCTACTGTTCCATCCCATAAGACTAGAACATCGTCCACATATCTTACCCACATCAGCACTTTATTATCAAAAGTGTCGACATGTTGTTCAAAAATATCAGATTCCCATGACCCCAGATGGAGACATGCATAAGTGGGGGCACATACTGCCCCCATTGCAGTTCCGCGTATCTGGCGGAACACCTGCCCATCAAAAGAAAAAACATTATTTTTTAAAAAAGATTCCTTCAAAGGGGATATTCAAATAAATGTCTAAAGAAATCCCTTTGGAAGGCTCGAAAAATGTCGAGGGATGATCTACTGTATGGAGAAAGGATGAAAACTAAGGGGAATCAGATTAGATTTATCTCTATGTATAATGATCAATGGAACAATGTCAGATTAGCTATGAAAAGAAATTGGCACATTCTCACCTTGGATGAGAAAGTGAGACAAGCTATAGGAGATATACCACAGATGGCAGCCAGAAAGGCACAGAGCCTACGAGATAAGCTGGTAAAAAGTCAGTTTATCAGAGGACCCTCTGATGCTGACTGGCTACGAAAAGATAAGGGAATAAAAGGTAGCTATCCATGTGGGCACTGTGTATACTGTGCCCACATGGATAGCACTAAACAATTCTCAGTGCAAGAAAATAGAGTCTTTGACATAAGATTCTTTTTTAATTGCAAGTCTGAGGGGGTGGTCTACCTCTTACGATGTTCGTGCCCGGTCTTTTACGTTGGAAAAACTAAAAGGATGGTAAAGGATCGGGTACAAGAACATAGAGATGACATCCTCTATTCCAGAGACACAAACGTAGCTAGACATTTCTGTGATATGCACAACTGCAACGCAGATTCATTAAAATTCATAATTATTGATAAAGGGATCACTAATGGACGAGGTGGTAACAACGACAAAGTCCTTTTACAGAAAGAGACCAAATGGATCTATAAGCTAGGGACAAGATTACCAGTAGGTCTGAACGACAAATTAGAATACATAAGCTTTCTATAAGAGAGCAATTTAAATCTGACAGGATGTGTGCCATTTGGTTTCTGGAGTAATCTCTATGTGCAAATTGAGCTATGATGTTGCCTAGGAATAAGGGCAATACTTTAAAGTGTTTGCTCAATAATGAATATATTTTTTCTTTGCACAACTTTAAGATAGTATTTAAAACAAATGTGACAATCTATTTGTATGTAAATATCCCTTTAAGGGCTCCTGGTTATTCACAGGACACAGACCTCCAAATAAAATATGGGTGAGACTGTGTATGAGAATCACCTGTGAGTAATCAGGTATGCTCTATAAAGAGGATGTCCGGTATGGATTCAGTATGCCCTGATGAACCCCTGGGACACATGCTCTGGAGGGGGGTGAAACGTGCGTTGGCACTATGTGTATTATACCTTAAGATAAGCTAAATACTGTCTGAGGTTTATTTGTGATGACACATGAAAGCGGAAATCTCAACCCAGCACTATAATAAGCCTATACTGCAGTCCTTGATAAAGATCCTAATGACCAGATCAAGCCTGGGAGCTGTGCATATGCGCTGAAACGATAGCGCTTGGATGCTGTATCTGTGACTTTAGGAATCGACTCTTGGAGTCTGAGGACAGCCGATAACAAACAGGTGCTTTATTTCCTAAGTATTCTCACTTGTCAATATGAAAGCCTGATATCAACCGTAAATGCCCTGACAAGGAGTTACAGAGTTGCGGTTGGTCTACTCTCTCTTGGTTTTTTCCTGGACCAATGGATACAGTTTCAACTACTAGGAACCAATTGGAGCTGCAGTGACGATCTAACCACCCCCACTGGGGAGTACGTCACACGCCGAGAAATTACGGACCGGCAAAAGAAAGTTAAAAAGCACCATCGCAACTTTACTCTGGAAGATAAGTACTGTCTTTATATTATACAAATTGTGAATCGGTTTTTTGACCTAGTGTGCAGCAGATTCTGTTGCGGTCGACTATCTACCGACACATGCTATGTATTAACAGTATATGGCTTTCATACTTACATCTAACAGTGAAAATGGACTGATAAGCCTCTTGTTCATTTGTGTATATAGTATGCTATATATATGTCTTACATCTAGGATAAGCTAGTAATGTCTTGTATTTAGACAATCTGTGTATGATTTTTCACATATATTATCCTATAGTTTTACATTGTTCTAGTTAGCATACGTATGCATAGGGTTTGAGATTTTCAGATAGCTTTATGTATTGCCCTTGTTTTGTTTGTACATTTTAAATTGTAAGAGTTTCCTCTAACTACTGTAGCCCGGAGAAACTGATCAAACACTGAATGTGAAGTGGAACATTTAAATAAAGAAATTGGATGTTTTCTAAATGATTTTTCGTGTGCTTTTTTATCCCTTGCTTTTTTTGGGACATTTACAAATGCCCCAATACATGTCTATCTTTTTTGTCATTTAAAAAAAAAAATATATAATATCAGTTAGTTAGTCTTGAAAAAGGCCTGTGAAAGGCCGAAACGCATTGACATACTGGTGAGCTTATTTCCAATAATTTATTGATTGTAATGAATGTTATTACATTATTATTCTTTTCTGTTTAAATTGCAGGTTCAATTATATATATATTTTTTGTACTTTTTTATATTATTTTGGAACCCTCTCCATTTATGACTCATTAGCACTATTGTTGCTGGATCTACACCTCTATTTTATTAGTATTTTACCATCTATTTTTAGGAATTTTTTCATCGCACTATTTTTGTTTTTCACTGCACGGATTGGACTATTTTAAAGTTTGGAGTTACACATTTGATAGTTTTTTTTACTTTTATCTTTTTACATCTCTCAATGTATTACACTCATCACTTATCTACGACACATTGAAGGTACACGCTGACATTGGATATATTTTTGGACACTTTGTTTTACCTGGACACTTTGTATTTGGCCTCATCGTTTATCTCTTTTTCATTTTTTGGACACTTTTGTTTCTGTTTTTGTTTGTTTTTTGGCCACTCTTATTGTTGCAATTTTTTGCTGTTCCAGCACCACATTATTATCTGATGATATTAGATTAGTCACCCATATGTGCTTATGACATAATCTCTATTTAAACATTGTTATAACATTGTACTTATATTTAACATATATTATATATTAAGTATATCTTTTCCATGGATCCATGTAGGTTTTAGATATATGTATTTTAACCAATTTTATTGTATTTTATCGATCACAGCCTATTAAACATATAGCGCTCACTCTCACACTCTCTTTATTCTGACATTTTTAGTCCGCTAGGGGACTTCTGTTAGTGAGCTTTAAGCGTTGCACTAGCGCTCGGTTTACTACCACTACTTTCTTACTTATAATTTATATAAGATACTTAGTCTCTCATGTAGGAGTATCGGCATACATTGTTGCTTTATATGCCTCCTCCTGGTGGCCAGGTTCTGAATTCCCAAAAGTAATGAATGCAGCTGTGGACTCTTTCCATTTATAAAGAAAAGAGTGTTTTTAGTGCTATAATATTTTAGGTTTAGGTGGGGAGTGCACACTCTCAGTTTTCTATTGTTTTGAATTTTAACATATAATAAGTTGGACTAATCCATATTTTAGTCTTCAGCTCGTATGATCGCTCACTTTTTTCTTCTTTTTTCCATTTAACCATCTGAGTGCCTAAACACACTCTCAACAAGGATTTTCGTCTGCAGGTGCAGTTTGGCTGGCCACCGACTGATGGTACACTGGGAAGAGACCACTTAGCCTTGGTGACACCAACAAAGAAGAAGCGACATGTGCCTGTGCTAGTGTGCCAGTCCAGCATGCAAAGGGGCTGCAAAGGGCCAAAATTGCCAGGGCCATTGGGTATTTCTTTGGCCTCCAGGTCTACATTTATAGGCATTTTGGCACCAAATATTTGTAGTTGTTTGTTAAATTGAATACAAGTAGAAAACCCTTTATCCAAACTTCTTGAGAACAGAAACGGTTTGTGTTTCAGAATAGTTTGTATTTTAGAATATTTACATCTTTAAAATAGGACGGTTTGGAGAGGAGATGGAACCAAATGTAAACAACGTCTTATGTCACTATTTGTTGTTTTAAATAAATATAGACTACTATTTGCATTTTAGAACACAAAAAAAAAAAATCCAAAGACACAGGCAAAGAAGATTGTGTCTTACAGGGAATAATAGAATAGGTTTGGATTGTGGAATTGCAGATTTGGGTATTTGTACCTGTACTATTTATATTTAGGTGAATATAAAAGCACCCGTTTTTAGCCCTTGCAAGCTTCAGGAATCAGGATTTTATTATTTCAGTTATAAGCATTATGAGTATAAAGTCAAAATTAAATTCAGATAGATCATGCAGTTTTTCCAAAGACTTTCCAATCGACTTCTATTATTAAATTTTGCACATTATTTATATATATATATATATATATATATATATATATATATATATATACACTTTTTGAGGCACCACTGAGCATGTGCACAAGTTCATAGGGTATACGTATACTAGCCTGTGATTGGCAGATAGCTGTCATTTTTTTATTTTTATCACTTGCGTATTAATTATGGAATTCTACTGTTCTCATTGTTAATCTTGCTTTACCAATCCACAATGGTGGTGAGAAAATTTTCTTTATTTCTAAATTTCCAGGGTTGTTTTTTGTGCTATATTAAAAAAAATCTGTTTTTATTTTAACATTGGGGAGCACTATAAAAATATACTTTCTAAACCATGTGACTGATTTAACTAAAATAGCTTAAAACAAAAATATAGTTTATGCACAGATTTCATTTTAATTCTCTGGAAGCAAATGCTGGAAACAGTTTGTCAAAATGCCACGGGGAATTCAAGTGAACTACGCAAGTTTCATGAAATAATAATTAAGGCAGCTTTTGTTACTGGCTGTAAATTCCACGTGTAGTATAGGTAACAAAATCCAAGTTAAAGACAAGCTATTACAAGCTGCTAATCTCTAGGAGCACAGAGTTGACAGCCAAAACCGTGTAGACAGGTGGGTTTAATGATGCCCATCATTAATTACTTCTGTGAAGCCTATTGGCTGCTGCAGCAGACTTAGAGACTTTATTCAGCAAGTTGGCATAGGCAGCTTCACGGTATTGCTTCCTGGATAAGAAAATATTCGTCCTACTGTATGTGGTTTTTGCAAGATATAAAATGCCTATATACTAAGAATCATGTGATACTTCTCAGCAACCGCTAAATTCCTTGTAATATTTGACAGCAAAAAAAAAAAAAAAAATGACAACTACAGTAGCTGTAAGTGCCAGGAAACATTCAAACATTTCTTAACTATGCGTAACTGTTGCCTAACATTTCATAGGAAATATGTTAACCACTCTATTAAAGCTGAACTTTCCTGACTAGACATGTGATTACTATTTTCTTGTTTCCGATTAATGAAAACTTATGTGATTGCACTTTTAAATACAAGGAAAACTAAAATCTTAGAGACTCTCATTACTTTGTATGGGATGCAATAAAAAGAGGTTTGTGCTTGTATTACAAATGCAATGTGACAAATTGTATACTACTCGTAAACTTACTTTACCTGACATTTATTTACACTGCATTAAAGCTTTTTATGAATTCATTTACTACCAGAAAAAAAAAAAATTCTTTGTAAAGATATAACAAAGTGAGAAAAAAAAAACAACAACATTTCTCTTATCTTTATGATGGTATTGAAAAAGAAGAAGTTAAAATATTTTTTAAAGACAAATGTTTAGTAAAAGTTATTTAAAAGTTAAACAGGAAATGTATGTTTGTGCATATTTGATGCCTAGGTATCTATTGCTTAGTGGCTGATAGAGATCAATCCCATATAAAAAAAGTAGGTTTAAAGTGAATGTAAATGTTGATGCTAAAGTGTCCGGTTTTTAAAAATTCGATTAAAAACAGGGGCATTTTAATTCATCAAAATTTACATTTCACTCGTGCTGTGAAAAAAAATTACCTTTTAATCTTGATAGCAGGTCCAGCTTCCTCCACCCGTCGCAAAGCCTCTTCCTGGGTCTAAAATGATGAATCCAGGTTCCTCCAATCACAGCATTGAACCAGACACCGATTCCCCCGGGGGGAAGCTGTGATTGGAGGATGACCTATCTATCATTTCTGACATCAGAAATGGCTTGCAACGACAGGAGGAAGCTAGAGCTGCTGTCAAGATTAAAAGGTAAGTATTTAAAAAAAAAAAAAAAAAAAAAAAAATTTGATGAATTAAAGTGCCCCTGTTTTTAGCATCAAAATTTACATTCACTTTAATAAATAATGGAACATTCTTTCATTTAAAAAAAAACAAACACTTCCTTTTAAATGGAACATTGAGTGCAATACCCTTTTAAGGCTACATACGAATATATTTAAGAACAATACACTTTTAATACATTTATAAAATGTATTTCTATATAATTTTAAAAACTTCCAAATGTAATAGTTAACAGATTAGAGCTTCCTAAAGCCACATGTACATATTGCATAATATTCAAGTTTTCCATTGCAAAATAAGCATTATCTTCTGTCATGTATCTTTGAATTTTATTGGGGTTGTCATGGCAACACTATCAGACATAGTAGCCTCCGTTCTTTACACCACCTTTCTTGCAATATATGGAATAGGAGAGGTTTGTTATTAAAAAATGGAAACCAGGGAGTCTCAATTATAGCCCCGTGTTTACACAAACTATTATAATCAGTGCCTAAATATAAGCAATAAATAATTTTTATAAGGTAAACTTTTAAGAAAAGAATGACAATCCAGACTATGCAAAAAGTACTTTTTGAAAGAAAAAGTGTTTTTACCCAATTTAAATATTTCAAGTGAAAAATGTTTCCAACGTGGCTAGGAAAAAAATTCTAATGGTCAATAGCAGTAGTTCAATCGATTTGCTCATATTTACAAACTACTTGTCCTAACTTAAAAAACTATTTTAACTGCAGGAACGTGCACATGTCTTTAGCAATCTGTCAGCCGTATTTGCAACATTGTTTATACATAGTTACAAACACTGCTGTCAAAGACTGCTAAAGGCACATGCACACTCCTGAACTCCTATCTAGACTTACTCTTAAACAAAGGATATCAAGAAATTGTTTTTTACAATAGAAGTAAATTGGAAAGATTTTAGGTTTTCTCTTTCTTGCAAAGTCAGAAACTTACAAGACAAAGTTATTAAACACAACAAAACGCTATCTTGGTTTTACTTTGTAAAAAATCCCTAATTTGTTTCTGTTCCCAAGTTCCAGTGACATAAATAGAAAACAGAAAAAAGGGGTTGAGCAACACATTAGAATTGGAGGATGGAACCAAATTCACACAAATCAAATGCAATCATCTGTGTGAGAGTCACAGCACCAGGTGTACCCGTTTTGTTACTTTGAGTCCTGAAATACAAGAATGTAGGTGGATCCCAACATTCATGCAGAAATACAAACATTAAACCATAACTGTTTCCTTAAACTACAATGACTCACCATTTCTATCAGATCCATTCAGCTTCAGAGACATTATAAAGCAATAACAAAATGCTCTAAGTTGTTACAGCATTTTTTTTAATCACCACACAAATATTAATTGTTAAAAATAATATATTTTAGTTAAAGGGGATTCTTACTCAGCACAAAAACTTATTAAAGGGATAGAAAGGTAAAAATTTAAAATGAGCATGGTACATTTACATTTTAAAGGGACATGAAATACACAGACACATGTATATACACATACATATATACATACGTACAGTACACACATACAAATAAATGTAAGCACTTAGTGTATAAGTTTACATGTGAGTGTGATAGTGTATTTTAATGTGTTTTATGTATTTATTTAACCCTTACCGTTTACTTCAGGTCTGAAGTTGTCCTAAATATTCTAGGGCAGTTTTGGCTTGAGCGCAATCAATTACTTTCAGCTTGTAATACCAGCGCAAATTAATGTGGCCACAATAACCATTAAGTAATGGTTGCGCATGAGCCAAGTTGAGCGCGATACCCCTTCTCTGGATATTGCACTTTACCATGGACTTGTAATATCAAAGCTGTGCGCTTATGGTAGCGTGGTCAAGCGAAACTGGTTATCGCAGAGCACTACATATCAGGTCACAAAGCCCTCTAAAGCAGTGTTTCCCAATTCCAGCCCTCAGGACCCCTAACAGGACAGATTTTCATGATATCTGAAATAGAGCACAGGTGAAATAATTTGCAGATTAGTAACTATGGTTACTAACCTGCTCTCACCCATCAGCTGATTATTTCTCTAGCTCAGAGATCACGAAAATGTGGCCTGTTAGGGGTCCCTAGCACTAGAATTAAGAGATACTGGTTTAAAACGGCCTTTTTATATTATATTTATCTAAAAGGTACATGAAACCCAAAATCTTTCTTTCATGATTCAGATAGAGCATACATTATTAAACAACTTTCTAATTTACTTCTATTATAAGTTTTGCTTATTTTCTTGGTATCCTTTCGTTGTAAGGAATAGACAAAAGCTTAGACTTAGAGGACGCATCTGCAGACCAGGATTTTAACCATAAAGCTCTGCAAACTAAAATGGCAAATTCAGAAATTTTAGCTTCCAACTTGATGACCTGTAAAGAAGCATCTGCAATAAAGGAATTAGCCAACTTCAAAGCCTTGATTCTATCTTGAATTTCTTCAAGAGGAGTATCTAGCTGAACAGATTCAGACAATGCATCAAACCAATATGTCGCCGCACTAGTAACCGTAGCAATACATGCAGCCGGTTGCCATTGATACCCCTGGTGAACATAAATCTTTTTAAGCAAAGCTTCCAACTTCTTACCCATAGGATCTTTAAAGGAACAGCTGTCCTCAATAGGAATAGTGGTCTTCTTGGTCAGAGTGGAAACTGCTCCCTCCACCTTAGGAACCATCTGCCAAGATTCCTTAATAGAATCAGCAATAGGAAACATTGTCCTAAAAAATGGAAAAGGGGATATAGGAATCCTAGGCTTCTCCAATTTTCGTGCAATAATATCTGAAACACAATCTGGTATAGGAAAAACTTCCACCGAGGAAGGGACATCAAAAAAATTATTACGTTTACTAGATTTCTTAGGAATAACCATGACTGACGCCTCAGAGTCATCCAAGGTAGCCAAAACCTCCTTCAGTACAAACGGAGGTGCTCCAGCTTAAACCTAAAGGAAACAACCTCAGGTTCAGAGGAAGGATTTACAGAATCTGAGATCTCCCCCTCAGATGCTACTGAAGTATCTTCCTCCTCAGACATATAAGAAGAAACACAAGACACAATTGCAACAGAATCAGAAACCTTATACTTCCTCTTGCGCTTCCCCTGCAGCATAGGAAAAGCAGACAAATCTTCAGATACTGCCGAGGATATATGGGTAGCCATTTCATGCAAGGAAAAACCAACCTGAGACAAAACACAGGGCACTGCAGAAGATTGGAACGTATGAGGAGAAAGCTGCGGATTAGCCTGAACAGGAGACTCCTGAACAACATCCGCCCTAGACAATAAATGGCTCAGAATCAAAAAGTCTATCCTTGTAATGTAATGTTTTCTCAATACAAGAGGAACAAAAAGGGATGGAAGGCTCAATATTAGTATTTAAACATAGAGAACAAGCAACAGCTTGCATGGCCTCTTGGTCTATCTTATTCCAAAGGAAAAAACCTTAATCAATAAAAAAAATTCTAAGTTCAAATCAGAATTTTAATGAAACAAAAAAACGTTACTGTCCCTTTAAATTTTTAACAGACTTTTTTTTTTTAAACTAGAAAATCCTTAAAGGATTACTTTCTGTTATAATTTTTAAGCTAAACAACTAACATATTAAAGTTAATAAACATTAATTAAAACCTACTGACCTATATTTTCTCCAAAACGAAGTTTCATAATGTTCTAAAAGTTATATCTTTTATTCGCCGATGATGTCACGTTATCCTGCCCACTATTTTCAGCACTGCATGTTCAAAATACTTAAACCAATAACTTTGTGTTTAAAGCGCCATTTTGAAACCTAGGTATTGTAAACGGATTGGTACAGAGCAAAGGATACCCACGGAGTGGGTTTGGAAAACAATTAAATTTGCAGACAAGATTTCTGATATACGGTAGAGATATGTTAATGAAATGCTATTGATAAAAAGCGTATTTGGGGTAGTTAGTTAGTTAGTAACAGGCATAGAAAATATTTACTTACTTACAGTGGCCCTTTAAATAGACTGCACAATAAATCTTGCAGCAACAATTTTTCACAAAATGAATGCAAAAAGAGACACAAACGTTATAGTTCCTGAAATTCAGACAGAAACTTAAATATAAACAGAGCAACAGCTCCACAAAAAAACAACAGGTAACCTCCACACCTCAGCAAGCTCTGCTGAGATGCCTGCCTGACCTCTCCTTGCTGCCGGAAACAAAGTCAGAAAATGATCCGGACCCCCGTACAGCCGCACCGGAGAGAACGCTGAACCACCTCTGAGGAGCTATGCAACAGAGCTGCAACATCCAGGAACAACAGGAAACAGCTAAAAGGGCGCCAAAAACGTCCTTGCTATCTCAGATAAGCCCGCCTATTGTGGGCGTGGCCTAACAAACCTCCCGGTAGCCATTAATACACAAACAAAAAACTTGTACACCAAAGTGAAAACATAATAAACTGAGCCAAACATCCCCAGTGCCTGCAAAACTGTCATACAATAAACTATTAACCGAGAAGGCTGATTGTATATTTAGACAGAATTAACTGTCAAATTGCCAAATTCTCTTATATCAAAACAGGAAAAGAAATAGGCACTTACATCAAAAATCTGTTCAGCAGCAGGACAGCTCATTTGGTATGAGAGGGGCTTCCTACCTCACATGGACCTGTGGAAAAAAGAAAAGGCTAAGCAAACTTACTCAAACTTTCAACTAAGGGCAGCATGAAATTACTTGGGAGGCCCAGTGGGGATTATACCCCACAAGTTCCCAAATGCGTAAAAGCCACCACTTGCTCTACTGAAGAGACTGACATGGACTACGGCTAAACCCCAAAGAAAACCAGAGCAAACTTGCTCTGCTTAAAAAATAAACTCTTGATTGAAAAATCAGACACCTATCTTTACCCCTCCTTGCAACTGATAAAAACAAAGAGAATGACTGGGGATTGTGGGTAGGGGGAGTGGTATTTAACAGCTTTAGCTGTGGTGCTCTTTGCCTCTTCCTGCTAGTCAGGAGTGATCTTCCTAACAGTAATTAAGATGATCCGTGGACTCACCGTGTCATTAGAAAGAAAAACAATAACAGTCCTACACTGGTTCTAGCAGACTGTCAATACATAAATATACATTATTATATATAACAAGAGTATTGTACTGAGCAATGTTACTTTTTTATTGGACTAACTATACATTTATAAGTTGACAAGCTTTCAGAAGTGTTCCCTCCTTTTTCAAGTCTGAAGCAATACTGACCAATTCAATGGAATTTACAGATTAGATAGTGAAACACAGAATGGCTAAAAAGGACAGAAAGTGTTACAGAGGTCTGAGTGCAGGGAGAGGAGGGAGTGTCGTAAAATCATGAGGGGGGCTTAGGTGACATAGGCAGACAGTGTCCAAATATATAGTTTCACATAGAGCATATACGGACATGAAGTTATATATCAACATGGAATCATAACTTCATGTCAGTATATGCTCTATGTGAAACTATATATTTCCCCTGTCTGTCCTCCTGCACTGGACACTGTCTGCCTCTGTCACCTAAGCCCCCCTCATAATTTTATGACACTCTCTCCTCTCCCTGCACTCAGACCTCTGTAACACTTTCTGTCCTTTTTAGCCATTCTGTGTTTCAAGATATAATCTGTAAATTCCATTGAATTGGTCAGTATTGCTTCAGACTTGAATGTATAGTTAGTCCAATAAAAAAGTATCATTGCTCAATGCAATACTCTTGTTATTTTGTTATCTAAATCTCTGAACTAACACGGCTACTCCAATCAATGTGACATTATATATATATATATATATATATATATATATGTATATATATATATATATATATATATATATATATATATATATATATATATATATATATATATACATATATATATACATATATATATATATATATATATATATACATATATATATACATATACACACACACACACACACACACACATGTTCCCTTGAAATCTGCTCGATAGCTCAGGTCTGGTTAAACTGATTAATTTCAGCTTGCTTGGCTTTGCTGCAACACAAGCGGACAGCTCCACCTACTGGCTATTTTAATAAATGCACTGCTTCTCAATAGCAGTCACATAAATATATAAAATCTTGGTTTCCTTTGTTGAAGTAGGCTCAGGTGCAGCAAACAAGAAAATAGAGAGACACACTCAACGGAGACAGAACAAAAGCTAGAGAAACATTGCCTTTCACAGAGACAAAGTATCCTGTAGCATATCAGTCTGACCCTGCCCAATGACAGTCCAGCGCTGAATAACTAGGCAATTCTCCTCTGAACAAGAGAAAACAAACCACAATAGTTTCAGCCTCCTATGGGCCTTGTCCGTGAGGTGCATGTGTGCAAGGAGTCCACGTCCCTTTTACTCTTAGGGGAACCCAAGAGAAATTTATAAAAAAAAACAAGAAAATAGAGAGACACACGCAACTTAGACAGAAGAAAAAGTAGAAAAACTGCTTGTTCACAAGGACAGTGCCACTCATGGTGCAGTCCAATTAAGCACAGTGCAGCAATGCACTACTGGGAGCTAGCACTTATGGTGAGCTGACGACAAGAGGAAAACTGCCAATCACCAGCTAGCTCCCTGTAGTGCATTGCTGCTCCTTAGCCTAAATAGGTATGCTTTTCAACAAAGGGTGCCAAAAGAACAAAGCAAATTTGATAACAGAAGTTAATTGGAGAGTATTTTTTATTTAAATAGCATACTCTATATGAACATTAAAAATTGTGACTTTACTTTGCTTTCAATTGCACTCTGGTGATACAGTCTTAGCAATTTTGTGATTTTATTTTGCATTAAAACACATATTCCATGAAAATCAGTTAAGTATGGAACATGGAAATAATCACAGTGTTTGTTAGAATTTTTGTTTTGTTTAATAATTTGAGTATGAGACAATAAAAGAATAGTACGAAATTCCAAGAAAAACAATACATATATAGACCGTATGCAAATTAATCCTCAAACTTTCTAGATCAGTGGTTCTCAACCTAAGTGATCTCAAGGCCCAGTAAATTTTAGCCAGGCATGTCCAGGGCCCGATAGTGTGTGTGTGCACGCGCGCATATATATATATCATTTTTTTTAATTATTATTATAATAAAGGAATTTATGTCCGTTTCTTTAACCCTTTGGCTGCTAAGCCATTTCCCACCTGGGTGCTAATATTTTCTTTTCGAAATTTTTTTTTTAACTTTTTTGTTTTTTTTACAGACTCCCAAGACTTACACTGTTTGAAAGGTTAGGCGATTACCTTTCCAACAGTGGGTCTTGGGGGTCTGTAGCTGCTTAGATGCCTGAGATACAGGCTTCTCAGCAGCATGCCCCCTCCTCCTATACTTAACATTGTTAAGTATAAATAAAGTTGCACGGTGACTTCATCACGTAATTGCGCGTGATGTCACCGCGCATCACGTGAAGCCCTGTCGATGCCTGTCACTCTACAGGCACGATCGCCGGAGTAGGAGCAGTAAGGAGCCCCCAGATCTCCCTCAAGGTGGGAGAGTGCTCATGACGGCTCTGAGCCGTCATTAGCACCAGAGTGAGAAACTCTGTGACGGCTCAGTGCCGTCATTAGCACTGAAAGGGTTAAATACCTCTTAAATAAACAATTACTAAGTAACTAAGATGAATCAGTGCTAAACTGAATAGAAGAGGGCAGGCTACCCCAGTCTCACATGAACAGAGTCTGTGCTATATCTGCATATTAGTTTGTGATTGGTTAGCAAGGGTTCTTTTGTTGTGAGGGTCAGGGCAAGCAGTGAAAAGAAAAAAACAATGTGCTAATTTGACAAAAGCTGCATTATTCATTATAATTTTTTCTCAGATACGAAGGTACATTATCAAGCAACTTACAATTTGTGTTTAATGTTCCTTTAAACAGCTTTCCAGTTTTTTTTACTTCTATTATCATATTTGCCTCATTCTTTTGGTATTCTTTGTTGAAGGAGCAACAATGCACTACTAGGAACTAGCTGAAAACATCAGCTAAGCCAATAACAAAGACATAAGTGTAGCCATCAATGAAAAGCTAGCTCCCAATAATGCATTGGTGCACTGCTCTGAGCATACCTAGGTATGCATTTCAACAAACAATACCAAGAGAATGAAGCAGATTAGACAATAAAAGTAAATTGGAAAGATATTGTATACTCTATCTGAATCATAAAAGTTTAAATTTGACTTTACTGTCACTTTAAGAATGAATTTGAATGCTGGTGAATGAGAGAGAAAAAAAACAACAACCTGGGTACAAGTGAATACAGAATATGCTTTCTTTTGCAAGAAATGCAATATCAACCAGAACATTTTGCACCTATATCAGGATACCTCTATCCATCAAGTAAAACTAGAATAATTGGGATCCACCCTTTCAAAATTTATAATAACGTGACCTACTTTTTCTAGGTCAAGTCATGAGCATTGTTTAGCCTTTATATAATAGGATAGAAAAAAACAGGGTGTCCTTGAACAAGATCCCAAAATAAGATCCATGGAATCTCCCCTCAGCAAGTTATGAAATGCTTAGCAAAACTCCACCCAAAAAAATAAAAAACATAAACATGGTGCGCATTTAAAAAGAGGTCAATATGCTCACGTACATGCATCTTTAACAATATATAAATGGTTTTATAACCTATACTTTGTTTAGCAATAGAAGGCATCTCTAGTAAGATTTTTCTATTTGTATTGACACCAAAGAATTTAAAGTTATTTCTTTGTTCAACCAAAGTTATATTAAGGGTCATACGTAGCTTATAACATACTTTGTTGATTAATCTTCAACTGAAGAATGAGTTCCTTTCAAAATTGCAAATCGTCGCACAATTATAAGCTAGGTTATGTGACAGGTGAAATTATATATTGCTTCATACATATATTCTAACTGCAGAGACACTTCTACTACTAAACTCAATTTATGTGGTAAATAATATTCAGAACTATTGAAATTCCCTTTGCAAATTGTTACACAGTATTTGTAATGTGTGCTTTTAAAAAGCTGCGTTTTCTTTCTCCATTTTAAGAATTACCCGAACAAACTTCTACGTCTATATGACAAACCCACATGACCGGGCCTAATTTATTTACAGGGTAATATCAGGGAAAATTTATCACAATAACTAAAAACCCTGATGGTACCGTGGTCACAACTGCAATGGTGTATAGATTCCTCCCAACTGAGGGACTGAAATATAAGTATATATAAGAATATTAAAGCATTGCAGTATTTTTAAGTTGAGACTACCAATAAAAATACATTTTAAACAGCCTGAGCTCCCGACCTGCAACTTCCCTGTTGTCTACACATGAAGGTAATGTGCTGCTGCATGGCTGAGATTCTACTTCATTAGCCTTAAAAAAAAAGTTTCTAAAATTAAATCCCACCTGCAAATGGCTATATACTATAATTCAATGTACTCTAAGGGGTGATAGTAAGACAGTTATCCATTCAATTCCATCACTTAGATGAAAACTTAAAAAACATATTGAATTTGCTATGAAACGCTTCTTCTTGTATCATATTGGTGGAAACAAATTAAAATTTAAAGAAAATGGGGGACATCTGATCAGTTGCCATGTTTGGCTGCATCATTGTGAGCTGTTCCAACTCTTCGGCTTTATCTATTAAACAATCTCTAACTTAAAACTGGCTTGTTCTCAAGAAGATCCTCTTCCTCATGTTGCCTAAATTGCTGCTTACTACAATGATCTGAAACTTCACTCGAGATTGAGGCCTCACACCAACCAACCCCCCCCCAAACTTTTAGGCAGGTGGTCAATAAAATCATCCGGGTGGAACACCTGCTAAAAAGGTCCAGGGGAGAACACTGGCAGTGAAATAATGTTGTTCCATTATTAGTGTTGTATATTTTGCTTTGCCATTTATCTTCTTTAAAACATTGGTTCCAACAAATTAAACAATTGTAAGCAGAAAAGCTTTACACCCCAAACATTGTATTATAGGTGATGCTCATTGCCTTGTTAACTATAGCCTTAAAACTTCCTGTTTGATTAGAAAATACAGGTATCAAAGAAATTATTGTCAATCCATATGACATTCCCCCTGCTTATTTATTTTATGTTGACAAGCTTTATTTAAGCTTCAAGGGATGTTTTGTTGAGGTGCTCTGCATCAGACAAATAGTTATAGTGTTAATCTCATTTGAGACCCAAGAGTGGTCTCATTTATTTGAGATTACCTTCTGCTTCATTTTTAAAAAAGTGTAGGAGGAGTACCAATGCTGGCCTCATGTGTCATGTGGTTTTTCAACAGCCGGGCTGTAATGGCCCTGCTGGTGGGCCGGCTACCTGACCCCCCGCTGCAAGCTCTGACAGGTCTTCATAGTATTCCTTATGTGTAAAGTGGAGTGCCAATGCACATGGTTCGTGTGCACATGTAGCAGCAGTTCAGTGGGAGGACAGTGTGGGACAAGGAGCAGACAGGACTGGACCTGGACAATGCAAGTAAGTGATACCAACCGACACCAAAGAAAGTATATATTTTCTTCCCCACTGGCACCAATGCATTTAAATATATGAAAAAAAGGGAATTAAACAGCGCTTGCTACCTGTGTGGAGGAACTTATCACGATATTGCTTATTGGTGAATAGTGTAATGAAAATATTGATCATAAAGATCTAAATACAACATAAAACATAAGATTAACAGAAAAATGTAATCATCCACTTGTGATGTTAGGATGGATCAAAAAATTAAAAATATAAGATATAAAAATAATATGAAAAGAAATCTCACCCTAAACAACAAAGGTTTACATACAACAAGATAGCCAAGGGACCGGTTGCAGCTGATTTACCGGAGGTGTCCTTCGAGCCACCCGGGTGCAGGGTAGAATCCAACAAATATCTGTGAGAAAATAAAGCGCAACCAGAATCAAGCGTTGGAAATTGAGAATCGCTGGAAGAGGATTTTGAATGAGTGATAGACTTACGGGGGGCAATTTGGTTTTAACTTTTATCATAATTTTGTATTATTCTTCATCTCGCAATAATGACTGTCAATATTGTAAGTGCAACACAGCAGTGTTGTGTGCTCATTTTTAAATACCTACACTTGATTCTGGTTGCGCTTTATTTTCTCACAGATATTTGTTGCATTTAAATATATATATATATATATATATACATACATACAGAATATATAGTACCAGGCCCTGGACATGTCCGGCTAAAATTTACCGGGACTTGAGGTCACATAAGTTGAGAACCACTGCTCTAGAAAGTTTAAGGATCAATTGGCATACTGCCTATATATTGTTTTTCTTGGAATTTCCTCCAAGTATTTATTGTAAACTTTTTTCTTATGTGATGTATATATTGTACTATTCTTATAATTGTCTCATACTCAAATTATAAAAAAAATCCTTTTAACACTCTGATTATTATTTCCATAGTACTCTAATAAAATTACACTTTGGACATTAAACACCTCAAGATATTAATATAAATATTAATATAAATAGTTTAAAGTGAATGTAAATTTTGATAATCCTATTAAAAAACATGGGAACTTTCATTCATCAAACTTTAAATTACACTGCTTTTTTTAAAATATTTACCTTTTCTTTCTGCAAGCCGCTCCAGCGCTTCGTCCGCCTGTCGCAAGCCTCTGCCGATGTCAGAAATGACGATTCCGGCCTTCCACCAATCACGGGGTTGCTTTAGGCAATGATTCCCCCGGGGGGGGGAAGCCGTGATTTGAGGATGCCGGAATCGTCATTCCTGACGTAAGAAGAGGCTTGCAGAAAGAAAAGGTAAGTATTTTAACAAAAGCAGTGTAATTTAAAGTTTGACGAAATTAGTTTGTAAATCAGGCACTCATTCCTCAAACTTTACATTCACTTTAATTACATGTAGTAAAATAACTTTGCCATTATTTTTATTATTTATTTTGTTCTCCTTTCTTGTAATTTAATTCTGAATATTGTGGGCTTTCCAATTCATGTTAAACATGTAAGTTCAGACAGCTATATTCCACACAGTCATTGTTTGTACACTCTAGTAAACTATTCAAACCAATCCTAGCAGAAAAAGTAACCTAAATTACAATATGACAGCTCCCACTGCTTTGTGGACATTAGAATTGTACCATTATTTTTTCCATATTTAAACTAATTTTATTTTTAAAAATATGCACACAAATTATTCTCAAGCTAATTTGAAAACAACATCCAAGCAATGATTTATTTAGTGTTTAATGACCCTGTAAATAACTGAATTCCATGGAATTTGTGTTTAAGTAAAAAAACAATCCCAAAATTGCTCAGATTGCATCACTAGAGTTCAATTAAAGGCAAAGCAAAGTCACAATAACATTTTTATATAGAGTATGCTATTTAAAAAAAAAATCCAATGAATTCTGTTATCAGATTTGTTTTGTTCACTTGGCGCCCCTTTGTTGAAAAGCACTAGGTAGGCTCAGGAGCAGCAACGCACTACAGGGAGCAAGTTGGTGATTGGCAGTTGGGCATATATGCATTTTGTCATCAGCTCATCATAAGTGCTAGCTCCCAGTAGTGCATTGCTGCACCTGAGTCTTCTTCAACAAAGGAAACCAAGAAAATGAAGATAATGGAATATAAATAAATTGGAAAGTTGTTTAAAACTGAATGCTCAGTCTGAATTATAAGTGTCATTTTGCCTTGTCCTACCGTGCACATTTGTGATTTCAAATTAACATCCTTTAAAGCAGTGGTCTCAAAGTACCGGCCCTGGGGCCATATGTGGCCCTCAAGAAATTTTAATCTGGCCCTCCCTTGTTTATAGGGTAAATTATTAATTTGCTCCCATCAATTTGTTAGGGTTCTAAGAGGGGTAACAAGTTGATGTTCTATATATGCACTCACAAGATAATTTAAAGACAAGCATGCATTGTCCAGTGTAGACTACCATTATGCACTGCTTGGATAAATGTCACTTTTTATTCAGTTCCAGAATGATCACTTCACTTGAAGTTGGCACTTACAAGATAAATATACACTGTGTATGTCTACAGTGGACTACAACTCCCACCATGCACTACTACTTGTGTAAATGTCACTTTTATTTTCTAGTATATCCAGTTCCAGAGCACTTACTCTGATCATGTGGCCCCCATGGGAGAAGAACAATTAGCCAGTATTAGCCCGGATACAATGAGCTTGATACCCCTGCTTTAAAGCAATGTTTCTCAATCGCAGTCCTCAAGTACCCCCAAAATGCCAGGTTTTCATTATAGCTGAACTAGTGTATAGGTGAAATAATCAACTGATGGGTTAGAGCAGGTTAGTAACTATGGTTACTGATCAAATGATTACTTCACCTGAGCTCTAGTTTAGCTATAATGAAAACCTGGCCTGTTGGGGGTACTTGAAGACCACGGTTGAGAAACACCGCTTTAAAAAGGACATTATTATTATACACTGCATTTGATGAGGTGGAAAGTTTTTAGGAAAAAACATATATAAATAAAAGGCTTTTTCCCCCCCCTGACATCTATGGTAAAATAAACTTATATGCAGTTGCTACATTTAGTTAAAATGTCCCCTTAACAATATTTAAAAGGAACATAAAGGAGCAATAATAAGATGCTCTTATGCACTAGATCATTTTATTACTGTACTATTGCTTGAATAAAACTATGGGTTTAAACAAACATTATAAAGTGACAGAAGTTCCAGTGAAAAGTGTCTAATGCCAATGTTATGTAATGGGGCCTCTTTGCTAAATTGCATTGCAGCAGTTGTCACACTTCAGTTTTAGCAGCCAGCAAGAACAAGGAGCCAGACACGTGTTTGCAAATAGATTTTTGTAAAATAATAAAATAAAATAAAAAGAGTTAGAAGTCATCGCTTCTTTTTTGGCTAAGATCAAGTGTAGCAAGAGAGTTAGGAGTCAAATTCCAGAGGCCACTGGATTTGTCAAAACCTCAAACCCCCAGAATACTACCACACCCTTCTACGGTCTATTTACCATGTATTAAAAAGGACTATAAGGGATAGTAGCTGATACTCACTGGATATGTTGTATGTCAGTGTAACGGGCAATAGCTTAAATCAAATTACCATATTCTTGAGCAATTATATTTACCATAAAGAAATGCAATGTGTTGCACAGGTCACTCTGGCAGCCAAATAGTTAAATCTGTATTGTGTCCAATATGAAATATTCTGTTAACCCTAATCCAAAGATGCGCTTCACAGATAAACATGCCCTGTACCTAGCCATGGGAAGCACTGGAGAGTTGATTAATAAGTCAGCGGGTCACTTTTCACATAGTGCCAATTAGAAGTGTTCCCATACAGGTCTGCTCTGGGGAGCTGCCAGCTAGAATGCTTTTTATGCAGGAGGTCTTCTTTGCAGCGCCTCAGCAGACATTAATTGCTAGCAGGGATGTTCACATGCTTAAACCATAGCTATTAAACAGCTATCAGCTTCTGAGTCATGCACAACAAACATCATATTTATTTCATGTTTAAAAAAAAAAAAAAAAATAGAAAGAAAAAAAAAATCAGTGAAAGGAACCAATTACCTCAATGAGATGTACAATCAGTAGACTTTTGCAGCAAATACGTTTTTAATAACTGGTATAAAGGGGACATTAAAACTCAAAGTTTAATTCATCAAAATACTTTAATCGTGCATTTGAAAAAAATACAAAATTGCAATGCATTATCAATACTTATTTTTGGTGCTGCAATTTGAGTCTACTTTTTTCATTGCCCATGGAATGACTTGAGTGGGTCATGCAGATTCCAGAACCATGACATTGCAACATGATACAAAAGTGGATGCTTATTAAGCACAGAAGCTCATTTACTGTGTCACCTTATTGGCAACAACAAAGGAAATAGCCCTAAACACACTCAAAATGTGTGTCCTCCAACAGGAAACCAATGCTGGTTATTAGCCACTACACACAAGTTTCTTGTCATTTGCTCACCAAATGTGGTCAGCAAGCTCCCAGTAGCTGCTCTGAAGTGGACTATATATGTTTGCAGGAGTTAAACACACAGTTCTATGCAAAGTATAGAGCAATGATTAAATGCTCTATCACTTTAGAGCATTTTCATTTGCAATTTTATGTCCCTTTAAGGTCCCTTTTAACTTTGTCCCTGGAGAGCAACGTAACTTCATGAACAAGAAATTAGAACACAGTTTATATGCCTTGCTTGCTGCATGCTAATTTAATCTGCAGAAAGAGACATGCACAACTAATTTATTGTGGATATACCATCCTTCTGGCTTCTAAAATATGTATATGTTTACCTGTAGTGACACAAAAACCCACTAGGCATCATACTTAGCTCTATGGCCCGGGACCTAGGACTCTTACAGTTGTACAACACACATATCTGGTTTTAAAACTAATATTAGCTAGCTGCGAATACTGAAAAAACGTTAACCCTGATATACAAACTTTGTATGCTCAAATGTTTTTGTATTTACATTATATACAATTTCTACAATGCCTAAACAATAAAACAGAATTTATGTTTACCTGATAAATTTCTTTCTCCAACGGTGTGTCCGGTCCACGGCGTCATCCTTACTTGTGGGATATTCTCTTCCCCAACAGGAAATGGCAAAGAGCCCAGCAAAGCTGGTCACATGATCCCTCCTAGGCTCCGCCTACCCCAGTCATTCGACCGACGTTAAGGAGGAATATTTGCATAGGAGAAACCATATGGTACCGTGGTGACTGTAGTTAAAGAAAATAAAATATCAGACCTGATTAAAAAAACCAGGGCGGGCCGTGGACCGGACACACCGTTGGAGAAAGAAATTTATCAGGTAAACATAAATTCTGTTTTCTCCAACATAGGTGTGTCCGGTCCACGGCGTCATCCTTACTTGTGGGAACCAATACCAAAGCTTTAGGACACGGATGAAGGGAGGGAGCAAATCAGGTCACCTAAATGGAAGGCACCACGGCTTGCAAAACCTTTCTCCCAAAAATAGCCTCAGAAGAAGCAAAAGTATCAAACTTGTAAAATTTGGTAAAAGTGTGCAGTGAAGACCAAGTCGCTGCCCTACATATCTGATCAACAGAAGCCTCGTTCTTGAAAGCCCATGTGGAAGCCACAGCCCTAGTGGAATGAGCTGTGATTCTTTCGGGAGGCTGCCGTCCGGCAGTCTCGTAAGCCAATCTGATGATGCTTTTAATCCAAAAAGAGAGAGAGGTAGAAGTTGCTTTTTGACCTCTCCTTTTACCTGAATAAACAACAAACAAGGAAGATGTTTGTCTAAAATCCTTTGTAGCATCTAAATAGAATTTTAGAGCGCGAACAACATCCAAATTGTGCAACAAACGTTCCTTCTTTGAAACTGGTTTTGGACACAGAGAAGGTACGATAATCTCCTGGTTAATGTTTTTGTTAGAAACAACTTTTGGAAGAAAACCAGGTTTAGTACGTAAAACCACCTTATCTGCATGGAACACCAGATAAGGAGGAGAACACTGCAGAGCAGATAATTCTGAGACTCTTCTAGCAGAAGAAATCGCAACTAAAAACAAAACTTTCCAAGATAATAACTTAATATCAACGGAATGTAAGGGTTCAAACGGAACCCCCTGAAGAACTGAAAGAACTAAATTGAGACTCCAAGGAGGAGTCAAAGGTTTGTAAACAGGCTTGATTCTAACCAGAGCCTGAACAAAGGCTTGAACATCTGGCACAGCTGCCAGCTTTTTGTGAAGTAATACCGACAAGGCAGAAATCTGTCCCTTCAGGGAACTTGCAGATAATCCTTTTTCCAATCCTTCTTGAAGGAAGGATAGAATCCTAGGAATCTTAACCTTGTCCCAAGGGAATCCTTTAGATTCACACCAACAGATATATTTTTTCCAAATTTTGTGGTAAATCTTTCTAGTCACAGGCTTTCTGGCCTGAACAAGAGTATCGATCACAGAATCTGAGAATCCTCGCTTCGATAAAATCAAGCGTTCAATCTCCAAGCAGTCAGCTGGAGTGAAACCAGATTCGGATGTTCGAACGGACCCTGAACAAGAAGGTCTCGTCTCAAAGGTAGCTTCCAAGGTGGAGCCGATGACATATTCACCAGATCTGCATACCAAGTCCTGCGTGGCCACGCAGGAGCTATCAAGATCACCGACGCCCTCTCCTGCTTGATCCTGGCTATCAGCCTGGGGATGAGAGGAAATGGCGGGAACACATAAGCTAGTTTGAAGGTCCAAGGTGCTACTAGTGCATCCACTAGAGCCGCCTTGGGATCCCTGGATCTGGCCCCGTAGCAAGGAACTTTGAAGTTCTGACGAGAGGCCATCAGATCCATGTCTGGAATGCCCCACAGGTGAGTGACTTGGGCAAAGATTTCCGGATGGAGTTCCCACTCCCCCGGATGCAATGTCTGACGACTCAGAAAATCCGCTTCCCAATTTTCCACTCCTGGGATGTGGATAGCAGACAGGTGGCAGGAGTGAGACTCCGCCCAAAGAATAATTTTGGTTACTTCTTCCATCGCTAGGGAACTCCTTGTTCCCCCCTGATGGTTGATGTACGCAACAGTCGTCATGTTGTCTGATTGAAACCGTATGAACCTGGTCCTCGCAAGCTGAGGCCAGGCCTGGAGCGCATTGAATATCGCTCTCAGTTCCAGAATATTTATCGGTAGAAGAGATTCTTCCCGAGACCAAAGACCCTGAGCTTTCAGGGATCCCCAGACCGCGCCCCAGCCTATCAGACTGGCGTCGGTCGTGACAATGACCCACTCTGGTCTGTGGAACATCATCCCTTGAGACAGATTGTCCAGGGACAGCCACCAACGGAGTGAGTCTCTGGTCCTCTGATTTACTTGTATCTTCGGAGACAAGTCTGTATAGTCCCCATTCCACTGACTGAGCATGCACAGTTGTAATGGTCTTAGATGAATGCGCGCAAAAGGAACTATGTCCATCGCCGCCACCATCAACCCGATCACTTCCATGCACTGAGCTATGGAAGGAAGGGGAACGGAATGAAGTATCCGACAAGAGTCCAGAAGCTTTGTTTTTCTGGCCTCTGTTAGAAAGATCCTCATTTCTAAGGAGTCTATAATTGTTCCCAAGAAGGGAACCCTTGTTGACGGGGATAGAGAACTCTTTTCCACGTTCACTTTCCAGCCGTGAGATCTGAGAAAGGCCAGGACAATGTCCGTGTGAGCCTTTGCTTGAGGAAGGGACGACGCTTGAATCAGAATGTCGTCCAGGTAAGGTACTACTGCAATGCCCCTTGGTCTTAGCACCGCTAGAAGGGACCCTAGTACCTTTGTGAAAATCCTTGGAGCAGTGGCTAATCCGAAAGGAAGCGCCACGAACTGGTAATGTTTGTCCAGGAATGCAAACCTTAGGAACCGATGATGTTCCTTGTGGATAGGAATATGTAGATACGCATCCTTTAAATCCACCGTGGTCATAAATTGACCTTCCTGGATGGAAGGAAGGATAGTTCGAATGGTTTCCATCTTGAACGATGGGACCTTGAGAAATTTGTTTAAGATCTTGAGATCTAGGATTGGTCTGAACGTTCCCTCTTTTTTGGGAACTATGAACAGATTGGAGTAGAACCCCATCCCTTGTTCTCTTAATGGAACAGGATGAATCACTCCCATTTTTAACAGGTCTTCTACACAATGTAAAAACGCCTGTCTTTTTATGTGGTCTGAAGACAACTGCGACTTGTGGAACCTCCCCCTTGGGGGAAGTCCCTTGAATTCCAGAAGATAACCCTGGGAGACTATTTCTAGCGCCCAAGGATCCAGAACATCTCTTGCCCAAGCCTGAGCGAAGAGAGAGAGTCTGCCCCCCACCAGATCCGGTCCCGGATCGGGGGCCAATATTTCATGCTGTCTTGGTAACAGTGGCAGGTTTCTTGGCCTGCTTTCCCTTGTTCCAGCCTTGCATTGGTCTCCAAGCCGGCTTGGCCTGAGAAGTATTACCCTCTTGCTTAGAGGACGTAACACCTTGGGCTGGTCCGTTTTTACGAAAGGGACGAAAATTAGGTCTATTTTTTGCCTTGAAGGGCCGATCCTGAGGAAGGGCGTGGCCCTTACCCCCAGTGATATCAGAGATAATCTCTTTCAAGTCAGGACCAAACAGCGTTTTCCCCTTGAAAGGAATGTTTAGTAGCTTGTTCTTGGAAGACGCATCAGCCGACCAAGATTTCAACCAAAGCGCTCTGCGCGCCACAATAGCAAACCCAGAGTTCTTAGCCGCTAACTTAGCCAATTGCAAAGAGGCGTCTAGAGTGAAAGAATTAGCCAATTTGAGAGCATTGATTCTGTCCATAATCTCCTCATAAGGAGGAGAGTCACTATCGAGCACCTTAAGCAGTTCATCAAACCAGAAATATGCGGCTGTAGTGACAGGGACAATGCATGAAATGGGTTGTAGAAGGTAACCCTGCTGAACAAACATCTTTTTAAGCAAACCTTCTAATTTTTTATCCATAGGATCTTTGAAAGCACAACTATCCTCTATGGGAATAGTGGTGCGTTTGTTTAAAGTAGAAACCGCTCCCTCGACCTTGGGGACTGACTGCCATAAGTCCTTTCTGGGGTCGACCATAGGAAACAATTTTTTAAATATGGGGGGAGGGACGAAAGGAATACCGGGCCTTTCCCATTCTTTATTAACAATGTCCGCCACCCGCTTGGGTATAGGAAAAGCTTCTGGGAGCCCCGGCACCTCTAGGAACTTGTCCATTTTACATAGTTTCTCTGGGATGACTAAATTTTCACAATCATCCAGAGTGGATAATACCTCCTTAAGCAAAATGCGGAGATGTTCCAATTTAAATTTAAATGTAATCACATCAGATTCAGCCTGCTGAGAAATGTTCCCTAAATCAGTAATTTCTCCCTCAGACAAAACCTCCCTGGCCCCCTCAGATTGGGTTAGGGGCCCTTCAGAGATATTAATATCAGCGTCGTCATGCTCTTCAGTAACTAAAACAGAGCAGCCACGCTTACGCTGACAAGGGTTCATTTTGGCTAAAATGTTTTTGACAGAATTATCCATTACAGCCGTTAATTGTTGCATAGTAAGGAGAATTGGCGCGCTAGATGTACTAGGGGCCTCCTGAGTGGGCAAGACTCGTGTAGACGAAGGAGGGAATGATGCAGTACCATGCTTACTCCCCTCACTTGAGGAATCATCTTGGGCATCATTGTCATTATCACATAAATCACATTTATTTAAATGAATAGGAATTCTGGCTTCCCCACATTCAGAACACAGTCTATCTGGTAGTTCAGACATGTTAAACAGGCATAAACTTGATCAGAAAGTACAAAAAACGTTTTAAAATAAAACCGTTACTGTCACTTTAAATTTTAAACTGAACACACTTTATTACTGCAATTGCGAAAAAACATGAAGGAATTGTTCAAAATTCACCAAATTTTCACCACAGCGTCTTAAAGCCTTGAAAATATTGCACACCAATTTTGGAAGCTTTAACCCTTAAAATAACGGAACCGGAGCCGTTTTAAGCTTTAAACCCCTTTACAGTCCCTGGTATCTGCTTTGCTGAGACCCAACCAAACCCAAAGGGGAATACGATACCAAATGACGCCTTCAGAAGTCTTTTATAAGTATCAGAGCTCCTCTCACATGCGACTGCATGCCATGCCTCTCAAAAACAAGTGCGCAACACCGGCGCGAAAATGAGACTCTGCCTATGCTTTGGGAAAGCCCCTAAAGAATAAGGTGTCTAAAACAGTGCCTGCCGATATTATTAAATCAAAATACCCAGAATAAATGATTCCTCAAGGCTAAATAAGTGTTAATATCAATCGATTTAGCCCAAAAAAAGTCTACAGTTTAAATAAGCCCTTGTGAAGCCCTTATTTACAATCGTAATAAACATGGCTTACCGGATCCCATAGGGAAAATGACAGCTTCCAGCATTACATCGTCTTGTTAGAATGTGTCATACCTCAAGCAGCAAGAGACTGCAAACTGTTCCCCCAACTGAAGTTAATTGCTCTCAACAGTCCTGTGTGGAACAGCCATGGATTTTAGTTACGGTTGCTAAAATCATTTTCCTCATACAAACAGAATTCTTCATCTCTTTTCTGTTTCTGAGTAAATAGTACGTACCAGCACTATTTGAAAATAACAAACTCTTGATTGAATAATGAAAAACTACAGTTAAACACTAAAAAACTCTAAGCCATCTCCGTGGAGATGTTGCCTGTACAACGGCAAAGAGAATGACTGGGGTAGGCGGAGCCTAGGAGGGATCATGTGACCAGCTTTGCTGGGCTCTTTGCCATTTCCTGTTGGGGAAGAGAATATCCCACAAGTAAGGATGACGCCGTGGACCGGACACACCTATGTTGGAGAAATTAAATTCCACAACGGTTTAGGAAATAAAACACATACGTGTATATATATATATATATATATATATATATATATATATATATATATCTGGGAACCTGCAAATCACCTGAGGCCTATGATTCAGGTCCCTAGATCCCATAGTTTCAAGTAAACAAACCAGCTGAAACTTTGAACACTTACAATTGAAGACACTGTTCACACCCTGCTATTGTTATGTTAAAACCCTTGTACTATCTTTACATCTTCCCATTCCTCACCACTCTTAAACAATCCAAAAATAAAATAAAAAAATCTTTACTTCATCAATTTCAAACTCAAAAGATCAATACAATACTTAGCACCCTGGATTTTACATAATGAAACAGAAACAAAGAGATTTACTCTTTTCTACCCTAGCTAAAGTGACCCCCCGCACACACAGCTTTAGTATACCCAAAGATACATCAACACTATGTTAGACTACTAGTACTAAACATATATTTCACTACGCTAACGCTTAAAATGTGTTAGAGGTCACCCACAGGAGGGCTGTCCTCCAGATTCACAATATGAAGTAAAAAGCTGTCAATATGCACTGAATCTGCGCCAACACTGTAGTGGTTACATTCATACAGGCTGTGTTATTACTTCATATACCAGGATGAAAGAGACATCACAGAAGCAGACAAGGTGCCTCGTGTGACATGTGTCCTCTGTCATTAGGATAGAATTACTCAACTATACGGTGACCTGTTTAGGAACACAAAAAAGTACACTTCTGCCCTGCTAAAGAAGAATTTGTGCACCTGGCATGGCACTGAACATATCACACAAACCACAAGGCAACAATAGCATGTGTAGGGATCAGTAATACGAGCTGCCGCAACAGAGGTGCACATTGACTTATGGCAGAGGACGAACTCGTGCCTTTGTTTGTATTTTATTAGTCACTGATGCCTTAGGGTAGCACAACTGTTAGACGAACAGTAAAATGTGCATTACTTATATAATTGTTCCAAAGATAAAAACTATATGCAACAGGTTTAAATCAGTAATAAAAAAAAAAAAAGGGAAAAAAAAAAAAGGGAAAAAAAAAAAAAAGATTATTTTGTATTGAAAATAATACAATAAAATTAAATACTGTAATATAAGCAAATATAAAAAAAATATGGATTATATAACGTGTGTGTGTGTGTATATATATATATATATATTTCAAATATAGGCAGCTGGAGAGCACTCTCACTTCTTAGGTGAATCTGCCAGGGTGCGTGCAGGAGTTGAATAGTAATGAACAAATGGTAGCACTCACTGGTCCTTTTAAATGTGCAATTTATTTTGTGACGTTCCGGGGAATACGGTCCCCGAAACGCCACAAAATAAATTGCACATTTAAAAGGACCAGTGAGTGCTGCCATTTGTTCATTACTATATATATATATATATATATCACACATACATACATACACACACACATACATATATATATATATATATATATATATATATATATATATATATATATATATATACACACACACACACACACTCTATAGTATATATTAATGGCAAAAAAACAAAATTTATGCTTACCTGATAAATGTATTTCTTCCAGATGAATCCACGGGTTCATCTAATTACTGTTGGGAATACCACTCCTGGCCAGCAGGAGGAGGCAAAGAGCACCAGAGTAAAACCTGCTAATTATCACTCCCTTACCCACAACCCCCAGTCATTCGACCGTAAGGAAATGGAGAAAAAGGAGTAACACAAGGTGCGGAGGTGTCTGAGGTGTAGTCAAAATTAACTGTCTTTAAAACCAAAGGCGGGTCCGTGGACTCACCATATCTGGAAGAAATAAAGGTAAGCATACATTTTGTTTTCTTCCTAAGATATGGTGAGTCCCCGGGTTCATCTAATTACTGTTGGGAACCAATACCCAAGCTAGAGGACACAGGTGAGTAGGGAGGGCCAAGACAAGCAGGCCTAAACAGAAGGCACCTCCGCTTGAAGAACCTTCCTCCAAAAAGCAGCCTCGGCTGAGGCAAAAGTATAAAATTTGGAAAATTTGGAAAAAGTATGCAAAGAAGACCAAGTTGCAGCCTTGCAAACTTGTTCCGTGGAAGCTTCATTTTTAAAATGCCCAAGAAGAGGAAAACAGCTCTGGTGGAATGAGCCGTAATTCTCTCAGAAGGTTGCTTACCAGCAGTCTCATAGGCTAGACGAATAACACTACGCAACCAAAAGGAAAGAGTAGAAGCAGTAGCTTTCTGACCTTTATGTTTCCCAGAGAAACAGACAAAAAGAGCAGAAGATTGGCAAAAATCCTTAGTCGGTCCTAAATAGAATTTAAAAGGATGCACCACATTCAAATTGTGCAACATACGTTCTTTGTAAGAAGAAGGCTTAGGACAGAGATGTAACAATCTCCTGATAAATATTCTTATTAGAAACAACCTTAGGAAGAAAACCTAACTTTGTACAAAGAACCGCCTTATCAGCATGAAAAATAAGATAAGGCAAATCCTACTGCAAAGCTGAGCGCTCACAGACTCTTCAAGCAGAAGAAATAGCCAAAAGAAATAAGATCTTCCAAGATAACAACTTAATATCTAAGGAATGTAGTGGTTCAAACGGAGACTATTGAAGAACCCTGAGAACAAGATTAAAGCTCCAAGGAGGAGCAACAGACTTAAAAACAGGCCTGATTCTGACCAAGGCCTGACAAAAGGATTGGACGTCTGGCATATCCGCCAAACGCTTATGTAACAAAACAGATAAGGCAGAAATTTGACCCTTCAGGGTACTAACTGATAACCCTTTCTCCAGACCTTCCTGGAGAAAAGACAAAATCCTAGGAATCTTAGCACTACTCCAAGAGAAACCCTTAGAGTCACACCATTTAAGATATCTTATAGTAAATCTGCCTAGTAACAGGCTTGCAAGTCTGAACCATGGTCTTAACGACCGACTCAGAAAACCCACGCTTAGATAGAATCAAGTGTTCAATCTCCAAGCAGTCAGCTTCAGAGAAACGAGATCTGGATGAAGGAAGGGACCCTGAATCAGAAGATCCTCCCTTAGAGGAACCCTCCAAGGTGGGAGAGATGACATCTCCACTAGATCCGCATACCAGATCCTGCGAGGCCATGCAGGAGCTATTAAAATCACTGACGCTCTCTACTGTTTTATACGAGCAATGACTCGTGGAAGGAGAGCTAACGGAGGAAACAGGTAAGCTAGCCTGAAATCCCAAGGAACTGCTAGAGCATCTATTAAAGCGGCCTGAGGATCTCTTGACCTTGAACCGTACCTTGGAAGCTTGGCGTTTTGACGAGACGCCATCAGATCTAACTCCAGCGTCCCCCAATTGAGGGTTAAGTTGGATAAAACTTCCGGATGAAGTTCCCACTCCCCGGATGGAATGTCTGTCTGCTGAGGAAATCCGCTTCCCAGTTGTCCACTCCTGGAATGTGGATGGCAGACAGAAAACAATTGTGAGCTTCCGCTCACTGAATAATCTGAGCCCCCTCTTTCATGGCTAAGGAACTCAGAGTTCCTCCCTGATGATTGATGTAAGCCACAGAGGTTATGTTGCATGACTGGAATCTATCAAACTGGGCTAAAGACCAAGCCATCAGAGCATTGTAAATCGCCCTCAACTCTAAGATGTTGATGGGGAGAACAGACTCCTCCCGAGTCCAAAGTCCCTGCGCCTTTAACGAGTCCCAGACTGCTCCCCAGCCCAGCAGGCTGGCGTCCGTGGTCACAATCACCCAGGAATATCTCCAGAAGCAAGTGCCCGGAGACAGAAGCTCCTGAGAGATCCATCATGGAAGAGAGTCTCTCGTTGACTGAGCTAGACTGAGACAGATCCACATAATCCCTGTTCCATTGTCTGAGCATGCACAGCTCTCAGATGAGAGCTCTCAGATGGAATCGAGAAAAGGGGATGATATCCATGGAAGCCACCATCAGACCAATTACCTCCATACATTGAGCCACTGATGGCTGAACAGTAGACTGTAGAGCCAGGCAAGAGGAAAGAATCTTCACTCTTCTGACCTCCATCAGAAATTTTTTCATCAGAATGGAATCTATTATTGTCCCCAAGAAGGCTACCCTTGTAGCTTGAACAAGGGAACTCTTTTACAAATTCACCTTTCATCCGTGAGAACGAAGAAAAGACAATATCTCTGTGTGAGATTTTGCTTGTTGAAAAGATTGCGCCTGAATCAAGATGTCGTCCAGAAAAGGGAGCCACAGCAATTCCCAGAGAACGGATCACCGCCAAGATATCCCCCAGAACCTTTGGAAATATTCTGGGAGCTGTGGCAAGGCCAAACGGAAGGGCCACAAACTGAAAATGTTTGTATAGGAATGCAAATCTCAGAAATTTGTGATGGTCCCTGTGAATGGGAACATGAAGGTACACATCCTTTAGATCTATGGTCATCATGAATTGACCCTCTTGCACTAAAGGAAGAATAGAACGAATAGTATCCATCTTGAAGGATGGAACTCTGAAAAATTTGTTTAGACATTTCAGATCTAGAATGGAACAGAAAGTTCCCTCCTTTTTGTGAACCACAAATAAGTTGGAATAAAATCCTAGACCCTGTTCCAGTATTGGAACTGGAACAATCACTCCCAAAAAAGAGAGAACACCTCTCTCTTTTTTTTCTAGTCTGCAAATAATCTTGAGAGGTGGAACCTGCCCCTGGGAGGAAAGGTCTTGAATTCCAATTTGTAACCCTGGGATACTATGTCCACAGCCCAGGGATCTGGGACATCTCTTATCCAAACCAGAGAAAACTTAGAAAGTCTGCAAACCCTTCATGCTGATTTAGAGTCAGCTGCGGGATTCTTGAACTGTTCCGGCTTAGACAAAGAAGAGGCAGGCTTTCCTCTGAAGTTTCAAAAGGAACGAAAATTACTTTGACGTCCCTTAGGTCTGGTCTTATCTTAAGGCAGAAAAGACCCTTTTTCACCTGTAATATCAGAAATGATCTCAGCCAAACAAGGTCTTTCCCTTGTAAGGAAGCGCCAGAAGCTTGACCTTGGAGGTATCTACCATCTGCTGACCAAGACTTCAGCCAAAATGCCCTTCTGGCTAGGACTGCAAAACTAGAAGCCTTAGCTCCCAGTTAAAGCACCTGCAGAACAGCATCTGCTATAAAGGAATTGGCGAGCTTAAGAGCCTTAATCCTATCCTGAATCTCATCTAAAGGAGTTTCAACCTGAAGGAAGTCAGACAATGTGTCGAACCAATAGGATACTGCACTAGTCACCGTGGAATACACACCACTGGTTGCCATTGGAGACCTAAATGTACATAAATCTTTTTCAAATAAGCCTCCATCTTTTTGTCCATTGGATCCTTGAAAGAACAACTATCCTCAATAGGAATAGTGGTTCTCTTAGCCAGAGTAGAAATAGCCCCTTCAACCTTGGCACAATAGACCAGGGATCTTTGATTGACCCCTCCACAGGAAACATCTTTTTAAAAGCAGGAGACTGAGTAAAAGTCACTCCTGGCTTCTCCCATTCTTGCAATATAATCTCCCTAGCACGGTCTGGCACAGGAAAAACTTCCATAGATGAAGGAACATCAAAGAAACTATTAAAGGGACAGTAAACACCAGAAATTATGTTGTTTAAAAAGGTAGATAATCCCTTTATTACCCATTTCCCCATTTTGCGTAACCAACACAGCTATAATAATATACTTTTTTTACCTCTGTGATTACCTTGTATCTATGGCTCTGCAAACTGCCCCCTTATTTCAGTTCTTTTGACAGACTTGCATTTTTAGCCAATCAGTGCTTGCTCTTAGGAGCTTCACGTGCCTGAGCTCAATGTTATCTATATGAAACACATGAACTAATGCCCTCTAGTGGTGAAAAACTGTCAAAATACTTTCAGATTAGAGGTGGCTTTCAAGGTCTAAGAAATTAGCATATATACCTCCTAGATTTAACTTTCAACTAAGAATACCAAGAGAACAAAGCACAATTGGTAATAAAAGTAAATTGGAAAGTTGTTTAAAATTACATGCCCTATTTAAATCATGAAAGTTTTTTTTTTTTACTTGACTGTCCCTTTAAGTGTACTAGATTTCTTAGGAATGATAGCGACAGGAGTATCAGTGTCATCCAAAGTAGCTAAAACCTCCCGTAACAGTACTCGAAGGTGTTCAAGCTTAAATCTGACGAATACCACTTCAAAGTCAGAAGAAGGAATTAAACTATCTGAATCTGAATTTTCACCCTCAGAGAGCGACTCATCCTCTTCCTCAGATCTATGAGAAACTTGGGAATCAGAATTTGGAAAAGGTACCTTACTTTCTGAATTCTTCATTTTCCTCTTGCGCTTTCCCTGAATCCTGGGAAATTCGGCTAGAGCAGCAGATACCGCCGAGGATACCTGCGCAGCATTTCAGCCTTTAAAAACACTCCACTGGGAGTTAGCGAGGAACCACAGAACACAGCATGTGACGCCATAGAGGCTTGGGACAATATAGGAAATGGCCCTGTTAATACCAGAACAACATCCTCCTGAGACACATTAGGCTCAACATTGAAACATTTATTTCCCTTGCAATGTCGGCTTGACACATGAGGAACAAAATTGCATGGGAACTGCAATTTGTGCATCTAAGCACAACAGACAGGAATTTAGTAAGAACAGATTTTTTCCCCTTTATCGAAGGAGACAGAAGAAAAATACTTTGATAAAAAACGTGCTGCAATATAATCTGAGTGCTACCGCTCCTGACTAATACCTTTGCTCCACACCTCAGCTTACTGAGGCGTCAACCTTACCACCACTGTGCAGCCAGAAGAACCTTCCCTTACGTTGAACTAACCGAGTCACTGCTGAACGAAACACAGAGGAAGTAAGTCGATCACGTGATTGGAGGGTAGAGAGTGGAGGGTAGAGAGTGACAAGGAGGAGGAGTCTAACCCGCAGCAAAGCTCCCACACCCCAGACTGTTATAAAAATGACGAATACGAGCCGATATTGCCTCTGGTAACTCACACCTCCACAAGCAGCACTCCCCATATGGGGAAAAAGTTCAAACAGACCATGTCTCCCTACCCGATTCCCTCAGTGTCAAACAGAGCCTAATAACATTAATCCTTTCTTGTATTTAAAAGTTAAGGCTAGTCTCTACACATGCTCTACTGTGCCTGAAAACATGCCTTAGAATGACCCTTACAACAGGGTTTCTACGTCCCATAATAAAGTTAGCAGGGTCTCACAGTTAATTTTACCTTAAGTGCACAGATCTCCCACCTGGAAGAAAAGCACTTACCTGCTGCTGTCCGGCATGTAGATAGTCCCTAGGTATGAGAGGACACATCTCTCCACAGAGACCCAAGACAAAAGGGAAATAACAAAATAAATAACTTTGATATTTCAGACTAGGACAGTAACTGTTTGGAAAACACAGCAAGCACCTCTTTGCAAGTTTCCAACTGCTTTAAAGCCACTACTGCTCGACTGCAAAGACTAACGTGGAATACGGCTATACCCCACAACTTGATATAAGCGAAATTCCATCTTCTTCAGACACCTAAACTTTACTTCCTCCATGCACTAAAGGCAAAGAGAATGACTGGAGGTTGTGGGTAAGGGAGTGTTACTTAACAGTTTTACTGTGGTGCTCTTTGCCTCCTCCTGCTGGCCAGGAGTGGTATTCCCAACAGTAATTAGATGAACCCGTGGACTCACCATATATTAGGAAGAAATTATAGTCTCTGATATTTTATTTAGATTCCTTTACAGTGAATTCTTATTAATGCAGTTACACAGTACACTGAGGCAGCCTATTAATATAGAGAAACATCACATTTGTTTTATGATCTCCCTTACTGAGCAGGCCCAGCATTTTATGAATAATTCTATAACAGCATGTTACAGTACAACTTCACGTCAAGTCTAATAATATTGGGATTCATTAACCAACCACTACAGCGCAGTGTACTCTCTGCACAAGTATCAATGCCCCACGGTGATTGTTTTAGGGTTGACACAATCACTGTTACAAGTGAGTTCCATTCTTAATACTCCACTAATTAATAATAAACATGCTCCATACCCTAAGGCACATTGGACCAATATACTAGCACTCCTATACTATTTGTTGTGTTCACAAGCCTTTTTACACCTGATGTCATGGAGATGGTCCATTCACATCACCTGTGTGCAGGTACAAGATCACTCATTTATAAGTTCTCTGGAGGGAATATTTGGCTATGTATGTATGTATGTATGTAGTAGGTTATCTACACAGAATTAATATATAACACACATATATTATTATATATGGCCGCAATAATCGTTCGTTGTTATTATCGGCTGTCATAATCCCACATTGTCTTCTGTTTTACACCGTTAACACACTTCTGTTTACAACTACAACCTTATTGCCGATATAGAAATGTGGCAAAAAACATAACTTGTTCTGTACAGCGAGAGTGAGTTTAGGAATTGTCATGATGTATGGCGAAAGTGAGTTTAGGAATTCTCATTATGTAGAGCGAGAGTGAGTTTAGGAATTGTCACAATGTAAGGCGAGAGTGAGTTTAGAAATTGTTACCATGTAGGGTAAGAGTGAGTTTAGAAATTGTTACCATGTAGGGGGCGAGAGTGAGTTTAGGAATTGTCACAATGTAGGGCGAGAATGAGTTTAGGAATTGTCACGATGTAGGGCGAGAGTGAGTTTAGAAATTGTTACCACGTAGGGCGAAAGTGAGTTTAGAAATTGTTACCATGTTGGGCAAGAGTGAGTTTAGGAATTGTCACGATGTAGGGCGAGAGTGAGTTTAGAAATTGTTACCATGTAGGGCGAGGGTGAGATTAGAAATTGTTACCATGTATGGCTTGAGTGAGTTTAGGAATTGTCACGATGTAGGGCGAGAGTGAGTTTAGGAATTCTCATTATGTAGGGCGAGAGTGAGTTTAGGAATTCTCATTATGTAGGGCGAGAGTGAGTTTAGGAATTGTCACGATGTAGGGCGAGAGTGAGTTTAGGAATTCTCATTATGTAGGGCGAGAGTGAGTTTAGGAATTCTCATTATGTAGGGCGAGAGTGAGTTTAGGAATTCTCATTATGTAGGGCGAGGGTGAGTTTAGGAATTCTCAGTATGTACTGTGAAGAGTGAATTTTTGAAAATGCAATCTGCAAAATGAGTTCTGCAATTTTGGACTATAATTTTAAACACAGAAACATAGAATTTTGGACTATAATTTTAAACACAGAAACATAGAATTTGACCTTAAAATAGCCTTGTGTGTGTCTTTGTTTTTACCACCTCTATTGGAAGTTTATTCCATGAATCCACCACCCTATCTGTGAAACAAAATGCTTCCTCACTTTTCTCCTGAATCTGCTACCCTCTGGTACAGCCACCAATCAGAAGCCATGAGCATATTTAGATATGCTTTTTAACTAAGGATATCAAGAGAATTAAGCAAATTAGATAATAGAAGTAAATTGGAAAGTTGTTTAAAAACAACTCTGCTCTTTCTAAATCATGAAAGAAAAAATTTGGGTTATAGAAAAGCTGTGTAACCATAGCCAGCATTAGAAATTACACTCACAGTGGGGGTAGGAAGACATAAGTAATAAAATGTTAATTTTCAATTATTCTTTTTGGCCTTTGGTATACAGATGGAGATTATCTAAAAATGCATGCGTGTGTCCAGAAAGTGCTAAAATAAGATCTGATTTTGCTGCAAGCTCAACCCATTTTAATGGGATGTGACTTCAAAAGAAAATATTTCATATACAAAAATAAACAAAATAAGGCATTTCTCATATATGTTATACTCTGCAGCTGGTATAACAAGTAATTGGAAACACATTCAGGAAGAAACACATTTTACAGTAAACTATCCCTTTAAATTCCTTCATAGATTTGCAGGTTTCTATCATGTCACTTCTTTCCCTTCTCTGTTCTAAACTAAACATATTTAGATCATAGAGTTTTAAAACATAGCGGTTTCACAATTTACATTACAAGAAATGTGAAAATCCTGTTTAAGAAGATGGGAATAGTTGCAGACCCTTTATTCTATTACAGAATTATTTCCCACGCTGTCCTTTTTTAGATGGTCATTGATCAAACATGCCCAGTATACACATCATACCTATATACAAACAATGCATTTTACATATGCATTTTACACATATATATATATATATATATATATATATATATATATATATATACACACACCCACACACATAGCATACATATATTCACTTGCATGGCCCAAAAGAAAATGCCTTCTAAATTTATGTATGTTAAACAGCTGCTACCAAAACAATTATAGTATAATTATATAAAAATGTAATAGTGGAATTTTCAAATTTGCACTACCTGAGCTAAAGCAAAGAGAAAATATTCTTCTTCAACATGACTGACAAACCCAAATCTTGCCAGAATACTAGCACTTCTAACAAATGGTTGATGTCTGACTCAACAAAAACATTGAATTTCACATGACTCATATTTAAGAGCAAGTCAGTTTTTCCATTCACAAAGAGAAAAATGTATACATTAAAAAAAAAAAAAAGGCATTAAGATTGCAGACATCCCAACTCTCCCTGAAGTTCAGGGAGTCTCCCTGATTGTAATAGAGGCTCCCTGATACCAGCAAATGGAATGCAATCTCCCTGAAACTCCAAGTACCATGATCCAATGTGGCCCAAATCCAGAAAAGTGTTTCTTTAAGGAATGCCTTTAGTTGCTGGGACGTTATAGAACCCTCAAAGCATGCATCAGTAACCAGAAAGCCCCCACTGATTCTAAGAAAATAAAACACAAATACTACCTTATTTACTGCACGTAATTAAAATATTTAAGCATTCAACAAGGGTACGTCACTGGAATTTTTTTTTTATAATGTGACTTTAGTGGGAAGCTATAAGTCTCTATCTTATTTAGAGTTTAAAGGTGTCAAATATATAACTGGGAGGGGGGAGGGGTGGCTGCGCAGTAGCGGGGTAGAAGCCACCTCCCTGAAATGGGCTTTTGCAGGTTGGGATGTCTGAGATTGATAAATCTACTCTAAAATCATAAAGCTATACTCAGATATTAAAGGGTATAATTTTGCCCAATTTAGTGGTTAGGAAGGAAATACAGAGACAAAAAAATGCCACTGCGCATGTTTGCCACCTTTCACAGACTAACAAATTAACAGTAATATTTTCTCTCCAAAAAAAAAAACAAAAAAATTCTTTCATGATTCAGACAGAGCATGCACTTTTAAGCAACTTTCTAATTTACTTCTATTATCAATATTTCTTTGTTCTCTTGCTATCTTTATTTGAAAAAGAAGGCATCGAAGCTAAGGGAGCCAGCAAATGTTTGGTTTCAGAACCATGGACAGCACTTGTTTATTGGTGCTGTCCAATCAGCAAGGACAACCCAGTTTGTTTATCAAAAATGGGCCGGCATCTAAACATACATTCTTGCTTTTCAAATTAACATACCAAGAGAATGAAGAAAATTTGATAATAAGAGTAAATTAGAAAGTTGCTTAAAATTGCATGCTCTATCTGAATCACGAAAGAAAGTTTCCCTTTAAGGTAACAGCCATGACCTACAATGGTTTTTATTATCCCAGGACATACTTGAAAACGAGAGAAATCTCAATGTATCCTTCCTGGTAAAATATTTTATAAATAAATAAATTATTTCAATATGCTATAAAAGTATTTCTTTTGTAAAATATGTACTGCATTCTTTATGGCAACTAGTTTGTTGGTCAGCCAGCCACGCACACGTTAAACACTCAGGGATCTATGTATGTGCCAGTGTAAGCTGCTCCGGAGCCCTTGCTGGGCAGGTTTGCACATGCGAGCCTGCGTCCCGCAATGTCATTAGACCACTGCTTCTTACACACTTCGCCACCTCTGAGGTGGCAAAGAGACATCACCCAGAAATTGCTTTGGGTGATTGACAGACCCTTCTCTGGTACGATTGTTTGCAAGAGAGAACACTTTTCTGCACTGCAACACTTTTCATTGTTAAAAGGGATAGGAAAGTCAAAATTAGACTTTCGATTCAGCATGCCATTTTATGGTCCTTTTAAATATGTACATTATCCTACACTACTGGGAGCTAGCTGTTGATTGGTGGCTGCACATATGTGCTTCTTGTCATTGGCTTTGTGTGTTCAGCTAGCTCCCAGTAATGCATTGCTGCTCCTTCAAAACGATAACAAGAGATTAAAGCAAATTGAATAATAGAAGTAAACTGGAAAGCGGTTTAAAACTGTATGCTCCATCTGAATCATGAAAGAAAAATGTTGGGTTTCATGTCAGTTTAATATAGTGAAGGAAATTCCAGAGCCCTGGCTCATAAAATTCAAATGATTTTTGTATTTAAACAGACATATATTTGCACCCTGTTACTGGCTCAGTTTTTAGTTGTGTTCTCTCCACATGATTGTAATACATAGTCCCACTAATACAAGTGTCAAATTCCAGGAGCCCTATTTTACCACACTCAGTCTGTATTAGCGTAATTGTGCCACATACAAAAGAGAACTTTCCAGCAGTATATCAGTCTGATCCATCAAAACAAGCGCTCCAGCGCACAAAAAAAGGCACATCCGAACAAAACAGTCTCACACATAAGCTTCCTCTTTGGTGGGACTCAAAGAGCTTCACTTGATAAACTGAACAGGCAACATAACAGAACCATTTCTGAAACAACAATAGAAGGGAAATGAAACCCAACATTTTTCTTTCATGATTCAGATAGAGAATACAATTTAAACAACATTCCAATTTTCTTGTATTATATAATTTGCTTCATTTGTTAGATATTCTCTGTTGAAGAAATAGCAATGCACATGGGTAAGCCAATCACACAAGGTATCTATGTGCAGCCACCAATCAGCAGCTACTGGGCCTATTTAGCTATGCTTTTCAACAAACAATATCAAGAGAATGAAGCAAATTAGATAATAGGTGCAAATTGGAAAGGTGTTTAAAATTGCTCTTTCTAAATCATAAAAAAATGAATTGGGGTTTTAAGTCCCTTTAATGAAGCAGTTAACAGTGACATTGGTGTCTTATGGACACTTGCAGATTTTTGCAATATATTTGCTACTAATAAATTAACTTTCTTCCTCCCTTTCTTTCCTTCTTCTTACCGCTGCTCAGCATAGCACTTTAGTTTCTTGTGTTGGCGGTTGCACATATACAGGAAGGTAGTATTTCTACCAAAAAGTATATTAAAGGGACTCAAAATTATATCTCCTGTAAATTGGTTAATTATTGAAATTAATGTAACATTGCAATATAAATTATTTACTTGCAAGCTTTTCTGTAAAAAAACAAACCATATCTAAACATGTTGATGATTCCATTCAGAGGCTGGCGTGCCTTCATCATACTTAAAGGGACATTATACACTCATTTTTTTCTTTGCATAAATGTTTTGTAGATGATCTATTTATATAGTCCATAAAGTTTTTTTAAAGTTTTTTTTATAGTTTTGCTTATTTTTAAATAACATTGCTCTGATTTTCAGACTCCTAACCAAGCCCCAAAGTTTTATGAGAATACTGATGTATACCTACTCCAGCTTGCTCCTGTTTGTGTAAAGGGTCTTATCATATGCAAAAGAAGGGGTGGGGGGAGTGTCTTATTTCGAGCTACCTTTTGAACAGAGCTAAACTGAGAGCTTCTAAGTAAGTTTTTAAACAGTTTTATACTGGATTTTTATATCAGTATCTGTTTATCTTATTCTTTATAGTAGTGTCTATTACATGCAGGTATATAAAAATGAGTGTATACTGTCCCTTTAAAGGGACTTCCAAGTCAAAATTTAAATGCACATAGAAGAATAACATCTTTGAACAGAAACATATTTACAATATACATGTATTGGCAAAAATACTCCCAGTAAAAGTTTTCACAGCTTTAGCGTTACCATTTTCTCTGCCCGTTTAAGTGAAGCATAGCTAGATATCGTCAGTGCACCAACATTTTACATACTGCAACTGCTCAGAGTGTCAGTGGGATGTGTATCATGCCAGCAATTAACAAATTGAGTCATTACCAGATGGTAAAAGCAACTTAGGCTCTCTGAGTAGGTACAACGTTTAAAATGCTGCTGCACAGTGCATACTTAAAGGGACACTCAGGTCAAATTAAACGTTCATGATTCTGATGCAGCATGTAATTTTAAACAACTTTCTAATTTACTTCCTTTAAAAAAAATGTGCACAGTCTTTTATATTCATACTTTTTGAGTCCCCAGCTTCTACTGAGCATGTGCAAGAGTTCACAGAATATATACGTATATGCATTTGTGATTGGCTGATGGCTGTCACATGGTACAGGGGGAGTGGAAATATAGATAACTTTGAAATTTGTTAGAAAAAATCTACAACTCATTTGAAGTTGAGAGTATGTGATATTGTATTGTCTTGTTATCATGCATTTGTTGATTATGCAAATCTACTGTATTATACTGGTCCTTTAAATACATGTTTGAGACAGCTATAGCTTTTATTAAAAGCATTTTTGCTAATACGTGCATATTACAAAAATGCTTCTTTTCAAAACTGAAATGTGGATTCCAATTTTGGCTGGAATGCCCCTTTAAGTGTAGTGACATTTACCTGAAGAATTCTACACAAATTTGATTGGTTAGCTCAGAACACAAGCTCATTTACATGTGTCTCTAATTTTCCACAGAAAAAGAGACCAAGAAAATGGATTCTACCAGGTATTTGAAAAGATACTGTAAAACCCTGCAAATTGTGTTGACAATACAGGGTTAAATGATTTAAAAATATTCCTTGAATTCAATTGAATACTTGATTACTGACACACATTATCAATTCAATGTCCCTTTAAGAGACATATCTTAACATTTTTATAAAACATCTGAATGGATACACAAATTAACAGATAACCAGTAACCAAGAAACTGTTGCTAGCTTTTTAAAGGGAGACTCAAATCAAAATTAAACTTTCCTGATTCAGATAGAGCAGGGGTGGGCAAGAGGTAGATCGCGGTCTACCAGTGGACCGTGAGTGAATTTTGAGGTGACCGCCTGGAAGATTTCAAAAGTCTGCATAATAAGAGAAATATTTCTCACACATCTAGATTATGAGTGAAGAGCCTCGTCACCGTAGATATATGAGAAATGTTTCTCTTATGCAGAATTTTGTAATCTCCTATAAGTCTATGATGGTGGTATGTGTACTTCAGCATGCAGGACGCGGCTGTAGCGGAATTCGCTGCCCCAGCTTTGGTTACTGCCTGTCCCAAACTCCTACTTTTTGTCTTAAAAGCGGTCAGTCCATAGTACAGACTCTTTATGCGCCAGGCAGAAATGCTGCTCGGTAACCCTGGGTTTGGGGGTTCCCGGTCCCGCTCTGTCTGATATTCTGCTGCTACTTTCTAGTTCTGTCCTCCATTACTTGTCACCAGGCTCTGCTGGGTGAATTGTCTGGTGTTGTTTTTTTTTTCCAGGGTCTGTTACTCCCACTTAGGTTCTTTTACTTACTCTGTACCAGACTTTGATGCTGATCTCTGATACTTTCTCTGACACATTAATATTAGCTATACTTTGTGCTAGTTTCTGCAGCTTTCAGTCCCCAGAATTTGTTGTCACCAAATTGAGCAGGTCAGTACTGTTGCTGCTATACCAGTCTTTGGTTGCTGTGTAAGGTGGTACAAAGCCTGCAGGTCCTGCCGCTGTCCCAACTATTTACAGTAGTCTTCAGCTAGTAGCGGACGGATGGAGAGCAGCCAACAGGACCTGCCCCCTAATAAACATGACATGCGGTCCAGCCAATAAAATTAATATGTAGAATGAGTCTGTCTATGATTGGCTAAGAATAGTTCATTGTCATTGTTGTACCTGAGCTGTGGGTTTTCCATGTGTTCCAGGCTTGACTACTCCGCTAGCCCTAGACTCGAGCCGTCTTGATTGTGCAGTACACAGATAAGGTTGCTTGATGGTCCCGGCGTGACATAAAGAGAGAGCTCTCACAGTAAGTAAAGAGCGCGGATGTATTTATTATTAAAGAGCGCGGCTGATTTTTAAAGCTGTATTATTTGTGGCAAAAATAACATTTTCAGCCAGCAGGTCCTATTTGTGGCAAACATACAATTTTCAGCCAGTTTTTTTTTTTTTAGTTAGGTGACCACGTCACTTGGAATAAAATTACAGGTAGCCCTTGCCTTAAAAAAGTCTGCCCACCCCTGAGATAGAGCATGCTATTTTAAACAACTTTCTAATTTAGTTCCATTAACAAGATGTGCAAAACAAAATGTATTTATTTTTTATTTACACTTTGAGTCACCAGCTCCTACTGAGCATGTGCCAGACTTGACAGAATATATATATATATATATGCATTTGTGATTGGCTGATGGCTGTCACATGATACAGGAGGAGTGGAAATAGACATAACTTGTCATAAAAAAGTTCTATTGTATTGTCTTTTTATCATGCATTTGTTGATTATGCAAATCGACTGTATTTACAGGTCCTTTAAGTTGCAAGTATGGGATTTTGTTTCTATCCTTTACAAAAGTTGTAATAGTACTGAAGCACACAGGACCCAGTAGAATAACTGTATAAAAAACAACAAAAAACTGTATATAGATTAACATATTATTTCAGGATTCTATTTCTAGGACACTCAAAATCTGTCAGTCATTATCCAGCCATCCTTTGCCATGAATTTTATTTATTTCCCAGTCTACATCTGTATCTTATCCACTGCTAGTGTAATTAAGACTTATACAATAATATCACCTAAAGCAGTGTTCTGGAAATACTAACTTACAAATATTGAATTCTTCTACTGCACAAAATAACTTCATTTAAAGGGCCATGATACCCAAATGTTCAAACATTTGAAAGTGATGCAGTATAACTGTAAAAAGCTGACTAGAAAATATCACCTGAGCATCTCTATGTAAAAAGAAAGATATTTTACCTCAAAAGTTCCTCAGTAGCCACATCCCATTGTAAAGGACTTCTAAGCAGTAAATCAGTATGTCTGTCCTGGGACAGCTAAGGGAGTGAGCCTCGTGCACTCTCATCTTATTTCCCTATTCAGTTTAAGAAAGTTTACTATGAAATATCATGAGAGTTAAGTCAAATGTCATGAGATCACAGTAAAAGAGTTCATGACCTCAGCATTGTTGATGCTGATTGGCTGCTGTTAATTTCTTCATTTATTTTATTTTTTACCTGCAGCTGGGCAGTAACTGAAGTATAAACTTTTTACACAGATCTTACTCTTCCTTTTTTACATAGAGATGCTCAGGTGATATTTTCCTGTCAGCTTTTTACATTTATGCTGCATCACTTTCAAGTGATTTATCATATGAGTATTATGTCCCTTTTAACCTTTTTTGAAGCCTCTGACAATGTGAGCAAAATGTTATACTTTTTTATCCAAACAGCCATTACACTAATTTATACCTTTAGATGCAACTGTGTATGGCTTTTGCTGTTTACTTCCATTATTATAATTGTACTATAGTTTTAATTTCCCAGAAGCAAAGGGAGAGCCGAGGAAACAGAACTAAAGATCAGAGAGTAAACTATAATTGAGAAAGTGAACAGACTGTAATGGTAAAAAATGAGCAGACTTAAAGGGACATAAAACACTAACTCAGTGTTAGATAGAATGACATTTTCAAAGATTAGCCTGAAAAAATACATGCAGAGGTATTTTTAAAATATTAGTTGTTTAATTATTGGGGAAAAAAATGCAAATAAATTTTTGTGTCCATAAAGCATTGGCCATGTTGTAACCCAGGTTTCCTTCTGTGCTCAGGCCAATTAGAGGCAGTTATAAATAGGTAACTTGAGTGAGCCACCAACAACTGTATGGAATATAAAAGTGTTAAAGGGACAGTAAAGTCATAATTAGACAAAACATACAATTTTAAAACAACTTTCCAATTTACTTCTATTATTTAATTTGCTTCCTTCACTTTGCTTATATGTTTATCTAGGTAAGCTCAGGAGCAGCAAAGAACATAGGTTCTAGCTGCTGATTGGTGGCTGCATGTATACACCGACTATCATTGGCTCACCCATGTGTTCACTTAGAAACCATTAGTGCATTACTGCTCCTTCAACAAATTATACCAAGAGAATGAAGCAAATTTGATAATAGAAGTTAACTGGAAAGTTGTTAAAAATTGTATATTCTACCTAAATTACGAAATAAAATATTTTGGGTTTCATGTCCCTTTAAGTATGGAGTCTGCACTTCCATTTTTAACAGGAATTGGAAAGACCACAATTTTAGAATTAAAACACAGAAAAAATGGACAAAATAAATGTTATTACACATAATTAAACAATCTCAAGATGTTTGGAACCCTATGGCTAAGTAGACAGACCTCTTCTTGTAAATTCCTCATATCAGAGCTAGTCCTTGCAGACTGCTGTATCATCTAGCAACATAGGGTTCGTTTCCATTGAGGTGGTAAAGTTTGGAAACTGGTGATAAAAACCATTTATCTCCATTAAAGCCTATAGAGAATTTTTATGTTTCCAAACTTTACCGCCTCAATGGAAACTAGGCCATAGACTGCACAGGAGAAAAAGGAAGAAAGTAGTCCCTAATTCATGCAAAAAAATCCTTTTATTCAGTTACATGGGATAGTGTTTGTTTGGATCCTATCCCATGTAACTGAATAAAAGGATTTTTTGCATGAATTGGAGACCACTTTCTTCCTTTTTCTACTATTTTTGGTGAGTTTGGCAGTTTCTCACTGTGGGACTCCTAAATAGAGTTGTGCTGGTATCCTCTTTTCAAATATACAGTACATGGTCTGCACAGGAACAGAAATGAAGACTTGTTTTAGCAAATTACTCTAAGGTCTTATCAAATCAAAATATTGCAAATAAATACAGAACGGAACGAAGGCTCAGCCAATTTCATAATGAGATAAGTATGTTAGTATGGAAATATATAGATTTGTGCCTTTATTTGTGTTTCATAAAAAAAATGTAAATGGGTAAACGCTTTATTTATTCATATCATACTTTATACCTCTCTACATACAGTAAGTGATGGTTTGCATTTATCCACTATTATGCTCAATGAAAAAAATGAATAAATAAAAAATAAAATAAAAAAATTGGAGCACACTTAATTAAAAGTGAATAGAACTATTTAATTGTAATCCACATAAATATTAAATAAGATTATTACAATGTATAACCATGGCAGTCATCTGTCGTGTTTCGCACATGTGCTTCATCAGAGATCACTAAACCACCTGATTCACTCCAGGACTTGCAACGTTTAACAGAGCGATAATACTGTACATATTAGATACCTAACTATAAGGTCTTTTTCTGGGCGAGTTGTTTATTTATTAGCCAATTCATTCATTCATTTGTTTGGTTACAAGGTGACTTTCTATCTTTGATCTAGTTATTGATACACTTGCAGTTACTATAGATTTGTTTCCATAAAGTTCGATAACTTTTCCCCCTCCTTTTTATACATTTCTTTCCCACATTCCTGGTATAGCAAGTGTGGCCGCCTCAGTCGCAATAAAAGAATGTTACATGGGTGGGGATGAATAATGATAAACAGTCATAATGTAGGTCCGATGCGTACATCAAGATATCTCACTACACACAGACAAGCTCTTTATAAATTAAAAAGGGACATAGCAGTTAAAAGTAAAGAGACAAAATCAGAATTAGACTTTAATGATTTAGACAAAGCATGCAATTCCAATTTGCTTCTATTATCAAATTTGCTTTGTTCTCTTGCTATCATTTGTTGAAGAGTAGACTCAGGATTGTCAATACACTACTGGGAGCAAGCAGAAAACATCTGCTGAGCCAATTAAAAAAAAGGCACATATGTGCAGTCACCAATCAGAGTCTACTTAGGTATGATTTTCAACAAAAGATACCATGAAAATGGAACAAATATGATAATAGAAGTAAATTGGAAAATTGTTTACAATTTCATGATCTATCTGAGCTGATCCAATCAGCAGCACTAGTCGCAAGGCTTAGCTGTGCAACTAGTGGTTTCTGCTAGGTCTACAGTGTCAGTTCTACTGTGTGTTTAACCCCTTGCAGCAGTTAAACACATAGTAATGCAGCGTCACTAGTTAGAGCATGTCATTTTTCAACTATTATTGTTCTTTCGTTTTGACTTTACTGTCCCTTCAAATTGTCATGATTCAGATACAGAGTAACATTAAAAAATATACAGGTTTTCTTTGATTATCAAACATACCAGGTTTTCTTGGTATCATTTGTTCAAATACTGGAGGTAGGTTCCGGAGTGTTCATGTGTTGTCAGTATTATATGTATTAAAAAGGGACAGTAAACATAAAAAATAATGTTAATAATTCTGCACTGTAATCCACTGTACATAATTTTCAAGGCTTCGGAGGAAAAAAAAAACAGACAAATTGTGCACAAACATGTACTTCCACTTTCAACAAGATTAACTTTTTGTCATGTTTGAATGGCATACTGACATATGTATGATAAATCTGTTTTGAGGTTACCGTCCCTTTAAGGTTTCCTGCCCACATTCAGAAGCATTAACAAGTCGTCTTATTATTCTTATTCAAACAGCCAAACAAATGCTGCAGAAAAAGCCTAAACTTCTTTATAAAATACTACAAAGTAATCGGATTAGCAGCAGGCACTAACTATATGCAAGAATGAAAAACAAGGGAAATTTGAGACTTTTCATTAATGACATGTTGCTTTGTTGTTTATCTAGGTTTTAAGACGCATTAATACAGTGCTAGCTTGTGTGTTTATGTCTGTAAAGTGTGCCAATGGAACAATCTCTCACAGTAACAATCTAATCACCAGGCTTTTATTACAGATAATTAGAGAGGAGAAATGATTCTACACACACTGTTAGTCACACTGTTCCCTGCATTGATCCCTTATACATTTACAAACACGGCAGAAAACATTGTGTTGTGGGATTTAAAGGGATCATAAATCCATTTTTTTTTCTTGCATGATTCAGGTAGAGCATGCAATTTTAAGCAACTTTCTAATTTACTCCTATTATCACATTTTTCTTCAGTCTCTTGGTATCTTTATTTGAAAAAGCAGGTATGTAAGGTTTGGAGACAGCTCATTTTTGGTTCAGCAACTGGGTAGCGCTTGCTGATTGGTTTGCTAGATTTAGCCACCAATCAGCAAGCGCTACCCAGGTGCTGAACCAAAAATGGGCCGGCTCTTAAAGGGACACTGAACTCAATTTTTTTTCTTTTGCGATTCAGATAGAGCATGCAATTTTAAGCAAAATTCTAATTTACTCCTATTATCAAGTTTTCTTTGTTCTCTTGCTATCTTTATTTGAAAAGAATGGATCTAAGCTTTTGTTTTTGGTTCAGGACTCTTGACAACACTTTTTTATTGGTGGAATTTATCCACCAATCAGCAAGAACAACCCAGGTTGTTCACCAAAAATGGGCCGGCATCTAAACTTACATTCTTGTATTTCAAATAAAGATAGCAAGATAATGAAGAAAATGTGATAATAGGAGTAAATTAGAAAGTTTCTTAAAATGTCATGCTCTATCTGAATCACAAAAGAAAAAATGTGGGTTCAGTGTCTCTTTAAGCTTATAGTCCTGCTTTTTCAAATGAAGATAGCAAGATAACGAAGAAAAATTGATAATAGGAGTAAATTAGAAAGTTGCTTAACATTGCATGCTCTATCTGAATCATGAAAGAAAAAAAATTGAGTTTAGTATTCCCTTTAACTGCTTAGTGACCACAGCACTTTTATTTTTTCTCAAAATTAGCTATAGTTACATTATAACACTGATATCTGTCAGGAATCCCTGAATAACCCTTCACATGTATATATTTTAATTTAGTAGACAACCTAAAGTATTGATCTAGGCCCATTTTGGTATATTTCATGCCACCATTTCACCGCCAAATGCGATCAATTAAAAATAAAGGTTTCTAGCTGAAATTATTTACAAACAGCTTGTGCATATATGGCACAAATGGTTGTAAATGCGTCTCTGGGATCCCCTTTGTTCAAAAATAGCAGGCATTTATGGCTTTGGTATTACTTTATGTTAATTAGAAGGCCGCTAAATGCTGCTGCGCACCACACTTGTATTATGCCCAGCAGTTGCCCTCTACTGTGCACTCCTGGATCCGGAACTCCTCTCCAGCGATGGGCCGCCCACCCGCCTCCCTGCTACAGCTGCCACCCACCAACGATCGGCACCATCGCTGGCTGATGCAGAGAGGGCCACAGAGTGGCACTTTCTGCATCGGTCTGGTTAAAAAACGATATTGCACGATGCCTCATTGAGGCATTGCTGCAATACCCTGAAAGCTGCTTGAAGAAATCACGATCGCTTCCAGAGCTTGAAACCCCAGAGGACGTGCCAGGCAATGCACTACTGGGCGCTAGCTAAACACATCTGGTGAGACAATGACAAGAGGCATGCGTTTGTAGCCACCAATAACCAGCTATATCACAGCAGTGCACTGCTCCTGAACCTATATAGGTATGCTTTTCAACAAAGGAGTGAAGGAGGAAATCTGGTAATAGAAGTAAATTGAAAAAAATAAGTTTTTTTTAAATTATATGTCCTATCTGAACTATAAAACTTTCATGTTCATGTGATAAGAGGCTGTCTGTAGTGGCTTAGAATCATGTTCATGTGATAAGAGGCTGTCTGTAGTGGCTTAGAATCATGTTCATGTGATAAGAGGCTGTCTGTAGTGGCTTAGAATCATGTTCATGTGATAAGAGGCTGTCTGTAGTGGCTTAGAATCATGTTCATGTGATAAGAGACTGTCTGTAGTGGCTTAGAATCATGTTCTTGTGATAAGAGGCTGTCTGTAGTGGCTTAGAATCATGTTCATGTGATAAGAGGCTGTCTGTAGTGGCTTAGAATCATGTTCATGTGATAAGAGACTGTCTGTAGTGGCTTAGAATCATGTTCATGTGATAAGAGACTGTCTGTAGTGGCTTAGAATCATGTTCATGTGATAAGAGGCTGTCTGTAGTGGCTTAGAATCATGTTCATGTGATAAGAGGCTGTCTGTAGTGGCTTAGAATCATGTTCATGTGATAAGAGGCTGTCTGTAGTGGCTTAGAATCATGTTCTTGTGATAAGAGGCTGTCTGTAGTGGCTTAGAATCATGTTCATGTGATAAGAGGCTGTCTGTAGTGGCTTAGAATCATGTTCATGTGATAAGAGGCTGTCTGTAGTGGCTTAGAATCATGTTCATGTGATAAGAGGCTGTCTGTAGTGGCTTAGAATCATGTTCATGTGATAAGAGGCTGTCTGTAGTGGCTTAGAATCATGTTCATGTGATAAGAGGCTGTCTGTAGTGGCTTAGAATCATGTTCATGTGATAAGAGGCTGTCTGTAGTGGCTTAGAATCATGTTCATGTGATAAGAGGCTGTCTGTAGTGGCTTAGAATCATGTTCATGTGATAAGAGGCTGTCTGTAGTGGCTTAGAATCATGTTCTTGTGATAAGAGGCTGTCTGTAGTGGCTTAGAAACAGGCATAAATTTACAGGTTTAAATGTTATATATTATATTACTATATCAATGTTGTCGGTGCAAAGCTGGGGAATGGGTAGTAAAAGCATTATCTATCTTTTTAAACAATAAAAAATGTGGTGTTGACTGCCCCTTTAACATTATTTTGTCATTAAAGATGGCTGTTTTGCCTGTTGCCCCACCAATAATGAAAAATTAAAGACTTAAAAGGCTACTGTACTATAAAATTTGTTTCCCCTTAATGTGCTCCAAATTACTTGTTACACCTACTGCATGTAACGCTTGTGGGATACTCCTCTATCAGACCAAACTCGGCCAGTAGTCTTGTTATCCCGGCATCGAGCCGGAATGATAGGGAATATCCCAGGGCAGAGAAAGTTAGTAAGATGAGGAAGGCAGCACTCGCCACAGGCTGGACAATCCACCGAGGCAACAGCAGAGCAGTCCAAGGATGAACCACTAGAATGGTCAGGCAGGCAGGGTTTGGCAACTGCAAAGCAGTCCAAGGATAAACCACTAGAACGGTCAGACAGGCAGGGTTTGGCAACAGTAAAGCAGTCCAGCAGATTGAGGGTTAAGGCAGGTAGAGTAGTCAGACAGGCAGGTTCAGCAATAGTAATCAATCCAGCAGTTAAGGGTTAAGGCAGGTAGAGTAGTCAGAGAGGCAGTTTCAGCAACAGTAATCAATCCAGCAGTTTAATGGTTAAGGCAGGAGAGTAGTCAGGCAGGCAGGTTCAGTAACGATATTTAGGCACTTAGAAAGAACGATCTGTCACACCCAGGAGTACACAAAGTAACACCTATACTTGGGCAGTGACAGATCGTTTGTGGAAAGTTTAAATAGGCACAGGATTCGCGCCACTGAGGTCTGACCGGCATCAGGAGCGTGCGGTGATGACGTCAGCGCTGCACGCATCTAAGCGGACACTGCCCCTGTCAACGAGCAGGGAAGGAGACGCCGCGCCCCTAGCAACGGCTAGAGCGGCGCGGCGTGACACTGCAGATTATTACATGTATGGGAAATTGTCTCATGTATGTTTCTATATTTAAAATAGCTGTTTTTTCTAATTAAAACCATCAGCTAGGACATGCAATTAGGGTTGCCACCTCGGCCATGTTTTCCTGGACACTTATGAGTTACGCATGCTGCAGGGTGTGCAGGGAGGAACATGTATTGTGTTGTTCATCAGCACCATTCATGTGATGTCCAGAGGCACAATACATGTTCCTCCCTGCTTACCCTGCAGCATGTGTAACTCATAAGTGTCCAGCAAAACATGGCCGAGGTGGCAACCCTAGCTGATACTGCAAGTATTTATGCTAGATATCGAAATGCTCATTTTGGCTGGGGTTGAATAAATAGAAGCAGCTATTTCACATACAAAATCTCTCCCTCATATCACTCCCACCACTGGAAGGTTAATCAGTGCTATTTCTCCCTTTTTACATAGCCTTTCTAAAGAGAAAAAAATGATTACTCATATTTTCAGTATATGTGGGGATACAACTGGCAATAATAGCTATTTCATAAAATAAATACATGCAGCAAATAGCCAGCTTTTTGCAGCATTTTCAGGTTACACAATTTACTTTTGGTCTCTCTAGGGATTGTGGAACAAACACAATTTATACACAAAGCTATTATTTCACCTGTGCTCCAGTTCAAATATCCTCAAAATCTGGCCTGAGGACAGGTTTGAAAATCAATGAGATAGAGCAAACAATTTTAAATAAACTTTCCAATTTAGTTCTATTATCTAATTTGCTTCATTCTCTTGGTATCTTTTGTAAAAAAAAAAAGCATACCGGGTAGGCTCAGGAGGTGAGAGCTAGCTTCTGATTGGCAGCTGCACATATATGAATGGTCATTGGCTTATCAATGTGTTCAGCTAGCTCCCAGTAGTGCATTGTTGTTCCTTCAACAAAGAACAACAAGAGAATTAAGCAAAATTGACAACAGAAGTAAATTAGAAAGTTGTTTAAAAATGTATGCTCTATCTTAATCTTGAAAAAACATTTTTGGGTTTCATATCCTTTAAAAAGGAAATTCCCCTAAATGTGTTTCCAATAACTTGTTATACTTCTACCGAGTATCAAATGTAATGTAATTTTTTGTATATAAAATATATGTTTTTGTTCATTGAAACCCCAACCCATTTAAATTTGGTTGACCTTGTTGGGAAAGCAGAACTGTGTATCTTATCTTTCTCTTTATACACAAAAGCCTCATTATCTAATCACTTTCTCTATACAAAAATGCCAATACATAGAGAGAGCAAATGAAAATCTATTTTTCCCACTCCCTCTGGGAGAATGACTACAAAGGCAGCCTTTAGTTTACATAGCTTTTCTATATAAAAAAAAATAAACAGAAGTATTCAGATCTTCAGTATGTATTGAATTAAACTAGCAATAGCCTCTGTTTCAAATGACAAAATAAAGGTAAAGGTGCAATTTGTAAACCATATAATCCAGCACGTAAAGCGAATCATTGGTAACACATTAAAGGGGAAAAATGTACAGTGTAAAAATGAATTTAATACAAATCAGAAGTATTGTTTTATTCAGAATTTCAAAGAAAATAAATATGTGGCCATCATTTAAAGATAATGGGTAGTAATTGGTGAAAAGGCTAAAATAAAACACCCAGCACAAAAAAATTGGTATGTACCAGAAATTAAAGTATAGGCCAATTTAAAGGGTCTTTGAGTTTAATTAGTAAAAGTAAGTTTGCAATACACATTTCATTATTATGTCCACCTGCCATATAATTCTAAAAAATGTAGTTTATCTACTTCCACTAGAAAGGCAAAAAGTACATTCCATGGAGTTCATAACCCTAATCATTCTACATGTTGTACTGTGATTGCTGTGGCCAAATAAGAACAGAAAAAAAATAAGCTCATGGACAAGCCGAGAAGACCAAAAAAACAACACTTAGGGCTAGGTTTATCAAGCTGAGGCAGACAGGGGTGCATATACGCGCCATTGACCGCCACAACTCGCTTCTGGCGGGGCGAATTTCCCCGGAGGCATTTACCATTGCACACGAGCGCTATTTTGCGCTCCCGTGCAATCCCGCCCCCTGCCCACGCACAGCCAATCACACACGGCAGGAGCTGTCAATCTCCACGGTCGGACTAGACCACGGAGATTGAATTTCGCCACCTTAGAGGTGGCGAAAGGTTAGGAAAGCAGCGGTCTGATGACCGCTGCTTGTTAAATACGGCAAGCAGGTTCTCTTGTGAGAACCTGCAGCCATAGGGGCTCAAAGGCTGGCGAAAGCCTTTGATAAATCGACCCCTAAAAAGGTTTTTTCAAGGGATCTGCCATTGGACTGCAAAGCTAAGCAAATTTAGCTAACAAACCAACAGATTTAAATACTTTAGAAAAAACTGTATTTGGTATGCAGAGCTTTTGAAGTGCAGTGAATTGATCATGCATATGTAAAAAAAAAAAAAGAAGAATAGAAACATACATTGTAAGTTCCCATGGGAATAGGGGCATACATTCTTCTTGTTTTTGTTTGTCAAATGTTGTCTTCTCTCTTACAAGTATTGCATCATTGTTTATATCAATTATACCCATGGGGAGCGTTGTGCAAAATGTTGGCGCTTTATAAATATAGTATAATAATAATAGATTTTGACAGCAGATAAGAACCAGCCATAGGCCAAACATGTCTGCCCAAAATGTCCTAAAAGAGTAAGCTTATTTGTAGGCTAGGCTTAATGAATGCTTATCCTAGGAATTCTTGAAGTCCAACACTGTGTTAGTCCATACCACCTCTAATGGAAGCTTATTCCATGAATCACTCTTTTAATGAAGAAATGTTTTCACAAGCTACACCTAAACCTATTACCCTTCAGCTTAAGATCATGACCTCGTGATATGGAATTGCTCCTTTTGTGAAAAATACTCACAGCCTCGGTTTTATTAAAGGGACAGTCTATACCAGAGTTTTTATTGTTTTAAAAGATAGATAATCCCTTTATTACCCATTCCCCAGTTTTGCATAACCAACACAGTTATAATAATAACAGAATTTATGTTTACCTGATAAATTACTTTCTCCAACGGTGTGTCCGGTCCACGGCGTCATCCTTACTTGTGGGATATTCTCTTCCCCAACAGGAAATGGCAAAGAGCCCAGCAAAGCTGGTCACATGATCCCTCTTAGGCTCCGCCTACCCCAGTCATTCGACCGACGTTAAGGAGGAATATTTGCATAGGAGAAACCATATGGTACCGTGGTGACTGTAGTTAAAGAAAATAAATTATCAGACCTGATTAAAAAAACCAGGGCGGGCCGTGGACCGGACACACCGTTGGAGAAAGTAATTTATCAGGTAAACATAAATTCTGTTTTCTCCAACATAGGTGTGTCCGGTCCACGGCGTCATCCTTACTTGTGGGAACCAATACCAAAGCTTTAGGACACGGATGAAGGGAGGGAGCAAATCAGGTCACCTAAATGGAAGGCACCACGGCTTGCAAAACCTTTCTCCCAAAAATAGCCTCAGAAGAAGCAAAAGTATCAAACTTGTAAAATTTGGTAAAAGTGTGCAGTGAAGACCAAGTCGCTGCCCTACATATCTGATCAACAGAAGCCTCGTTCTTGAAGGCCCATGTGGAAGCCACAGCCCTAGTGGAATGAGCTGTGATTCTTTCGGGAGGCTGCCGTCCGGCAGTCTCGTAAGCCAATCTGATGATGCTTTTAATCCAAAAAGAGAGAGAGGTAGAAGTTGCTTTTTGACCTCTCCTTTTACCGGAATAAACAACAAACAAGGAAGATGTTTGTCTAAAATCCTTTGTAGCATCTAAATAGAATTTTAGAGCGCGAACAACATCCAAATTGTGCAACAAACGTTCCTTCTTTGAAACTGGTTTCGGACACAGAGAAGGTACGATAATCTCCTGGTTAATGTTTTTGTTAGAAACAACTTTTGGAAGAAAACCAGGTTTAGTACGTAAAACCACCTTATCTGCATGGAACACCAGATGAGGAGAACACTGCAGAGCAGATAATTCTGAAACTCTTCTAGCAGAAGAAATTGCAACTAAAAACAAAACTTTCCAAGATAATAACTTAATATCAACGGAATGCAAGGGTTCAAACGGAACCCCCTGAAGAACTGAAAGAACTAAATTGAGACTCCAAGGAGGAGTCAAAGGTTTGTAAACAGGCTTAATTCTAACCAGAGCCTGAACAAAGGCTTGAACATCTGGCACAGCGGCCAGCTTTTTGTGAAGTAACACAGACAAGGCAGAAATCTGTCCCTTCAGGGAACTTGCAGATAATCCTTTTTCCAATCCTTCTTGAAGGAAGGATAGAATCCTAGGAATCTTAACCTTGTCCCAAGGGAATCCTTTAGATTCACACCAACAGATATATTTTTTCCAATTTTTGTGGTAAATCTTTCTAGTTACAGGCTTTCTGGCCTGAACAAGAGTATCGATAACAGAATCTGAGAATCCTCGCTTCGATAAGATCAAGCGTTCAATCTCCAAGCAGCCAGCTGGAGTGAAACCAGATTCGGATGTTTGAACGGACCCTGAACAAGAAGGTCTCGTCTCAAAGGTAGCTTCCAAGGAGGAGCCGATGACATATTCACCAGATCTGCGTACCAAGTCCTGCGTGGCCACGCAGGAGCTATCAAGATCACCGACGCCCTCTCCTGATTGATCCTGGCTACCAGCCTGGGGATGAGAGGAAACGGCGGGAACACATAAGCTAGTTTGAAGGTCCAAGGTGCTACTAGTGCATCCACTAGAGCCGCCTTGGGATCCCTGGATCTGGACCCGTAGCAAGGAACTTTGAAGTTCTGACGAGAGGCCATCAGATCCATGTCTGGAATGCCCCACAGCTGAGTGACTTGGGCAAAGATTTCCGGATGGAGTTCCCACTCCCCCGGATGCAATGTCTGACGACTCAGAAAATCCGCTTCCCAATTTTCCACTCCTGGGATGTGGATAGCAGACAGGTGGCAGGAGTGAGACTCCGCCCATAGAATGATTTTGGTCACTTCTTCCATCGCCAGGGAACTCCTTGTTCCCCCCTGATGGTTGATGTACGCAACAGTTGTCATGTTGTCTGATTGAAACCGTATGAACTTGGCCCTCGCTAGCTGAGGCCAAGCCTTGAGAGCATTGAATATCGCTCTCAGTTCCAGAATATTTATCGGTAGAAGAGATTCTTCCCGAGACCAAAGACCCTGAGCTTTCAGGGATCCCCAGACCGCGCCCCAGCCCATCAGACTGGCGTCGGTCGTGACAATGACCCACTCTGGTCTGCGGAATGTCATCCCTCGTGACAGGTTGTCCAGGGACAGCCACCAACGGAGTGAGTCTCTGGTCCTCTGATTTACTTGTATCTTCGGAGACAAGTCTGTATAGTCCCCATTCCACTGACTGAGCATGCACAGTTGTAATGGTCTTAGATGAATGCGTGCAAAAGGAACTATGTCCATTGCCGCTACCATCAACCCGATCACTTCCATGCACTGAGCTATGGAAGGAAGAGGAACGGAATGGAGTATCCGACAAGAGTCTAGAAGTTTTGTTTTTCTGGCCTCTGTCAGAAAAATCCTCATTTCTAAGGAGTCTATTATTGTTCCCAAGAAGGGAACCCTTGTTGACGGAGATAGAGAACTCTTTTCCACGTTCACTTTCCATCCGTGAGATCTGAGAAAGGCCAGGACAATGTCCGTGTGAGCCTTTGCTTGAGGAAGGGACGACGCTTGAATCAGAATGTCGTCCAAGTAAGGTACTACAGCAATGCCCCTTGGTCTTAGCACAGCTAGAAGGGACCCTAGTACCTTTGTGAAAATCCTTGGAGCAGTGGCTAATCCGAAAGGAAGCGCCACGAACTGGTAATGTTTGTCCAGGAATGCGAACCTCAGGAACCGATGATGTTCCTTGTGGATAGGAATATGTAGATACGCATCCTTTAAATCCACCGTGGTCATGAATTGACCTTCCTGGATGGAAGGAAGAATAGTTCGAATGGTTTCCATCTTGAACGATGGAGCCTTGAGAAACTTGTTTAAGATCTTGAGATCTAAGATTGGTCTGAACGTTCCCTCTTTTTTGGGAACTATAAACAGATTGGAGTAGAACCCCATCCCTTGTTCTCTTAATGGAACGGGATGAATCACTCCCATTTTTAACAGGTCTTCTACACAATGTAAGAATGCCTGTCTTTTTATGTGGTCTGAAGACAACTGAGACCTGTGGAACCTCCCCCTTGGGGGAAGTCCCTTGAATTCCAGAAGATAACCTTGGGAGACTATTTCTAGCGCCCAAGGATCCAGAACATCTCTTGCCCAAGCCTGAGCGAAGAGAGAGAGTCTGCCCCCCACCAGATCCGGTCCCGGATCGGGGGCCAACATTTCATGCTGTCTTGGTAGCAGTGGCAGGTTTCTTGGCCTGCTTTCCCTTGTTCCAGCCTTGCATTGGTCTCCAAGCTGGCTTGGCTTGAGAAGTATTACCCTCTTGCTTAGAGGACGTAGCACTTTGGGCTGGTCCGTTTCTACGAAAGGGACGAAAATTAGGTTTATTTTTTGCCTTGAAAGGCCGATCCTGAGGAAGGGCGTGGCCCTTACCCCCAGTGATATCCGAGATAATCTCTTTCAAGTCAGGGCCAAACAGCGTTTTCCCCTTGAAAGGAATGTTAAGTAGCTTGTTCTTGGAAGACGCATCAGCCGACCAAGATTTCAACCAAAGCGCTCTGCGCGCCACAATAGCAAACCCAGAATTCTTAGCCGCTAACCTAGCCAATTGCAAAGTGGCGTCTAGGGTGAAAGAATTAGCCAATTTGAGAGCATTGATTCTGTCCATAATCTCCTCATAAGGAGGAGAATCACTGTCGACCGCCTTTATCAGCTCATCGAACCAGAAACATGCGGCTGTAGCGACAGGGACAATGCATGAAATTGGTTGTAGAAGGTAACCCTGCTGAACAAACATCTTTTTAAGCAAACCTTCTAATTTTTTATCCATAGGATCTTTGAAAGCACAACTATCCTCTATGGGTATAGTGGTGCGTTTGTTTAAAGTGGAAACCGCTCCCTCGACCTTGGGGACTGTCTGCCATAAGTCCTTTCTGGGGTCGACCATAGGAAACAATTTTTTAAATATGGGGGGAGGGACGAAAGGAATACCGGGCCTTTCCCATTCTTTATTAACAATGTCCGCCACCCGCTTGGGTATAGGAAAAGCTTCTGGGAGCCCCGGCACCTCTAGGAACTTGTCCATTTTACATAGTTTCTCTGGGATGACCAACTTGTCACAATCATCCAGAGTGGATAATACCTCCTTAAGCAGAATGCGGAGATGTTCCAACTTAAATTTAAATGCAATCACATCAGGTTCAGCTTGTTGAGAAATGTTCCCTGAATCAGTAATTTCTCCCTCAGACAAAACCTCCCTGGCCCCATCAGACTGAGTTAGGGGCCCTTCAGAAATATTAATATCAGCGTCGTCATGCTCTTCAGTATCTAAAACAGAGCAGTCGCGCTTACGCTGATAAGTGTTCATTTTGGCTAAAATGTTTTTGACAGAATTATCCATTACAGCCGTTAATTGTTGCATAGTAAGGAGTATTGGCGCGCTAGATGTACTAGGGGCCTCCTGAGTGGGCAAGACTCGTGTAGACGAAGGAGGGAATGATGCAGTACCATGCTTACTCCCCTCACTTGAGGAATCATCTTGGGCATCATTGTCATTGTCACATAAATCACATTTATTTAAATGAATAGGAATTCTGGCTTCCCCACATTCAGAACACAGTCTATCTGGTAGTTCAGACATGTTAAACAGGCATAAACTTGATAACAAGTACAAAAAACGTTTTAAAATAAAACCGTTACTGTCACTTTAAATTTTAAACTGAACACACTTTATTACTGCAAATGCGAAAAAACATGAAGGAATTGTTCAAAATTTACCAAATTTTCACCACAGTGTCTTAAAGCCTTAAAAAACACTAAAAAACTCTAAGCCATCTCCGTGGAGATGTTGCCTGTACAACGGCAAAGAGAATGACTGGGGTAGGCGGAGCCTAAGAGGGATCATGTGACCAGCTTTGCTGGGCTCTTTGCCATTTCCTGTTGGGGAAGAGAATATCCCACAAGTAAGGATGACGCCGTGGACCGGACACACCTATGTTGGAGAAATACTTTTTTTTTTATAATAATATACTTTAAACCTCTGTTATTACCTTGTATCTAAGCCTCTGCAAACTGACCCTTTTTTCAGTTCTTTTGACAGACTTGCAGTCTAGCCAATCAGTGCCTGCTCCCAGATAACTTCACGTGCACGAGCACAGTGTTATCTATATGAAATACTTGAACTAACACCCTCTAGTGGTGAAAAACTGTTAAAATGCAATCTGAAAGAGGTGGGCTTCAAGGTCTAAGAAATTAGCATATGAACCTCCTAGGTTAAGCTTTCAACTAAGAATACCAAGAGAACAAAGCAAAATTGGTGATAAAGGAAATTGGAAAATTGTTTAAAATGACATGCTCTATCTGAATCATGAAAGTTTATTTTGGCCTAGACTGTCGATGGCATGTCTCTCTGAACAGAATAATCTGCTCTTCTGTTATATGTGCCTATCCTGTTTATCTTTAAAAAGTGACATGCAGTTTTGCTTAGACCATGCAGTATATATAGACAGAATAGTGCCCAGCTTTTGGGTGTGAGAGAGGGATAGCTGGAGACAGATAACTATGGTGTGATTACATGTATGCCAGGGGTAATTTCTAACTACTTGAAAAGCATACAACAAAGTATACTGCATGTTGCATACCCACAATGCAGTTGTTTCTGGTCTTAGTCATATTTTCCTTAGGGCAAGGAGCTATGTGTTCAACACATCAAGCTATATTTGGCTTATGTTGTTTTAGCAATGATTCTACCTCAAACAAGAAATTCAGCTTTTAACAGGGGTTTATGTTTGTATAGAAGTCCTCTACTGCAATAGTATTGGCTAGTCCCTGACACAATCCGTAACAATAAAGCCTTAATATAAAGTTAATTGTAGGCCCTGTGGATTTAAACATAGAAAAAGAAATATGGCTGAGAGTTGAGAATGTATTGTTTGTATAGTTTATAAAAAGGGACATTATCTCAACATATTGTTTTTCCTCCTGTACCTGCAGCTCTCTTCAAATCCATTCTCTTATTTTAACCCCTTAATGGTGCCTGATTGGTGAAGTTCCGCATCATCATACTGGGTGCCTCCATCTTGTATGAAGTTCCGCATCATCATACTGGGCGCCTCCATCTTGTAGCTGAGGCATCCTTGCACTCTGTTACAAAGGTGGTGCACATACACAGATCAGTGACGTCCATGGCCTTATGTTGTACACTGGGTTACAGATACAGACTTGTACATTTGTGCAGTGGCTGAATTGCTCTATATTATTTATGTGGCCCTTTTTTTTTTTTTTTTTTTTTTCAAGGAATGTAACCTCTAAAATGTTATATATATATATATATAATTAAAACTGTATATTATTATGGTAATAACAATTCACACCTTCTTATTAGTGGACAATGTCAAACCTCACACCTTTACATCTTTAAAATGACTTGTTGTACAGCAAAGATAAATGACTGCTAATGTCTCTCTAAACAATTTAAAGAATAGCTGGAATATGTGAGCAGTTTTGTCCTAAATAGTAAAGGGACAGTTGTATAGGTAGATAAACAGTAAGGTTCTTGTTGCCACTTTACAGATCACCAGTTAGCGCTCATCTTGAGTGTTGTGTGCTGTTCTGGAGGCCATACCTTCAGGATATAAATATACTGGAATCTGTTTAAAAAGGAGGCCTACTGAAATGGAACACGGTCTAAAAAATAAAGCTTACAAACAATGGCTCAATGACCTAAATATATATATAGCTTAGCTTAGAGAAGAGGTGATATAGAAACTTTCAAGTATATAAAGGGGCTTAAAGGGACAGCTAATTAAATGTAAATACAAACTTATGAACAAAGGGTTACTTTTTTTTAATGTAATTTGGGGCTTGACAAAACATTGCAGCCAATAAGCCAACCCCTGGTGTAAAAAGGGTAAAAAGAAAATATAAATACATACATACAAATATATATATAATATTTTAGATTTAAGAGAGAACAAAAATGTATAGCAGTGTTATACATCACTGTAAACACTGCTGCCATAGGCACTAGCTCCTAAGATGCTATCAGCCTCCCTAGGGTTACTCTTCAATAAAGGATACCAATAAAACAAAGCAGATTTAATTATAAAAGTAAATTGGAAAGTTGTTTAAAAATTGTATGCTCTATCTGAATCAAACATTTTCAAAAAATCTTTTATTGAGGTTAGATATGTAGTTTAACAAATACATAGTAGATAAAGGTATTACATACACAAGATATGCAAAACAACATCGTTATTACAATATTTGCAAAGCAATCAGATAAAATTCTCATGTATGTCTGTTGTGATATGAACTTAGAGATGAGATTAACAGTGAAACATAACTGAACTAAATCTCTTAATTTTAGTTAACCTTCCCCAGATTAGGGGGATTGGGGAGAGATATTCTAATGTAGAACTATTTAGGGACGTGTTATCATAACCGGAAGTCTCATGCCCCCCTGACCTCACTCTAAAGTGATATAAATTTGGAAGGGAGAACGTATAAGGGTGCAGGAATGAAAAAGGATCGTAGGGGAGGATAGGGAAGAGGGGAGGGAGACAAAAAAAATAAAATAATCATGAACATTTAATTTTGACTTTAATGTGCCTTGAATTATGTTTATAAAATCATATATTTTGTGTATAGTTCAGTTTATGCCAAGATACCTACCTAATTTATTTCAAACATATTTCTTAGGCCTCCAAACCCAGAGCTGTGCCAGTTTTTGGTTTGTGTTTGGGTAGTTTAAGGACATAAGACAAAAAGTAATTCTAGAATTTTTTTAATTTTTTTTTTTAAGATATTAAGAGCTTTGAAGATTTGTAAAAATCTTATTCTCTCACTAATGGCTAAGTATTACGCAATGTAGAAAAAAGTCAAACACAAATAACGATAGTGTTTGTCTATGGGAAGCATATTATGTAGCCCAATTTGGAATCACTTGGAACACAATAAGTATGGTAAAATAAACAAGTCATCCAACCTCATTCAATAGGCATGGACTCATGAGCCCGTCAATTAGATTGCTATTTTTAACATCTTTTCTTGCGTTCCCATCAGTAATAAAAGCTTGTATACAACAAAACAATCTACTTCATGCTTATACTTCAGTGAGGTATAATACTCTCATGTTGCCAGATTTAGTTTGTTCCATGCAAATTTAAAACCTTTTTATATTCTTCTTTAGCTCAAGTACCAAGTACTCTGAAGAGAATTCAATATAGAATGTAGGGTCTACAGAAAGAATATAATAAAAAGCAAGGACAATTCCAATAAACAAATAGCCAACTAAAATAAATTATTAAATAAATGTAGTAGGTTATTTTACATGCTGGAAGTGAAAAAAAAAGGATTTAAAAAAGGACAGAGAATATTCTTTTCAAAGTCCCAGTATCCCATAGATTATTAAAGGCCATAATAGTAAAAAACAAAAATATGACATGCTCTAATTCGTTAGTCGTGTGACTAGCACTGCTGATTGGCAGTTTTAAATAGGGACCAGCAGTACTCTGCAGTACTAGGCGGTTCTTCTGTGTGTTTAACCCCTTTACCCTTTTACACTTGCCTTAGGCACTCTATCCCGATTTGTACCACATTAAGAATCTATCCAAAATGCAGAGGAGCAATCATATTCCTACCATAGTAAAAGGGATAGAAAAGTCAAAATTAAACTTGCATCATTCATACAGAGCATGCAATTTTAAAAGACCTTTTAAATTCACTTGTATTTTCAAATGTGCTTCGTTTTCTTGGTATCCCTTGTTGAAAAAGAATACGCACATAACCTACTCTAGTGGGGGATAGCTGCTGATCAGTGCCTGCACACATTTGTCTATTGTGATAAGCTAACTAGATGTGTCCATCTAGCTGCCAGTGGTGCAATGCTGTTCCTTCAGCAAAGGATAACAAGAGAATGAAGCAAAATGTAATACAATGGCAAGAAACAGTATGTGAACCCTTTAGAAATTACTGCAGTTATGTATACATTTGTCTTCAAATCTGGTTTGATGTTCATTTAAGTTACAGTAATCAACAAATCCAAATGCAATCTGTTTTAACTAATAACACAAATGATTGTATTGTTCTTGCACATATTGAATATACCATTCAAATATTCACAGTACAGGTTGGAAAGAGTATGTGAAACCCTAGGCTAATGAATTCAGCAAAAGCGAATTAGATTTGAAAGTTAGCAAACCTGGTGTCCAATTAATGAAACGAGATTGGAGGTGTGGGTTAGAGCTACTTTGACTTATAAAAAGCATGCAAACACTTTTGAGTTTACTACTCACAAAACGTATCTGTTGATGTGAACCATGCCTCGCAAAAAAAAAAAAAAAAAAAAAAGAGACCTGAGATCTAGAATTGTTGCATTGCATAAAGCTGGAAAGGGAAAAGTTATCTCAAAGAGCTTAGATATTCATCTGTCCACTGTCAGACAAATTGTCTATAAATGGAGACTATTTAGTACTGTGGCTACTCTCCCTAGAAGTGGCCGTCCAGCCAAGATTACTTAAAGGGCACACAGCACAATTCTCAATGAGGTAACAAATAACCCTAGAGTGACAGCTAAAAACTTAAAGAAATCTTTGCAACTAGTTAACATCTCTGTTCATTAGTCTACTATACAGAAAACATTGAACAAGCATGCTGTCCATCGCAGGACACCACAAAGAAAGCCAATGCTTTCTTAAAAAAACGTTGCTGCTCGCATGAAGTCTGCTAAAGACCACTTTGACCCTCTACAATGCTTCTGGGAAAATGGTTTTGTGGACTGAATAAACTAAGGTTGCGTATGGAAACTGCATACCAACATGAAAACATCATCCCAGCGATTAAGTGCGGTTGAGTGAGCATTATGATTTGGGGCTGCTTTTTCTGCTTCGGGGGCTTGGACCACTTATCATCAAGGGAAAAATTCCCAAGTTTATCAAGATATCCTACAGGATAATATCAGGGTGGCTGTGTACCAGCTGAAGCTTATTAGAAGTTGTGTGATGCAGCAGGACAATGATCCTAAACATCAAAGTAAATCCACTACAGAATGGCTTAGAGATGATGTGGAAAGACCGCAAGAGAGTTGCTCACACCAGGCATCCTAAGGGCTAGATTTATCAAAGCTGAGGCGTACAGGGGCATGTATACGCGCCCCTGTACGCCTCAGCTCGCCTGTGGTGGGGCGAAATTACCCGCAGGTAATCAACATTGCACCCGAGCGCAATTTTGTGCTTGCGTGCAATCCTGCCCCCTGCCCGCGCACAGCCAATCACGCGCTGGCAGGAGCTGTCAATCTCCTCGGTCGGACTCGACCGCGGAGATTGAACTTCGCCACCTTAGAGGTGGCGAAAAGGTTAAGGAAGCGGCGGTCTTGTGACCGCTGATTGATAAATTACGGCGAGCAAGTTCTTGTGAGAACTTGCAGCCGTAGGGCTTTGGTAAATCGAGCCCATAGAATATGGCTGAGCTGAAGCATTTCTGTAAAGAAAAGTGGTTCAAAACTCCTCCTGAAGGTGGTACAGGACTAATCCGCAGCTACCGGAAACGCTTGGTTGAGGTTACTGATGCCAAAGGAGGATAAAAAAAAAGCTATTAAAGGGACAGTAAACACCAGAATTTTTGTTGTTTAAAAAGAAAGATAATCCCTTTATTACCCATTCCCCAGTTTTGCATAACCAACACAGTTATAATAATACATATTTTACCTCTGTAATTATCTTGTATCTAAGCTTCTGCTGACTGCCCCCTTATTTCAGTTCTTTTGACAGACATGCAGTTTAGCCAATCAGTGCTCACTCCTAGGTCACTTTACGTGCATGAGCTCAATGTGATCTATATGAAACATGTGAACTAATGCCCTCTAGTGGTCAAAATGTATTCAGATTAGAGGCAGTCTTCAAGGTCTAAGAAATTAGCATATGAACCTCCTAGGTTTAGCTTTCAACTAAGAATACCAAGAGAACAAAGTAAAATTGGTGATAAAAGTAAATTGGGAAGTTGTTTAAAATTGCATGCCCTATTTAAATCATGAAAAAAAAATTGGACTTGACTGTCCCTTTAAATCCAAGTGTATAATGGGATTTGTTAAATAAAGAAATGAAATATTATAAATTGTGTATTGTTGGTTTAAGCATGTTGTGTTTGTCAATAAATGTGACTGATAACATTTTATGACCAGTTCATGCAGAAAACCAACTATGTTCCAGCTAATTTTCACACAAATCTGTTCATTTGCTTTGGTTGCTGCTACATTTATACTTATTTTAGAATTTGGGAGGGGGGCGGGGGTAAAAAAAATACTGAACCAATTTGCTTAAAGGGACAGTCTAGTCAAAATTAAAACTCATGATTCAGATAGGGCATGACATTTTAAAATGCAAGTTTTTTTTAAAAGAACTGGATGCAGTCTGCAAAAGCTTAGATACAAGGTAATCACAGAGGTAAAAAGTGTATTAATACAACTGTGTTGGTTATTCAAAACAGGAGAATGGGTATTAAAAGGGATTATGTATTATCAATTTACATAATGAATATTGTAGGGTAAAAAGAAAATGCTCTATTTCCTAAAGCAATTAAAAAAAATAATGATAATGTGAATAATCCCTACAAAGGAGTTAGAAACATAATTAAAGGGACAGACAAGTCCAAAAAAAAAGAAGAAATTTATGCTAACCTGATCAATTTCTTTCTTTTTTGACACGGTGAGTCCATGGATCATCATCAATTACTGTTGGGAATATCACTCCTGACCAGCAGGAGGAGGCAAAGAGCACCACAACAAAACTGTTAAATATCACTCCCCTACCCACAATCCCCCTGTCATTCGACCAAAGGGAAAGGATATAAAGGAAGTAACACAAGGTGCAGAGGTGCCTGAGGTTTATATAAAAAGAAACTGTCTGAATACAGGGCGGGCCGTGGACTCACAGTGTCAAGAAATAAATAAATTTATCAGGTAAGCATAAATTTTGTTTTCTTTCTACCGACACGGTGAGTCCACAGATCATCATCAATTACTGTTGGGAACCAATACCCAAGCCAGAGGAAACAGATAATAAGGGAGGGCAAGACAGGAACCTAAACAGAAGGCACCACTGCTTGAAGAACCTTTCTCCCAAAAGAAGCCTCGGCCAAGGCAAAAGTATCGATTTATAGAATTTGGAAAAAGTGTGCAAAGATGACCAAGTTGCAGCCTTGCAAATTTGTTCCACAGAAGCTTCATTTTTGAAGGCTCAGGAAGAAGAAACAGCCCTTGTGGAATGAGCTGTGATTTTCTTAGGAGGTTGCTGTCCAGCAGTCTCATATGCCAAGCAAATAACGCTCTTCAGTGAAAGGGAAAGTGAAGTAACCATGGGTCTCAGCCTACTGAATAATTCGGGCCACCTCTATCATGGCCAAAGAACTCTGAGTTCCCCCCTGGTGGTTGATGTAGGCCACCGAGGTTATGTTGTCCAACTGGAATCTGAGAAACCGGGCTAAGGCTGAGGCCAGGACAGGCCAGGCCAGGCCAGGCCAGAAGAGCATTGAAGATTGCTCTCAGCTCCAAGATGTTTATGGGCAGGACTGACTCCTCCTGGGTCCATAAGCCCTGAGCTTTCAACGAGCCCCATACTGCTCCCTAACCTAGAAGGCTGGCATCCGTGGTCACAATCCACCCAGGAGGGTCTGCGGAAGCAAGTACCCTGGGAGAGATGATCCTGAGAAAGCCACCACGGAAGAGAGTCTATTGACGCCTGATCTAGATCTACATGCGGAGACAGGTCCATATAGTCCCCATTCCATTGTCTGAGCATGCATAACTGCAGATGTCTGAGATGGAACCGAGCAAACTGAATGATGTCCATGGAAGCCACCATCAAACCGATTACCTCCATACATTGAGCCACTGACGGCCATGGAGAGGACTGAAGGGCAAAACAATAGTCAAAAATCTTTCTTTTTCTGACCTCCGTCAGACAAATCTTCATTAACAGGGAGTCTATTATGGTCCCCAAAAATACGACCCTTGTAGCTGAAACCAGAGAACTTTTTTTCCAATTCACTTTCCATCCGTGGGATAGAAGAAAAGACAACAAGATCTCCATATGAGATTCTGCTTGTTGAAAAGATGGTGCCTGAACCAGAATGTCGTCCAGATAAGGTGCCACTGCAATGCCCTGAGATCGAAGCACAGCTAAAAATTCTGGGAGCTGTGGCAAGGCCGAATGGAAGTTCCACAAACTGGAAATGATTGTCCAAAATGGTGAATCTCAGAAATTGTGATGGTCCCTGTGAATGGGAACATGAAGGTATGAATCCTTTAGGTCTATGGTTGTCATGAACTGACCCTCTTGTACCAAGGGAAGAATGGAGTGTATAGTCTCCATCTTGAAGGATGGCACTCTGAGAAACTTGTTTAAACATTTTAGATCTAGGGATTGGTCGAAAAAGTTCCCTCCTTTTTGGGAACTACGAACAGATTTGAGTAAAATCCCAGACCCCTTTTCTGAAAGGGAACTGGAACTATTACCCCCAGGGTGGCAAGGTCCTTGACACAATGTAAGAACGCCTCTCTTTTTATTTGGTCTACAGATAATCTGGAGAGGTGAAACCTGCCTCTGGGAGGAAAAGATTTGAAGTCTATTTTGTATCCCTGGGAGACAATGTCCACTGCCCAGGGATCCGGTACATCTCTTATCCAAGCCTGGGAAAAGAGAGAATCTGCCCCCTACAAGATCCGCTCCCGGATCGGGGGCCAACCCTTCATGCTGACTTGGAATCAGCTGAAGGCTTTTTAGATTGCTTTCCCTTGTTCCAGGACTGGTTGGGCTTCCAGGAAGGCTTGGCTTGATCTTGCTTGGAGGAAGGGGAGGAAGACTTGCATTTAAAGTTACGAAAGGAATGAAAATTACTCTGACGTCCCTTCTGCTTATTCTTTTTATCTTGAGGAAGAAAAGAACCCTTGCTTCCAGTAATATCTGAGATAATTTCTGCCAAACCAGGTCCAAACAAGGTCTTACACTTGTAAGGAATAGCCATGAGCTTAGATTTAGATGAAACATCCCTAGACCAGGACTTCAACCACAAGGCCCTGCGGGCTAGGACCGCAAAACCATAAATTTTGGCTCCCAGTTTAATAACCTGTAAGGAAGCATCTGTAATGAAGGAATTGGCTAACTTGAGAGCCTTAATCCTGTCCTGGATCTCATCAAAAGGGGTATCCTTCTGAAGAGATTCAGACAACGCATCAAACCAGTAAGCCGCAGCGCTGGTAACAGTGGCGATACACACCGCAGGCTGCAGTTGTAGACCCTGGTGGACATACATCTTTTTAGCTATGCCTCCATTTTTTTATCCATTGGATCTTTAAAAGGAATCTAGATAAATCAAAATAGAGGGCGCCACATGGTGCAGATCAGATGGTAAATGATATTACAAGTAAAAGTGGACAAAAAAGAATCCTACTCACGAGATGTAAAGCACAGATGTGCAAAACCAGCAATCCGGAACCGCTTGTCGTCCGGTAGACCAATGGAAATGATCACAGGGGCAGATCCTTGTCTCACCAGGGAGAGTCCAGGGATGCCTGGGGCAGGAGTCAGTCAGCAGAAAAGAAATCCAAACAGTATCCAGTCCCACACCTCAAATGACTAGAAAGGAGACTAGACCAGCTTCAAAAGGTCAATGATTCAAAAATCAAGAAGGTCGGCAGCAAGTGAGGAGATGAATGAATCTTTAAAATTTATTAAAATGGTAAAAACATAAGCAACGCGTTTCTCAGTGTAACACACTGTTTCATCAGGCTGTTATACAGCTTATACAGCCTGATGAAACAGTGTGTTACACTGAGAAATGTGTTGCTTATGTTTTTACCATTTTAATAAATTTTAAAGATTCATTCATCTCCTCACTTGCTGCCGCCCTTCTTGATTTTTGAATCATTGACCTTTTGGAGCTGGTCTAGTCTCCTTTCTAGTCATTTGAGGTGTGGGACTGGATACTGTTTGGATTTCTTTTCTGCTGACTGACTCCTGTCCCAGGCATCCCTGGACTCTCCCTGGTGAGACGAGGATCTGCCCCTGTGATCATTTCCATTGGTCTACCGGACGACAAGAGGTTCCGGATTGCTGGTTTTGCACATCTGTGCTTTACATCTCGTGAGTAGGATTCTTTTGTCCACTTTTGCGTGTAATATCATTTACCATCTGATCTGCACCATGTGGCGCCCTCTATTTTGATTTATCTAGATTCCTTTTCCTTGTGTCGTGGCGTGACACCTTAGAGTAGCGGCCTTTCTGTCTGGAACATCTCTCCTGGAACTTCACATTACGGACATTAAGGACTTTTCCTTCACATGCCATCCCATTTCGGATGACAGTTTGTATATTATAGATATTATTGTATAATCTTGCCTATAGTCATTTATAGACCCTTGCATTTAATTCATCTACCTGTTTTCATTTGTTACTCCTAGGCGCCTCTTACAAGTACCTTAGTGATATTAGTTGTTACTAGAGTACTAGTCTGCCTATATTTTGGATCTTTAAAAGAACTATCCTCTATGAGAATATTAGTCCTCTTGGCTAAAGTGGAGATCACTCCTTCTACCTTAGGAATCATCTGCCACGACTCCTTAATATAATCCGCTATAGGAAACATCTTCTTAAAAATAGGAGATGGAGAAAAGGGAATACCAGGTCTTTCCCATTCTCGAACAAAAATCTCAGCAGCACCGTCAGGAACTGGAAAAACCTTCACCGCGGAGGGAACATCAAAGTATTTGTTCAATTTTACTAGACTTTGTAGGATTGACTACTATAGTTGTGTCGGAGTTGTCTAAAGTAGCCAAAACCTCCTTAAGTAATAAGCAAAGGTGTTCTAGCTTAAATCTGAAGGATACCACTTCATCATCAGAAGAAGAAATTACACTGTCTGAGTCTGAGATTTCCCCCTCAGATGCTACAGACATGTCTTCTTTCTCAGGCTAATGGGAAGGGACACTCTGGATAGCCAGAACTTGATCAGAAACCTTACTGTTTCCTTAAATTTCCTTTTATGCCTTCCCTGCAACATGGGGAAAGCTGACAAGACCTCAGATACCCCAAGGGATACCTGGGAAGCAATCTCTTGTAGAGAAAATCCTACAGGATATCAAGAGAAAACACAGGGCACTGTATGTGGAGACTGAAAAAGTAGGGACGCTTGAGAAGAAAGCTGCGGCATATCTGCAACAGGAGACACCTGAACAGCATTTGCCTGGGATAATGGTGGCTCATGGTCAGATATTTTATCTCTATAACTTAATGTTCTCTCAATGCATAAAGAACAAAAAGGAACTGGGGGTTCCATCTGAGCATCAAAACATAACTGACAAGCAGCAACTTCGCCTAGGATAATAGTTTGAAAAGCCTCTTGATCAATCTTATGTAATAAATAAGGATAAAGTGTAAAAATTCTTTATTTGAAAATAAATGTGTACTGTGTATCTAAAAAGAAAATGTGTGTTAGTGCAACAATCCAAATAGACCTCAGGCTACTTTATACACCTCAGTAGCTTTACTGAGGTGACTACCTGTCCTGCAGCTCACAGAGTGACTTCCCTCACAAAAGAAACAATCCCATTTTCAAATACAGAGCAGTTACAGAGCCCTCAGTAATCTCCATGACCAAAAGTTAAAGTATAAAAACTACTATAACACACTGAGCCACCATAAACCACCTTACAGTCTCAATGCCCAAACTGCCTAAAAGAAACCCCAAACATGAAGGTTTAATAAAGTCACATATTAAATAAGACAGCTTTTAGCTGTAACAAGTGCCAGCAATCTCCTTGCAAAAGAAAATTAAAATGGCACTTACCTGAAAGTGCTGTCTGGCAGCAGGACAGCTTATCTGGTTTGAGAGGGTGCAGCATCTCGCATGGACCTGTGAAGAGAGAAAAACCGAGTAAACCTACTCAGGTTTTCTAGTTAGGACAGCGGATTCTTGAGAAAACGCAGTAAGAATTGTACCTCAAAGATCTCAAGTGTTCAAAAGCCAACACTGCCCTACTGAAGAGACTGATGTGGAGGAGGCTAGACCCCAGAAAAGAACAGAGTAAGCTTACTCTGCTAATAAAAAAAAAAATCTTGTTTGAAGAAAACTTCTTATCAGACACCTAAACTTCCCCTCCTCCTTGCACTACAGGCAAAGAGAATGACTGGGGGATTGTGTGTAGAGGAGTGATATTTAATAGCTTTGCTGTGGTGCTCTTTGCCTCCTCCTGCTGGTCAGGAGTGATATTCCCAACAGTAATTGATGATGATCTGTGGACTCACCGTGTCATTAGAAAGAAAAACTTTCATGTTTCAAATAGGGCATGTAATTTTAAACAACTTTCCAATTTACTATTATCACCAATTATGCTTTGTTCTCTTGTTATTCTTAGTTGAAAGCTAAACCTAGGAAGGCTCATATGATAATTTCTAAGTCCATGAAGGCCGCTTCTTATCACATGCTTTTTTTATTTGCTTTTCCCAACTGAGGAGAGCTAGTTCATGTAAACCATACAGTTAGCATTGTGATCACGCCCGTGGATTGTGGCAGACACTACACTAATTGGCTAAAATAAACGTCAATAGATAATAAATAAAATGTCATGTGACCAGGGGCCGTCAGAAGATGCTTAGATACAAGTTAATCACAGAGGTAAAAGGTATAATACTATAACAGATAATGATACAGCTGTCAAGCAAGAAAGAAGCAGGCTTATATGCATATGCACCAATCACTGGCCATTTTCACATCTGGAGCAAAATGGGGTGTTCCAGAAGTGCAACTTTGACTACTTTCAAATAGTAAAAAAAAGTGATATCTAACAATAAAAACAAACTACTTTCCAGTTTCATTTGTATTTCTGTTCAGGGATAAAATCATTACGAAAAAAAAATCAGTTTATAATGGAAACACTCAATGAACTATGATAGCATGATGTTTTGCATACAATAGTATACACTACAACAGCCATAAAATGACATTTTTTTCTAGCAGTGTTTATTTTGGCAATGTTCTTTTTTGCAATTTGATTGGCTAATTCACCTTTTATTTTTTACGTTATGAGATGTAAGACTCAAAGGTTGCATTTAAAATAAGTAACTAGGAAACCTATTTAAATATAATAAAGGGCAGTCATACGTAACAGGAATGAATATAGGAATACTTTCCATTCATTCGGAATATGCTTTATTCAGATTTAACAAAAACAAAAAGTTACTAGTAAAGATGAGATAGATTGTAGAGAGCAAAAATAATATAAAAAGTAATTTTAGTGTTAATGGCCTAGCAAGAATAACCTTTCTACACCTAAAATGTTCTAACTTAATTACAGTTAGTAATTTACTTTCTGCCTATTTTCTCTGTATCACCCACTTTTACATTAAAAGATATATATAGTGCAGAAATGTCTACATTCTATTTAACCTGAAATAACCTGATTCCTATCAGATGGTTTATAGTGTGCTTTTAAACTCAAACCCATTCCAATCTATTTGTTAACTAAATGATAACGCATTTATCCAACATTCTTCTAATGCATCTGGTCCTAGAAAACAGCCCATATACCATACATGAGATTACACTGGTATTCCAGTAACTCACAAAAATAATTTTGTCTGTTTAATAAAGGATTTTTAATTCTACACCTTGGTTGGAAGAAATCCCCTTGCAGCTGGTATTGAGTGGCATTACTTGGCTGTCTGTATGGCCTTTTAATTATTAAAAGTGATAGTAAATAGAGTTTGCACTAAACAGTGCAGTTAAAGGGACAGTCAACCCAAAAATAGTTTTAAGTTATATCTATAAAGTTTCCAAAGATTGTTTACAAATGTAGCCCAGTTTTTACATATATTCCTTTTTCAAGTTAAAGCACTTACTTTTGGCGCCGCTGCAGTTTAAAAATGTCCATCTGGCTCGACCCCTTTTTCGTCATCCGTGACATCATGCTCTTCTTGTGATCCCTGTAATTTTTCTAACTTCCTCGTAACCAGCTTTAGCGCATGCGCAATGCGCCTATTGCACTGAATGGGAACTTTTTCACACAGGAACAAAAACGCTGTGAAAAAGATCCCCTTCAGTAGCCTGATTAGTAAAACACATGCAAATCCTTGTATTTGAGTTCGACACAAGGTTTTGTTAACTTCAGCAAATTCCAGGGATCCCACAGATCTTATGTGTATCTTGAAGACTCTACTTAATATACATCTTACTCCACTGTTTTCCACAGTACAAGTCAGCTGCAAACACATGAGAAATACATGTAGATAAATGTGAAAACACTAACAACCACTGCCATTCATCGGTTTACATTTTTTATAGGGGATTCATTTTATGCTAGCCGTCAAACACCAATTTTGCACTAGATCCTTATATATTAAGTCAAACAACTGATTTATCTGAGCGATCAGTAGTGACACTAGTATAGTTTTGGGGGAGTTGTCTCTATAAGCCAGTAGTTATACAGAAAGGGGTAGACCTGACGCTTGAAGACTTCCCTATAGCCAGATACAGAGGAACTACCTCAATATAGTTCCAAAATTAGACTAGTCTAATTTACAAGGAAGAAAATACTAAGTACTGGCATTCTAGGCTAGGGATATAGAAAATAGTGACCAAGCTTTGTGGATCATTCACAGTTAAGTCTATTGTGAGGATGATAAATAGTATACAACTTTGAGGCTCAGTTGGAGATCCTTTTATAAAAATATAGGTATAAGTGAGGAGATATATAAATATGAACAGTGTGGAATACAGGGTATATGTCTATTAGTTAGTAACAAATATTATTTGTACTATTAATACACCATCTTGGTTCCTAGTGAATGCCGGATATAAATGAAATTAATAGTAACGATATGTATAACAGACTAGCTCGATAAAAGCAGATTACAGATATACAAGTTCTTTAATATCAACTTTATAAGGTTATATCTAACACAAATTACAAATCAGATCGATAAAACATCAATAATAGGAACATATATACAACAATAACAACGGTGCAATATAGACCTAGGTTAAATTTATCTAAAAATCCTAGCTAATGCTCTATCACTATCTTATGTGAGCTAGGAGATAGGATAAGTGGGTGGAACTATATGCGCAATATTATATAAAAGGAGTGCTCTTTGGCCACTCACACTGGACGTCCAGAAAACAATATATATATAAAAACAAACAATAAAAAATATATATAAAAAACAAACAATAATGAATTCAACAATTAAAATAAAAATTAATACAGTACATGATTTGGCTAGAACATTCATTTTGCAATAATTAATTCGGCAATAATTGATTCCACAACAGGAGTGGAGACGGTTAAAACCGATACATGTACACAGCCAGATTAGGAGGACAAAAACCAATTAGGAGAGATGTCCAGTATTCGCATAAAAATAGCGCCAATTTAATAAAAAACTATGTATTAGTCTCTAGAGAATAAATGAAAATGGATAAGGAACTTAGTGTGTTGGAGAATCTTAGTGGCAAAGAGGGATTCCTAGGAGATCCAATTGTCTAGTAGACTTGAGTGAGGTTATAGCTCTATTAGATAGCCAAAATAATTTTTTTAGCTTAGAATGTACCTGTACGTTACTCAATCACCGTTTGTAAGAGAGTACGTTAGTAGTGGAGCAATGTAGACTGGATCGTCTCTCAGGAAATTAACAGAGGATATTCGTCCTTTCTTCTGCTTTGTAGAGATAATCCTTCCGTTCTTCTGATTTTAATTTTGGAGCAGACCTATGCTGACTGTTCCAGCAGTGTTGGAGTCTAATGGAGCAGATCAATATTGTTAGGTGGCCAGCAACAAAGTTGCAGGACAACCTATTGTTATTGTTCGGATTATTATTATTATTATTATTATTATTAGGTGGCCAGCAACAAAGTTGCAGGACAACCTATTGTTATTGTTCGGATTATTATTATTATTATTATTATTATTATTATTCTTTTTATTCCGCCAAGCTTTGTATTCAATTGCCCATAACTGCTTAACTGTTTTTGCAAAGCTCTTAAAATCAGGTATGCTAGTACAGCCTATTGCTGTGCTACATCTCATGCAAAATTGAACTCATAGGTCACATGCTCTGGCCGCCATATTGCTTTTTGCGACAAATTTTGACAAACGCTTAAATATCTTTAGCTCTGGAACTGCTTATGTTACAACTTTGAAACTCGCTGTGCTTAGTGCTACTATGACCTGAAATTGCTATTGCTCAAGAGAAGTGCCTTGGTCATATGATGTGGCAACCATCTTGCATTTTGCGAAAATATTCAAACATCTTCTTCTCCTAAACCGCTTAGTGCAATGACGCGCAATTTAGCACATATGCTCCTTGCAAGGTCCTCTACCAAGTTTGTTCAAACTGCGATTTTTCCATAATCAACATGGCTGCTGTGAGACATTAACCTTTTTATCGCCATTTAATTGCGTAATTTTGCACTTTATACATTAGTTTTACAATATTTAACAATATTACAGTGTAATAAACACATGATTACACATAGTCATAACCCTTAAAGACAATATTGCAGTTAAAATTTGCATTGCGCAATCGCCTTCGTGAAATAAAACATTTGCAAATTTTCATGAAACATCTGCAAATTGTAGAGGTCTATAGTGAGCATTAGTATGTGCAATTTGAAAGCCATACATTGCATAGCTTGGCGGCCATTTTGTTTCGTATGCGCCATTTTTAAAAACTATAAAAATCTTCTTCTCCGAAACCGCTTATGGGACAGACTTGAAATTTTGTTTATAGACTTATCTTATGACTAACATTCAGATTTGTTCAAGAGAAGTCGATACGTCATGTGGTTTGGCAGCCATTTTCAATTGTTAAAAATTGCTTAACGATATATTTAAACTCATAATAAAACAAAAACTGTTTTACAAAAATGCTTTATTTTTGCCATGTTTATTGACATCTATAGTGAGCACTATTGTTCGTAATATGGAGGCTGTATATCTTACGATCGGGCAGCCATCTTGGTTTACGCGGAAATTTCGAAAGTCTATTTTCTCTGCAACCGCTTATGTAAGAACTGTGAAATTTGCTGTACAGTCTTATATTGTTACCTAGATTCATAATTGCTCATTAGGAGAGAATTAGTCACATGATGCGGCAGCAATATCGGTTTTATGTTTATCGTAATTATTTGCAATTCAATACTTCCTCTTTTGAGTCAATTGCTCACAAAAAACAAATTACTTATGCTAAACTCTTGAAATCAGGTATGCTGATACAACCTATTGCTCTGCTACATCTCATGCAATATTGAACTGATAGGTCATAAGGTTACGCAGCCATATTGTTTTTTGCGACAAATTTCGAGAACTGCTTAATAATCTTTAGCTCTGGAACTGCTTATGTTGCAACTTTGAAACTTGCTATGCATAGTGATGCTATGACCTAGATTTTCCATTGCTCAACAGAAGTGACTTGGTCACATGATGTAGCAACCATCTTGCATTTTGCAAAAATCTTTAAACCTCTTCTTCTCTTAAACCGCTTAGTGCAATAAAGCGCAATTTTGCACGTATGTTCCTTGCAAGGTCCTCTACCAAGATTGTTAAAATTGCGATTTTTCCATAATCAACATGGCTGCTGTGAGACATTAACCTTTTTATCGCCATTTAATTGCGTAATTTTGCACTTTATACATTAGTTTTACAATATTTAACAATATTACAGTGTAATAGACACATGATTACACATAGTCATAACCCTTAAAGACAATATTGCAGTTAAAATTCGCATTGCGCAGTCACCTTCATGAAATAAAACATTTGCAAATTTTCATGAAACTTCTGCAAATTGTAGAGGTCTATAGTGAGCATTAGTATGTGCAATTTGAAAGCCATACATTGCATAGCTTGGCGGCCATTTTGTTTCGTATGCGCCATTTTTAAAAACTATAAAAATCTTCTTCTCCGAAACCGCTTCTGGGACAGACTTGAAATTTTGTTTATAGAGTTATCTTATGACTAACATTCAGATTTGTTCAAGAGAAGTTGATACGTCATGTGGTTTGGCAGCCATTTTGAATTGTACAAAATTGCTTAACGATATATTTAAATTCATAATAAAACAAAAACCGTTTTACCAAAATGCTTTATTTTTGCCATGCTTATTGACATCTATGGTGACAACTACTGTGCATAATATGGAGACTGTATATCATATATTCTGGCAACCATTTTGTTTTTTGCGAACATTTCGAAAATCTATTTTCTCTGCAACCACTTATGTTAGAACTGTGAAACTTTATGTATAACCTTATATTGTGACAAATAGTTACATATGTTCATGTTGAAAGTATTGGTCACATGGTATGGCCGCCATCTTGAATAGCGCAAAAACTTCGAAAATGTGTTTTCTTTGCAACCGCTACATCTGTTCATGCTGAAAGTATTGGTCATATTATGTGGCAGCCATCTTTAAAAACGCAATAATTTAAAAAATGTGTTTTCTTTCCAACTGTTTAACTTAGAACTGCAAAAACTTGCTTTATAGCTATTTTTGTGATTAGCTGCTTGTATGCCATTGCATTGGCAATACGCTTGGCCACCTCTATTGCTGCTTGCAGCTATATTTATTATTATTATTCTTTTTATTCCGCCAAGCTTTGTATTCAATTGACCATAACTGCTTAACTGCTTGTGCAAAGCTCTTGAAATCAGGTATGCTGGTACATCCTATTGCTCTGCTACATCTCGTGCAAAATTGAACTCATAGGTCACATGCTCTGGCAGCCATATTGCTTTTTGCGACAAATTTCGACAAACGCTTAAAAATCTTTAGCTCTGGAACTGCTTATGTTACAACTTTGAAACTCGCTGTGCTTAGTGCTACTATGCCCTGAAATTGCTATTACTCAAGAGAAGTGCCTTAGTCACATGATGTGGCAGCCATCTTGCATTTTGCGAAAATATTCAAACATCTTCTTCTCCTAAACCGCTTAGTGCAATAAAGCGCAATTTTGCACATATGCTCCTTGCAAGGTCCTCTACCAAGTTTGTTCAAACTGCGATTTTTCCATAATCAACATGGCTGCTGTGAGACATTAACCTTTTTATCACCATTTAATTGCGTAATTTTGCACTTTATACATTAGTTTTACAATATTTAACAATATTACAGTGTAATAGACTCATGATTACACATAGTCATAACCCTTAAAGACAATATTGCAGTTAAAATTCGCATTGCGCAATCGCCTTCGTGAAATAAAACATTTGCAAATTTTCATGAAACTTCTGCAAATTGTAGAGGTCTATAGTGAGCATTAGTATGTGCAATTTGAAAGCCATACATTGCATAGCTTGGCGGCCATTTTGTTTCGTATGCGCCATTTTTAAAAATTATAAAAATCTTCTTCTCCGAAACCGCTTATGGGACAGACTTGAAATTTTGTTTCTAGAGTTATCTTATGACTAACATTCAGATTTGTTCAAGATAAGTTGATACGTCATGTGGTTTGGCAGCCATTTTGAATTGTTCAAAATTGCTTAACGATGTATTTAAATTAATAATAAAAAAAAACAGTTTTACAAAAATGCTTTATTTTTGCCATGTTTATTGACATCTATAGTGAGCACTATTGTGCGTAATATGGAGGCTGTATATCTTACGATCGGGCAGCCATCTTGGTTTACACGAAAATTTCGAAAGACTATTTTCTCTGCAACCGCTTATGTAAGAACTGTGAAATTTGCTATACAGTCTTATATTGTTACCTAGATTCATAATTGCTCATTAGGAGAGAATCAGTCACATGATGCAGCAGCAATATCGGTTTTATGTTTATCGTAATTATTTGTAATTCAATACTTCCTCTTTTGAGTCAATTGCTCACAAAACACAAATTACTTATGCTAAACTCTTGAAATCAGGTATGCTGGTACAGCCTATTGCTATGCTACATCTCATGCAATATTGAACTCATAGGTCATAAGGTGACGCAGCCATATTGTTTTTTGCAACAAATTTCGAGAACTGCTTAATAATCTTTAGCTCTGGAACTGCTTATGTTGCAACTTTGAAACTTGCTGAGCTTAGTGATGCTATGACCTAGATTTTCCACTGCTCAACAGAAGTGACTTGGTCACATGATGTAGCAACCATCTTGCATTTTACGAAAATCTTTAAACATCTACTTCTCTTAAACCGCTTAGTGCAATAAAGCGCAATTTTGCACGTATGCTCCTTGCAAGGTCCTCTACCAAGATTGTTAAAATTACGATTTTTCCATAATCAACATGGCTGCTGTGAGACATTAACCTTTTTATCGCCATTTAATTGCATAGTTTTGCACTTTATACATTAGTTTTACAATATTTAACAATATTACAGTGTAATAGACACATGATTACACATAGTCATAACCCTTAAAGATAATATTGCAGTTAAAATTCGCATTGCGCAGTCGCCTTCGTGAAATAAAACATTTGCAAATTTTCATGAAACTTCTGCAAATTGTAGAGGTCTATAGTGAGCATTAGTATGTGCAATTTTAAAGCCATACATTGCATAGCTTGGCAGCCATTTTGTTTCGTATGCGCCATTTTTAATAACTATAAAAATCTTCTTCTCCGAAACCAATTATGGGACAGACTTGAAATTTTGTTTATAGAGTTATCTTATGACTAATATTCAGATTTGTTCAAGAGAAGTTGCTACGTCATGTGGTTTGGCAGCCATTTTGAATTGTTCAAAATTGCTTAACGATATATTTAAATTAATAATAAAACAAAAACCGCTTACAAAAATGCTTTATGTTTGCCATGTTTATTGACATCTATAGTGAGCACTATTGTGCATAATATGGAGGCTGTATATCTTACGGTCGGGCAGCCATCTTGGTTTACATGAAAATTTTGAAAGTTTATTTTCTCTGCAACTGCTTATGTAAGAACTGTGAAATTTGCTGTACAGTCTTATATTGTGACCTAGAATCACAGTTGTTCATGTTGAAGGAATTAGTCACAAGCTGTGGCAGCCATATTGGTTTACACGAAAATTTTGAAACTGCGTTTTCTTTCCAACCGCTTATGTTAAAGCTGTGAAATTTGCTGTAGAATCATATATTGTATATTGTTCATGTTGAAAGTATAGGTCATATGGTGTGGCAGCCATTTTAAAAAACGCAAACATTTCGAAAATGTGTTTTTTTTTTACAAATGCTTATGTTAGAACTGTAAAAACGTGTTGTAAAGCTTTATATTTTGACATAACTGCTTATTTAGCATTGCAAAAATTATGCGCTGGCCACCTCTATTGCTGCTTGCAGCTATATTTTCTATTTGTGATCCTGCACGTGTTGGTGGCGTCTGACGTCACTGAAGGTAGGCGGCTGTTAGTAACATCTGTTCAGCGTAGATATCTGCTGTCAGCACTGTTAAAGTGTCTCAGTTGGCTGAAATTAAAATTAAAACTTAATGGTTGAAGAGTTGTGACAACTCCAATTCGTGGGAGTTTAATGTTCCTCTGGGGCTGAGAATGTGCAGAAAAAATAACAGTTAGAAAACTGAATAGATATACATTATGTGCAATGTCTTATGAGATCCTATGTTATAAGATCCTGGTTAGCGCTAATATAACAATCTCAATCTTAAACAGCACACAATCGACGCGTTTCACCCCTGGGGGCTTTTTCAAGATGTGTGTGGGTTGTAGTATCAGCATTTTTATAGACCTTGCATGTTTCAAATAGGCTGTTTGCAATTAGGCAATCAGTCTCTAGTGGATCATCTTTAATATTAAAGGTGGACTTTCATTAAAGGGACACTGTACCCAAATTTTTTCTTTTGTGATTCAGAAAGAGCATGACATTTTAAGCAACTTTCTAATTTACTCCTGTTATCAAATTTTCTTCATTCTCTTGGTATCTTTATTTGAAATGCAAGAAAGTAAGTTTAGATACCGGCCCATTTTTGGTGATCAACCTGGGTTGTTCTTGCTGATTGGTGGATAAACTCATCCACCAATAAAAAAGTGCTGTCCAGAGTTCTGAATAAAAAAAAAAGCTTAGATGTCTTCTTTTTAAAATAAATATAGCAAGAGAACGAAGAAAAATTGATAATAGGAATAAATTAGAAAGTGGCTTAAAATTGCATGCTTTGAATCATGAAAGAAAAAATTTGGGTTCAGTGTCCCTTTAAGGTGGATTTGGGGAAGGTTATAAAGCAAATTAACTGAACAAGTAATACTAGCTATTAAAGTGTCTGTATCCAGCATCATGTATTAATCTTACCACAATAATAAAACTCCTGGTATCTCATCTTTTAGAATTTGCAAGATATTGGTTCAAATGTATTTTTGTGAAATAAGACGTTATAGGGTAAATAAATTTGTTAGTAAATTATTAACTTGGATGAGGTTGGGCAAATATTTAATAAAGTCCTTCATATCAAACACTTAGGGGATGGAAGATATAGTAGTATCTTCTAGTTCATATTATCTCCCTATAGGTTAATACTCAGTGGGTCAAAATGCCTTTATGGTGGTCTCATCAGTCTGTACGTACTCAGTACTGAAATATAAACTTAGATAATATTGGTACTCATACAAAGTAGCTATGGTTCAGTCTTTCTAATATGGATAGGGGACCAACTGTTATTCTTATGACTAATAAGTTTATGAAACAATATATGAAAAAAAATATATATACGACTTGTTCACGTAGTAGGTTGCTGTAAATTGCTTTACATTGAACTATTAAATATATGTATAAACCTATATACACACACACACATATATATATATATATATATATATATATATATCACGTTTATACATATATTAGGAGCGCTTTTATCTTATTCGTACATAAATGGGGTGACATCCAGTTCAGAATTAAGTCACAAAGGATGTAGGGTCTTCATTTTATATATCATTTCTGCTTCCTTTTTCAAAAAATTTGTCTCGAAGTTCCCTCCCCTCCAATCTGGCTGGACTATAACTATACCCCAAAATTTGAATTCCTTTAGATTGTTGTTATGGACTTCTCTAAAGTGTATAGTTGGGTATCTTTCTTCTCTTTTTCAATAAGCCAAAGGTGTTCCCTGATCCGTTCCCTGAGGGTTCTGGTGGTTTCTCCCAAATATTGCTTATTACAGCTACATTCGATTAACTATATTATCCCCTTGTCAGTACATCTATTGTGTCTTTTATTGTAAATCTTTCCTTTGTTTGGCTGGAATGGAACTCTTTAATTTTCGAACTATAATGGCAGGATTTACAGCAATGACAAGGGTAGAAACCATTAATTTTATTTCCTAGTAGCTTTTTGAATAGAATTGTATTCCCTCTTCTTAAATTCAATGGGAGCCAAAATGCTCTTCAGGTAATTCGATTTTTTTATATATAAACTTTGGTTTCATTGTTAATTTATCTCCAATAATGGGATCTCCCCTTGCCACATGCCAATGTTTATTTATACTTTTTTCAATTTTTTTATATTCACCATTATAGTTGGTAATAAATGGGACTGTTAGCTCTTCTTCAATTTCATCGGGCTTTTACCTTGATCTTGTTTCTATATTGTAAAAAAAGTGTCTCTTTCTATTCCTTTAACTTCCTCTAAATCTCTAGAGATTTTGTCTTTATCATACCCTCTATCAGAAAATCTTAGACTTTTAGCTTGTTCTTCATAATCCAATAAGGTTGAGTAGTTTTTTCTTATTCTAAGAAATTGGGCTTTAGGGATATTTTCTTTCCACCTTGTGAGATGGCAGCTATTGGTGTGGATGAAATTATTGGCATCTACTTTTTTGAAAAATGTATTTGTTTTAAAGTTATTGGAAATGATTTCTATATCTAGATCAAGGAATGGTTATTTTTTCCTTGCTAATTTCGTGAGTGAATTTTAGCCCTTTGTTATTACTATTCATGGATTCGAAGAATTCTAGTAGTGTTCCCTCGCTTCCCTTCCAGACAATCAAAATATCATCAATATATCTTTTATAGGTCACCAGGTTATGCGCCAAACTACAAGAGCCAAGAAACTCTATTTCCCAATCTCCCATAAAAAGATTGGCATAGCTTGGCGCAAACCTGGTGCCCATAGCAGTACCTTTTATTTGAACATATAGCTTCCCATTAAATGAGAAAATGTTATTATAGAGTATAAATCTGATACTGTCTAGTATGAACTCTCTTTGTTCGCGATTAATCTCAATATCTTGACCTAAAAGTTTTGACACTGCTCTCATTCCCAACTCATGATCAATATTGGTGTAGAGTGAAGTGACATCACAGGTGGCAAGAATAATTTCTCCCTTGAATTTGATATACTCTAGAATCTGTAAAACTTGAGTTGAATCTTTGAGAAAAGAGGGTAGTGTTCTGACATATTTCTGTAGGTATCTGTCAATCTACTGTGAAAGATTAGAGGTGACTGAGTTTATACCAGATATTATAGGACGTCCTGGTGGTAGTTGAATATTTTTGTGAATTTTTGGAACATAATAGAAGATTGGCATTTTCCTGAATTCTGGGTTCAGATAGTTAAATTCTTTATTGTTTAAGATACCTACATTATGTGCTTTCTCTAGATGGGTACGAAGCATGATGCTGTCTATTTTTGTCGGGTCTTTCATAAGTTCCATATATGTGGTGTTGTCACTAAGAAGTCTCTCTGCTTCTTCAAGATAATAAGATTTATCCATAACTACAACCCCTTTGTCGGCGGGTTTTATAATGATATTTTCATTCTCCTTCAGTTTTTTTAGAGTCTCAAATTCAGCTTTATTCAGGTTCCTATGTGTCTTCTTATTTTCATATTTTTCTAAATCTTTTAGGACTAGCTTTTCAAATAGCTCTAGGTTCTTGCCTTTTTCATGGGTCGGGTAAAACTTAGATCTTGGTCTTAAGTCTGTGTGTATATATTTATGTGTCTGGCTCCCTTGGGTGTCAGTAGAGTATGAATTAAGTTCAATGGGGTTTTTCATAAAAAATCTCGAGAGTAAGTTTTCTTACAAATTGCTGTACATTTACGTGTGTTTCAAATTTATTTAATTTTGAAGTAGAAGCAAAATATAGTCCCAAGCTTAATATTCTGGATTCTTCTACATTGGTAATTACTAATATTAAACACCCCATTTAAGGTTGTGTCTACCTCTTGTCTCTCTTTCTCTCGATTATTTGGGGTTTTCTGCTCCTTCTTCCTCTTTTTCCTGTAGTGTTCTTTTTCTTAAATTCATTAGAGGTGCCAAATGAACCCTTTCTGCTATCTCCCCTCTTGATGTTTCTGCAGTTGGGGTTTCCCTTAAAAAATGTGATGTGTTGGTAGTATGGTTCTGTGATCTATTTTCCCTATTGTGTTCATATGATGTCCCTTCAGCTAGTGGTATATATCTATTCCTCAATGGTATTCTCATATTTTTCTCTTCCCTTTAATGTAATCTAGTTGATCGTTGGTAGCGTTTATTATGATTAGGTCCTCTTATCCTATTTGAGTCCAAATTATCTCTATGTTCGTATCGGTATCTATTCTCTACTATATCCTCCTCCCGCTAAATGTTTGATATGAAGGACTTTATTGAATATTTGCCCAACCTCATCCAAGTTAATAATTTACTAACACATTTATTTACCCTATAACGTCTCATTTCACAAAAATACATTTGAACCAATATCTTGCTAATTCTTAAAAATGAGATACCAGGAGTTTTATTATTGTGGTAAGATTAATACACGATGCTGGATACAGACACCTTAATAGCTAGTATTACTTGTTCAGTTAATTTGCCTTATAACCTTCCCCAAATCCACCTTAATGAAAGTCCACCTTTAATATTAAAGATGATCCACTAGAGACTGATTGCCTAATTGCATACAGCCTATTTGAAACAAGCAAGGTCTATAAAAATGCTGATACTATAACCCACACACATCTTGAAAACGCCCCCAGGGGTGAAACGCGTCGATTGTGTGCTGTTTAAGATTGAGATTGTTATATTAGCGCTAACCAGGATCTTATAACATAGGATCTCATATGACATTGCACATACTGTGTATCTATTCAGTTTTCTAACTGATATTTTGGCTGCACAGCCCCAGAGGAACATTAAACTCCCACGAATTGGAGTGGTCACAACTCTTCAACCATGAAGTTTTAATTTTAATTTCAGCCAACCAAGACACTTTAACAGTGCTGACAGCGGATATCTACAAACGCTGAACAGTTGTTACTAACAGCCGCCTACTTTCAGTGACGTCAGACGCCACCAACACATGCAGGATCATGAAAAGAAACAGTATTGATCTGCACCATTAGACTCCGACACTGCTGGAACAGTCAGCATAGGTCTGCTCCGAAATTAAAATCAGAAGAACGGAAGGATTATCTCTACAAAGCAGAAGAAAGGACGAATATCCTCTGTTAATTTCCTGAGAGACGATCCATTCTACATTGCTCCACTACTAACGTACTCTCTTACAAACGGTGACTGAGTAACGTACAGGTACATTCTAAGCCAACAAAAATTATTTTGGCTATCTAATAGAGCTATAACCTCACTCAAGTCTACTAGACAATTGGATCTCCTAGGAATCCCTCTTTGTCACTAAGATTCTCAAATACACTAAGTTCCTTATCCATTTTCATTTATTCTCTAGAGACTAATACATAGTTTTTTATTAAATTGGCGCTATTTTTATGCAAATACTGGACATCTCTCCTAATTGGTTTTTGTCCTCCTAATCTGGCTGTGTACATGTACCAGTTTTAACCGTCTCAACTCCTGTTGTGGAATCAATTATTGCAGAATTAATTATTGCAAAATTAATGTTCTAGCCAAATCATGTACTGTATTAATTTTTGTTATTTTAATTGTTGAATTCATTATTGTATTGTTTGTTTTTTATATATATTTTTTATTGTTTGTTTTTATATATATATTGTTTTCTGGACGTCCAGTGTGAGTGGCCAAAGAGCACTCCTTTTAAATAATATTGCGCATATAGTTCCACCCACTTATGCTATCTCCTAGCTCACATAAGATAGTGATAGAGCATTAGCTAGGATTTTTAGATAAATTTAACCTAGGTCTATATTGCACCGTTGTTATTGTTGTATATATGTTCCTATTATTGATGTTTTATCAATCTGATTTGTAATTTGTGTTAGATATAACCTTATAAAGTTGATATTAAAGAACTTGTATATCTGTAATCTGCTTTTATCGAGCTAGTCTGTTATACATATCGTTACTATTAATTTCATTTATATCCGGCATTCACTAGGAACCAAGATGGTGTATTAATAGTACAAATAATATTTGTTACTAACTGATAGACATATACCCTGTATTCCACACTGTTCATATTTATATATCTCCTCACTTATACCTATATTTTTATAAAAAAAGATCTCCAACTGAGCCTCAAAGTTGTATACTATTTGTCATCCTCACAATAGACTTAAACTGTGAATGATCCACAAAGCTTGGTCCCTATTTTCTATATCCCTAGCCTAGAGCGCCAGTACTTAGTATTTTCTTTCTATAAGCCAGTAGGCAATACACGTTTGATGTCAGTACTGTGCAATCATATATTTTCTGTAATTTAAGTGTAATACGCTGTTTATTTTGTAAAAGCTTTTTTAACACATTTCTGCTTTTTATATAGATATGTTTTGCCTACACTGTCCCTTTAACTACTGGCATATTGGTTAGAAGCACATTATATAGGAGATCAATTTTACACAAATGCCATACAGCTCATCACACTTGACTGTAAATATATATACGGAGAGCACTTCTGACTTGTTGCTTAATGTGTCTGCAAAACTGACATCTGAAATCCTATTTGCCACTGCTGCTAGTCCAGGAAGGGAAGGCTGCGCACTGATGTACTGTTTAAGACCCAACAAACTTTAACAAACTTCAAACTTCAACATGTGTTACAATCATGATGTTGAAGTTTGTCGGCTTTTGTTGGGTCTCAAACAGTACATCAGTGCGCAGCCGTCCCTTCCTGGACTAGCAGCAGTGGCAAATAGGATTTCAGAATTTGAAAAGTTATGTCTATTTCCACTCCCCCTGTACCATGTGACAACTATCAGCCAATCACAAATGCATACACGTACCATGTGACAGTCAACCAATCACAAATGCATATACGCTTATTCTGTGAATTCTTGCACATGATCAGTAGGAGCTGGTGACTCAAAAAATTTAAATATAAAAAGTCTGTGCACTTTTTTTTTTTTTTAATGGAAGTAAATTGGAAAGTTGTTTAAACTTGCATGCTCTATCTGAATAATAAAAGTTTAATTTTGACTTAAGGGTCCCTTTAAATCTAGTTACTATAAAATCTTGCATTGGTTCGGTGCATGATCTTGTGAGTTCCGTGTAATCATGCAAGTTGTTACTGATTGTTAAAGGGACATAAAACCCAAAATGTTTCTTTAATGATTCAGATAGAGAATACAATTAAAAACAACTTTCTAATTTACTTCAATTATTTAGTTTGGTTCCTTCTCTTGTTATCCTTTGCTAAAAGGTTTATCTAGGCAAGCTCATGAGCAGCAAAGAGCCTAGGTTCTAGCTGCTGATTGGTCGCTGCATATAAATACAGATTTTCATTGGCTCACCCATGTGTTCAGTTAGAAACCAGTAGTGCATTGCTTCTCCTTCAACAAATGATACCAAGAGAATAAAACAAATTAGCTAATAGAAGTAAATTAGAAAGTTGTTTGAAATTGGATTCTCTATTTGAATCATTAAAGAAACATTTTGGGTTTCATGTCCCTGATGGTAAACTCTCTAATTAATAAAAACAGATCCGGAATGTTAGCGATATGATATATGGAGTTTAATAAATCAGTTGTAATGAAGTAACTTAGTTTGTAATATAGATATAAAATTCAAATTCCCCATGCTCCGCAACCCACTTCAAAAGTCAATTTTTCTGTGAGCTAAATATTTAAAATGTTCTCCAATCAGCGCTCTCCCCTTTGGGTGCCTTTTGGTGTAGCTTTAGCCCTGAGTGGACAACAATTATACCGTTAGCTCACAGAAAAAAATTACTTTTGAAGTGGGCGGCAGAGTGAAGGGAATTTGAGTTTCATATCTATATTAAAAGGTAAGTTTTCGCACATTTTCTTTACAACTGATGAATTAAACTCCATCTAAAATATCACGAACACTCCAGATCTGTTTTTATAAAGGGGAGAGTTTACCATCACTTTAATCTATTCAGCAGAATCTGATAGTATAAATCTATAGTATAGTCCAATAAGGTTTATCATATTATTTATATTAGGCGCACCTCCTTATTAGACACCTTTTACCTGGCTAGGTTAGGTGTGAGTTTGTTGTTAAATCTATAGTATGTCACCTTTCTCTTTCAAATATAGAGAAAATCATTATTTTGTTACAAAACTTATTCTATCTTAAAGCTGCAGGCAATATATCTTTAAAGTCATACCAATGATATCCTGGGAAATTATCAACTTTCCCATTAGATATTCTGCATTTACGCAGCCTACACCAGCTCTATAGACTCACAAACTTTGAAAGCACTGAAGCGAATATACGATATCATACAGATCACCTTTTGTTCTCATCAAAGCTGCTTCTGTGTAGAACCACCACAAAAATAACTCTTTGTGAAGGCACACGACCTAACAATCACAATGCAATGAAATTCTCATGTGGTGTACAATAGAATAGCTACATGTGCCATGGTTAGTGAAGGTCACTAAAGCATCCAGCTGGTAAAGAAAAAACAGACTGTCTAACCACATTTAATTATATCACTCGTCTCAAATGCCACAGATAAAAGCTAAGACGAGAAGCAAATGTATTGTGCTATTTCATAAAAAGACCCAAATAGCATACTTTATAAAAACGTAATTTTAACAGCCACTAAAAATTAAATATTAAAAATATATAAATAGGTTGCATATATAAAATATTTAAAAATGACAGTCTACTCCAAAAAATGTAATTTTAAAAAGATAGATAACTCCTTTTTTACCCATTCCCCAGCTTTTCACAACCAACATTGTTATATTAATATACTTTAGAAACTATAAATCTCTACATTTCGTCCTGTCTCTATGCCACTACAGACAGTCTATCTTATAGCTTTTCACAGCAAGACACTTCTAGTTCATGTGTGCCATATAGGCAATATTGTGCTTACTCCCATGGAGTTATTAATGAGTAAGCACTAATTGGCTAAAATGCGTCTGTAAATATCACTGAGATAAGGGGGCAGCCTACAGAAGTAAAAAGTGTATTACTATAAATCGTGTTGGTTATGCAAAACTGGGGAACTGAGGTATGGGTAATAAAGGGATTATCTATCTTTTTAAACAAACACTGAGCCAAGACTTAATAAACCATGGTGCCACCACTCTTTAAATGGCACTTCTGGATTATTCAACATAACAAACTGTATTTCCAGCTCCTCAATCAGATTGTTTGCTCCAAAATTAGAAACAGATTTGTCACACCTTGAGTTAGTCAAGTAAAAAGAATCTAGCCAATTAACTTTATAGATGAGGATGCAAATTAAAACAAAATAATGCATGCCACATATTTATTAATAAAAATGTGTATGTCCAAAGAAAAAAAAAAATAGTTAAGTGGATAGAATGTTGTATTAAGAAGAGATGACATGCAGTAATTGGAGTGGGATTTACTAGTGGTGTGCATCAGGGATTGGTTCTCGAGCCTGTTTTTATTAATAATTATATCAGTGATAATGGTAATGAGATTCAACAGAAGTTGTTTCTTCACAACTTTGTAATAGAGTCAACATTCCAGGAGGGGTAGAATTAGGGTTGCAACCTCAGCCATGTTTTCCTGGATACGTATAATTTACACATGCTGCAGGGAGGAACATATATTGTGCTGTTCATCAGCACTATTCATGTGATGTCCAGAGGCACAATACATGTTCCACCCTACAGCATGCGTAACTCATTAGTATCCAGGAAAACATGGCAAAGGTGGCAACCCTAGGTAAAATAGATCAGCAATGATATTTATAAAAAAAAAAAAATAATAATAAAAAAACAACTTAGCATAGAACAAATAAGTGGGATCTAAAATGTAACCCCACAAAGTGCAAATGTATGCATTTAGAACACAAAAACTCCATTGATTTTTTAAAAACATTTTCAATTAAAGCATCCAAAAGTTCACTACTGATTGGGAATTTTATTTTAAACATACTGTATATCTGACGCTGAATCTACAGCTGAGAGCTATGTTTGGACCACTAAGCTTTTTGTGTTGCCCTCACCACCATTGATAGGAAATCAGACATCAGTAACAAAAAAGCAGTTTTATGTCTTAGTCTGAACTTCAAATTAGTAGTTGATTTTTTTAGAACAAATTTCAAAGTTATGCATATTTCCACTCCCCTTGTACCATGTGATAGCAATCAGCCAATCACAAATGCATATACGTATAGTCTGTGAATTCTTGCACATGCTCAGTAGGATCTGGTGACTCAAAAATTATAAATATAAAAGACTCTGAACATTTTTTTTTAATGGAAGTAAATTGGAAAGTTGTTTAAAATTACATGCTGTATCTGAATCATAAAAATTTAATTTAACTGAGTGTCCCTTTAAGTAATAAAGAATGTGCATTTGCACACCATGCTACAATCAATCACATTCAGAAAGATATGAGGAGAGGAACAAAAAAAGTTGTTGATGTAGGTTAGCTTGGAAAGGGTTATAAAGCCATTTCTATGTCTTCTGTACTACAGTGAACAACAGGGACAGCCATTATCTCGAAATGGAGAAAATGTGGTACAGAGTTGAATTTTCCCCAGGAGTGGCTCTAGAGTCTAGACTACTACAATTCCTCAATTGGTGCAGCAATGTCTCATCCAGGAGGTCACAAAAACTCCCAGGACAACATCCAAATAACTCCTGGCTTCTCTAGCTAATGTTCATTATTCAACATATAAAAAGAGACTGGGCAGAAAATAGAATTCATGGAAGAACTGGAAGCTGCAAACCACTCTGGCTTTCTATACTAGGGCAGCAATTGTTAGGAAAACGCAGTAAGTACCTCTTTACAAGTTCCTAACTACTTTAAAGCCACCACTACCCGACTGCAAGGAATGGCGTGGAATACGGCTATACCCCAAAACTTGCTTGTAGATTAAATCAACATTTTTCTTCAGACACCTAAACTTCACCTCCTCCATGCACCGAAGGCAAAGAGAATGACTAGGGGTTCTGGGTAAGGGAGTGATACTTGGCAGTTTAACTGTGGTGCTCTTTGCCCTTTCCTGCTGGCCAGGAGTGATATTCCCAACAGTATTTACTCAAGCCATGGACTCGCCATATCTTAAGAAAGAAAGAAAGAAAGAAAGAAAGAAAGAAAGATTAGTGCTGGTCTCATATGTGCATACTGGTGACCCCCAAGTCTTTGGGATAATGTTCTGTGGACAGGAAAGTCAGAAGTGGAACTCTTTAGAAAACACTTGTGGCAATAGCCAAACATGGTTGTAGGAGTGTGAAGGTCTGGGGATGCGTTGCTTACCATCTGACACGGATACCAGGCTGCCAAGGCTACCTCCACCCCCTACTACATGGCTCACTCCTTTTTACATCAGTTTTGGCCTTTTCAGGGCTTTTAGTATCTCCCACAATCTTCCTGTTTCTTGTTTTACTGTTTGTACCTCCTCACGGAAGAGCTGATCGCTGACCGCCTAACCCCTTTTCGGCTGGCCAGGCTCCTGGAATTACTGGACAGCCGCACATACCCGCTAACCTTTACCCCAGGTTGCTCCAGCAGCCCTTTTCCCCAGAGTGCCCCTCTTTTGGGGATTGGTACCTCCTAGGGAGGGCAAGATGTGGGGTGATTTGCGGAAGGGCGCTCCCTTGGGAACTTGGGGTTTCGGACCCCCCTCTACAGCCCTACTCTCCCCCTGGTGTACCCAGTGTATGTTTGATCAGCTGCCGCTCCAGCCCCCAATTACATATCATATCGCTTTTTAGACTGTGGCATTTGGGGACCGAGGGCTTTCCAACAACACCCTGGAAGTGCCATCACTTCCCCAGGATCAACCCGAAACCACCACCGCTATATCACTGGGACTCTATGAGACTATGGACACTATGGGGGGCGCCAGCCTGTCTGGAGGGGGTGGGAATGGTGGGAGATCTGGGGGTCAGATAAGACCCTTATCAAGATGAGCTGGGTGTATATAAGTATGTGTGTTTTCACAATAAAGTATGTTCATGTTCCACCTGAATACTGGTTCTGTCTGGTTATTTGGGTGGGTTCCGGCTATAATCACTTTCCTCCGCTCTATAGCTACAAGTTCCAGGGACAGGGAGAACCCTCTTGGCGGAGCTACCCAGTCGGGGTAGTCTGTGTCCATCACAAGTTCCTAAAGAAACCACCAAAATCGTAACGAGGAATTTCTGGTCATCAGTCCATGATCTGAAGCTAAAACATATCTGGGTTATGCAGCAGGAGGACAATGATCTAAATCACAAGAGTAAGCCCATCTCAGAATAGCTCAAAAGAAGCAAAATTAATGTTTTGAGGTGGCTTAGTCCTGACTTTAACCCCCTTGAGATGCTGTGGAAGAACCTTTAACAAGAAATTCATGCTCTAAAACCATTAAATGTTGCTGAATTACAGATCTATTGTAAAAAAAGTAAAGTGGGGCAAAATTCCTCCACAGCAACGTGAAAGACTAATTATAGGAAGTACTTGGTCCAGTTGTTGCTCTTAACTGTGGCAAAAGCAGTTTTCATCTTATCGGATGCAATTATCTTTTTATATAGGGGCAGCTGGTGTTAGATTTTTTCCCCCCCTTAAATCAATATAATTATTAAAAAAATGAGGTTTGTGTTTACTTTGGTTCTCTTTGTTTTACAACGTGTATGCATAAGTGAAACTATATTCAGTTTGACTAATATACAAGGGAAATTAAGAAGGGACCAAGAACATTTTCATGACAATGTATATGTGACATTCACTAACAGTACCTTATTTTCAATCTAGAAGGAATTAGATAGAGGGCGCCACATGGTTCAGATCAATAAGATAATGACAACAACACAGTATGATCACAAGAATCCTACTCACAAATGGAAGCGCACAATAAAGTGCAGATAAAGCAGTCCGGAACTACACGTCGTCCGGTCGACCACAAAAGATGGAACACACAGATGGAGGTCCTCGTCTCACCAGGGAGAGTCCAGGGATATCCAAGGAGGAGTGAAAGTGGAACTATACAGCAGAATTCCAGCCAGATCCTAGGGACCAGAGTTCCAGAGAAATTCTCAGGATAGCCTGATGAAACAGTGTGTACCACTGAGAAACGCATTGCTGTTGTTGTTTTTATTGTTATTAAACTTTTTATTACACATTTTAAATTCTCCGGTTGCTGCCTTATTCACTTCTCTCTCCCTGGGCTGGGCCTGGTGAACTTCCTCTGGCCTCCATTCCCAGGATTTCGCTGGAACTCTGGTCCCTAGGATCTGGCTGGAATTCTGCTGTATAGTTCCACTTTCACTCCTCCTTGGATATCCCTGGACTCTCCCTGGTGAGACGAGGACCTCCATCTGTGTGTTCCATCTTTTGTGGTCGACCGGACGACGTGTAGTTCCGGACTGCTTTATCTGCACTTTGTTTTGCGCTTCCATTTGTGAGTAGGATTCTTGTGATCATACTGTGTTGTTGTCATTATCTTATTGATCTGCACCATGTGGCGCCCTCTATCTAATTCCTTCTAGATTTTTCATCTGTGTTCCTGGCATAACACTCTGGAGGAGCGGCCTATCTTCTATTTTCTATCTGGATTTTTGCCCACCACACGTACCATCTGGGCCCTTATCTTTGGACTCTGCTGGACTTGATAAGTTACCTCATTGATTGGACTAAAATCCACTTTTTTATATATACATATAATTTGATATCGTATTGTCTTTTATTATTAATTATTATTTTTTATATATCTTCATTGTTTTATTTGGGTATTTATTAGATGTTTTTATATTTATTATTTTTAACTATTAGGAGTCAGGACTTCCTTTATTCACTATATATTGTTGATATATTCATCCCCTATTAACATTTTACCACTATCTTGATGGGATTATTTTTCCCAAGTAAAATAATACTATTTATCTGAATCCATATTTTGCTATTTTAGTCTAGGCGCCTCTTAATAGTGCCCTGGTGACTTTTGTGTCCCCAGTGGCACTAAACTGTTATTTTCAATGTAATTTTAGCTAAAATGTGATAATAATCCTCCATTATACACTTGTCTGGCATACTTAAAGGGCCATTGTAGTGAATTTCAACACTAGTGACTCTGGGCCAGCAGCAGTTTCCACACAGAGCCAGAGGTACTCTGCGATTCTTGGGGCAGTACTTTATGTGTTTAACCACTTAATACAGAGGCGTGCAGTGTTGCTAGTGTTACAATTCCATGATCTAATGAATTAGAGCATCTCATTTTTTTTTCACTAGAATCGCCATTCAGCTTATATATCTGAAAATGTTGCATTACAGTAAATGTCTCTCATGAAAGAAAAAAAAAAATCAAACACTGACATCTTACAGACGTCTTGCAGCGAAGAATAAATGTTATTGTCAACCCTTTTTTGTGTGTGAGAAAGAAAACGTCCATATCTAGGAATCTGCTTCAGTAAAGGATAATAGCAAACCACTGTAAAAATATAGCAAATGTTTCCTCATTAAATTGTACAATCCTTACACAAATGCATAGCAATCATCCAAACCCCACTTAACCATGATACAAGCAGAACACTGCAGGAATCTTGGTTAATAATATTATTTACTTTATCTAGTTCTTCCTGTGGTTTTCAGTTGCCCGTTATTAGGGGTGTTTAGTGCTCTACCATGGTGCAGTCTGTTTTTGGCAGCAGAGGCTGCCTTTCATTAAAAATTGATCCTATTGAGTACAGAGATGTAAATAGATAACGCTTCTTATAGCACTAATAATAGCAGCAGAAAAAAAATAAAAAAAGTTTTTCACCAGTAAGAAGACTGGATTTTTAGAAAAAAACTAGAAGCGTCAAATTAGCAATTTTGCTACAATGGTCATAAGGCTGTAAAACATTACACATATAATGTCTAGGAGGATTTATCACGCTGAGACGGACAGGGGCGCATATACGCGCCGCAGCTCGCTTCTGGTGGGATGAATTCCTTTGGAGGAATTAAGCATTGCACACGAGAGATATATTGCGCTTGCTTGCAATCCCACCCCCTGCCCGCGCACAGCCAATCACATGCGGGCAGGAGCTGTCAATCTCCCTGGTCGGACAAGGAGATTGAAGGAGATTGAATTTCGCCACCTTAGAGGTGGCTAACAGGTTAGGAAATCAGCGGTCTGATGACTGCTGCTTGTTAAATACGGTGTGCAGGTTCTCTTGTGAGAACCTGTAGCCGTAGTGGGTCGAAAGGCTTGCAAAGCCTTTGAAAAATTGACCCCTTGGTGTTTTCTGTTTAGCTGTGACAACAAAAAACCCTGAATGAACGAAGTGTAGTCTGAATTAGCATATGAAGGATGAATAATGATAATAATATAGAGAATAATTACATTATCTATTGACACAAGAAAAAAATTATTACTACTACTATTATTGTTATTAAAGGGATACTAAACCCACATTTTTTTCTCTTTCATGATTCAGATAGAGCATGCAATTTTAAGCCACTTTCTTATTTACTCCTATTATATTTTCTTTGTTCTCTTGCTATCTTTATTTTAAAAGCAGAAATGTAAAGCTTATGAGCCAGCCCATTTTAGGTTCAGAACCCTGGATAGCGCTTGCTTATTGGTGGCTACATTTAAGCCACCAATAAGCAAGCATAAACCAGGTTCTGAATCAAAAATGGGCCGGCTCATGAAAGAAAGAAAAATCTATGGCAGCAGTGTTTTGCAACATTGTTTAACAAAGCTACAAAAAAATTTGCAAAACACTGCTGCCATAGAGTAATAAAGACACATGCACACTCAAGAGCTCTTATGAACCTACCTAGTTTTACTCTTCAATAAAAGATTTTAACAGAACAAAGCAAATTAGATTACAGAAGTAAATTGCAGAGTTGTTTAAAATGGAATGCTCTATCCAAATCATGAAAGTTTATTATTTTTTACTTTACTGACCCTTTAACATTTAAAATGCTTACAATCTGAAAGGTAATTGGCAGAGGCCAATTCATGATAGGACTGTGAGAGAAAAGTAGCTTGTAGGGCCCATCAAAAGATATCTTAGAAGGACTTTTTTTTCATGCATATCAAAGAGCAGTAATTAAATATTTTAGAATATATTTGCTAAATAACACGGTAACCAAAAGCAGTTTTAATATACATGAAAATCTTCTCCACTTGAATGTGTTCCCAGTGGAACATTTTACCTACTGGAGTGTATTCAATTGTTTGCAAACAGCTCCTTTATCTTTATTTTGTCATTTGAAATAGCCATAGAAACCACAACCTACACGAAAATATGAATAAACCACTTATTAATCTCCCAGTGTGGGGGGTTAGGAGAGAGACAGATGTGTGCCATAATGAAATCTCGAGAGTAATTAGTTTAATTTAATATTTTGGGCACGGTTTATGCCTCTCTATACAGTGTTTAATCTTTACATGGCTAATTTTTATTGGGGTTTTTTTATGCTCTCAGTTATGTGAGGTTTGCAATAATGAGAGTTAAAATAAGGGCTAATGTATGCTCCTAAGCCCTGCCAGAAAAACCCAAAATGAATCCATATCAAAGCAGTGTTACGTTTGTTCATGATTTTTTTTTTTTTAATACCCCTACAGTGTATTCTGGTTTAATGCATAGATGTTTTTATATATATATATATATATATATATATATATATATATATACACATATACACACACACACCTCTGACGAAGCAGTGATGTAACCGTGAAACGCGTAAGGCCACGCCCACCTTGCGTCAAAGGATTAGCTTACAGCATTTGTAGCGGCTATATCTGGACACTGGGACTCTGTTTGTATGCAGCAAGGACCTCTGTGTGACAGACCCCTTCGATATCCATTTGGGATTTATAGATCGATCCACTCAAAGGGACGTGAGACCGGTAAAAACCTATCACTGCCAGTGAGGATTTTACTCTAAGAGCCTGTACATACCTCATTTGTTTGAGGGTAATTCTTGTGAGTAGATACCCTGCGGGGGCTCACTTTTTATCAAATACTTGTGTGTGTTCTATAATTATAAAATTGATTTGCACTATGTAGGTGCTTTTGTGCGCTTTTTTTCTTATCTTTACCTATAGATTTCTCTCCAATCCGTGGGATAACGGACCATTTTGTGAATACAGCAGCCAGCACCTACTTAGACCTCTCAACACTGTGTGGGATTAACATTTATCCTTTTTATTAACGTATATACATTATTCACAATACTATTTATCAATATAAGAATTATTTATGCAACATAGATAAGGACTTAATTAATTTGTTTTTAAAAAAGAATACTATATGTTGAACTATTTTCTTTTCTCTTTTGAATTTGTGAACTACTAGGTTCCTAGAGAGCGCAGTTTCGTATTGTATTGCTTTGCAGAGTGATAGATACTTATTTTATTTATTTATATATATTGCATGGTCTTCTCTGGTATCTTGGTCAAATAAGGACATGTCTGATTTTCATTGTATCTGCATTTTGGCCAAACATTGATATATGTCTGACGTATATTGTATCTAAAAAAAAAAAAAAAAGTAAAAAAGAAAAAGAAAGGGGGGAAAATATAAAGAGAGAAAAAAAGTGTGCTTATAAAAAAAAAATAAAAAAAATGAAAGAGACATACTTGTACCATCTTTAAATATTAACACGGCTTCTCATTTTCTATATCCACTTTCCGTTTAGGGGCTAAGCTCGGCAGTCTCCAATTGTATTCTCTCTTAAATATGGATTTTTGGTGGTCTTATGTGAATCAAGCATAAGAGATAAGCTAGCGTATAGATTATTGTTAAATATATGTTCTCATTATCTATGTTATTAGTTGTCCTAATATAGCTTATATATGTATACTATAGGGTGATATCCTTTTATATTTTGGTATGCAGTTAGGGTATATTACTTCTTTCGATGGTCCTGCAAAAAAAAAAAAGGTTTATGTTCATAGAAGTAAATATGCTGTTAAATAGATGGACTGAAACCGTACTGATGATATATATATATATATATATATATATTTTTTCTGTGTGTTGATGTATTTAGGTTATAAAAACTCAATAAACAATTTTTTTTTTAAAAAAAGACAGATATCTGTATCTGAAAATAGGTGGTTGTGCTCAGCCATTATTTTACAATACGGTGTCAATGCATGTGTGAGCACAGCTGATACAGACGTATCCATTGCTCACTGGCTGATACGGTCCCCCCCCTAACATCAGTATTGATGGAAGGTTCTTGAACATCTACTTCATAAAAATGTAAAATAACGTCTTAAAAATACAAATATCAGAGAACAAGGCCATCTCTTTTCAAACTGAAAGCTGTTTGCATTTATAGGTGGTATGTGGGGGTACAATAACACAGCTCCATTGTTACCCTTTAGATACTCAATAGTGCAAGCCAAGAGACTAACACAGATCTTATTACAGTATATTAGTTTTGTTAAGTAGTATTCTCACCAGACCACTGAATGAATGCAATTAAATAAAGTGTGGCATGTCATGTTAAAAGGCTAGACACCCCTGACCTAAAGCTGTAAATACTGGGGGGGGGGGGGGGCGAGGTTAAAGGGATATGAAGCACAACAATTTTCTTTCACGATTCATATAGAGCATGCAATTTTTTAACAACTTACTAATTTACTTCGATTATACATTTGTTTTCATTCTTTTTGGTATCTTTTTTTGAAAAGCATCATCCAGACTAAGCATTTATTTGTGTATGTGTCCATTTAAAAAGACAAACAATTTTATTTTATTGAATACCCCAAACTATCCACACACAAAATAAATACTTAGTTTGGAGGATGTCAAATCCAGGGAGCCACAGATTCTGTAACTTTGCTTCTGTTTTTTATTTGATGGAGTGCTTTATTTTTGGCTTTTAATTGGTGTTCCACTGTTTGACAAACTTTTTCTGTGGGTGTTGCCTCTATCAGCCAATGAGAAATATACTTCGGTATCAGTTGTACAAAAACACAAATTTCATAATAGTGTCATATTGAATTTTAAAATAAAAAAATAATATATATATATATATATATATATATATATATATATATATATATCATATTTAACATTTTGAGTGCAGTAGCATTATGATGTTAATATGATTTTTCAGAAAACTACCTTTTACCTAATGGAGTGACTCATTTATAGTGAAAACACGTGTGTATGCTTTTAGATTTCATTCAATCTCACTGGTAATTACAAAACACTGCAATTCCCTCTCATCATATTCTTTGTTCTATAAACTTCTCTCCTATCACAGCCGTGAGTGTACTTAGGGAAACTTCTGTGTAAGCAGATATTTGTAGGCTGGCCCTGCGGTGATGACACTGTGCAAAGCTAAACTGGAAAAGCATGGTGTACTGGAGAAACCTGTGACTTCCAGTGTGGTGGTGGGTATACAACTATCTATGCACACATCTTAAATGGACATTAAACCCAAAATCATGCTACCACATATATAAAATAGCGGTATTTAAATATGTTAACAATATTTTGTTGCAAAAATAAATAAAAAGCAACGTAAGGTGATTTAAACCAAAATATTGACATTTTAACAAAAAGCACAACTCACCACTAGGGACAAAATTCACTGGCTGATAAGGACAATTTTTATAACTATATATACTAGTGGACAGTCACACACATATAAAAAAAAACAGATGTAAAGCTGTAATAGATTATTTTAGATGCAACAACCTACACATTTGCAAAAACTCCAGCAAACATTTCCAGCATATCTTAATACGTCAAAAAAGAACTAAGTTAATGCATCTAGAAATGTGCATAACAAAATAAACAAGCAGCACTAGTCTCTCCTGTAGTGTTTAGGAATCTAGGGAGCCTCTATATATAACACGACTTTTGCCACCACCTGTTAGAGGCAGAGCTGGTGCTACAGCAAATGGCAGCGTTTATAGGGACATTGTAATGAAAAGAAAAAATGTTACATTCATTACTTAGCTCAGGGTCAGTAGTGCACAAATGGCAAGTTTTGTGTGTTTAGCCCCCTCAGAGGAAGCAGAAAAGAGATGTGCAGCTCCCAAAAGACTCACGGTATTGTGTTTAGGAGCTGCAAGCCTTGTAGCTACCAAGCAGGACATTACATTTTTGTATTATTGTACTATCCGAAGCAACATCCCAACACCAACCTGCAATATTCCAACAACAGGCCCAGTTACTCCCTCTGCATCTTCCATCCAGTCACTGAGAATTAAGTTTCTTCCTTACTATCTTGCTCATGCCTCACTACCTGCCCGCTCAACTTTATCCCCTCCCATCTTATACCCTCCCTATCTGTCAAGACTTTAAGGTAACTTTGTGGATCTCAACTGCATGAGTTAGCTTCTAACTTATACCAATTGTAATGGTTGGTTTGTATCACTATGACTCTCTATAATACTATGTGGAAGTATAACAAGAGACTTTAGTGAATTGGTAGGTTTAATATTAAGTATCTCAGTGGAAGAGATAGATAAGTTACATTAATTATTCTATGTAAACAATACTGTATAAGGAAACTTTGTAGAAACAATTGTATCAAATAGTCAGATTTTCACAATAGGTACAATACTTATACTCTTCTGTGTGAACAGTGTCGAAAGGAATAGAATTGTTATATACTTCCTTTTATTTATTTATTTTTTTAGAGAAGGATCCAGTTCTGGTTTTCAGAGGTGGAGCATCAGTTAGTCAGGAGTGACGAGCCTGTAGCGAGAGTGACGGTTGAAGACCACACTGCAGGGGGAGGAGCCAACTTCCGTTTGTTAAGGTGAATCCTTTTTCTCCGTTCAAATGCTGACGTCACAATATTGAATCAGATGCCTCTATGCAGCGTGCTGGAGCGAGTGTAAGTACAGTAGGATTATGCCAAAATCAGGAAGATAAACCGGTAACGGATTGAGAGGCATTGAGTCTTTTCCGTAGGATGCCTAATATAATCCGTAGGTTTAGCCCAGCTGATCTGTGTGTAGACCCGAGAGAAGGCTCAATTTCCGGTGGCTGATTTGTGGCTGGATGAGTTAGGTTTGTTGTTTTGAGAAACGCTGATGTAGAGACTAAAGTGCAGCAGTTGAAATAAGGTTAAAGTGGGAAACTTGTGGAGACAAACCAGGAAGATATTTTACTGGAGACTGTAGGAAAGTTTCTTTAGATTGAGATAGTCCGTGGGGAAAGAAACGGGCAAGTTACTTTTATCAATGAGAGATGACAGTGGAAATCCAATAGAATGTTTGGGAGTTCAGAAATCACTGTAGTGGCTTGCAGCAACAACTACAAAATACTAAACACCAGATTGAGGGTGCGTTCGAGATTTAAAAAGATAGGACGTCCTAAGCTAAAAAGGGACAGTAACTCTATGTGACCTGAGACAGGATCCTGACACTATCTTCCACCCTCACTTCTCCTCTTACCCAATTCTTCAACCTATCTCTCTCTACCAGCTCATTCCTATCTTCTTTCAAACTCACAAAAGTCACTCCCATACTCAATAAACCCACCCTCTACCCTAATTCTCCTGAAAGCTACCGCCCCATATCACTGCTTCCACTAACATCAAAACTCCTGGAAAAACTAGTTTACAATCGCCTAACCCACTTCATGTCTACCAACTCCTTGCTTGACCCCCTGCAATCCAGATTCCACCTCAAAAACTGAGACTGCCCTTACCAAGGTTACTAACGATCTTCTCTCTGCTAAAAATATTGGCCACTACTCTATACTCATCTTACTTGACCTCTCAGCTGCCTTTGACACAGTTGACCACCCCCTCCTCCTACAGACCCTTAGCTCTTTTGGCCTTTGTGACACCGCTCTTTCCTGGATTCACTCCTATCTTTTTCACAGGTCTTTTTTTTGTGTCATCTGTTGACGACCCCTCCTCTCCAATGCCTCTGTCTGTTGGAGTAACTCAAGGATCTGTTCTGGGTCCTCTACTCTTCTCCATTTATACTTCTTCACTGGGAAAACTTATCAACAGTTATGGCTTCAAATATTAGCTCTATGCTGATGACACCCAGATCTACCTCTCCACCCCTGCTCTCTCCCTCTGTCCTTGCTCATGTCAGCGACTGCTTATCTGGTATTTCTTCCTGGATGGCCTTTCACCACCTAAAGATTAACATGTCCAAGACTGAGCTCCTTCTTATCCCCCCTCAAGCTCTACGCCGACTTCTGACTTACTTCTCTATCCCTGTTGACGGCATCACCATTTCCCCATCGCCCCAAGTCCGCTGTCTCGGGAGTTACACTAGACTCAAATCTATCATTCACCCCCCATATCCAATCACTTTCTACATCCTGCCGCAACCATCTACGCAATATTTCCAAGATTCTACCTTTTCTGAGCGCTAACACCACAAAGCTAGTAATCCACTCCCTTGTTATTTTCTGACTTGACTACTGCAATAACCTCTTACTGGCCTTCCTCTATCCCGCCTCTCCCCCCTTCAATCCATTCTAAATGCTTCTGCCAGGCTGATCCACCTTTCCCGTTGCTCTGTATCTGCTGCACCTCTCTGCAAGTCCCTTCTTTGGCTCCCCATTCACAGCAGAATTCAATTAAAAATTCTTACCCTTATATACAAAGCTCTCACCAACACCGCTCCCCACTATCTATCCTCTCTAATCAACAAGTAAACTCCAGCCCGTCCACTAAGATCCAACAATGACCTGCACCTTGCATCCATGTCTATCACCTCTTCTCATTCTAGACTGCAGGACTTCTGTCTACCCTCTAGAACACTCTCCATCGTGCTGTCAGGCTTTGCCCTAATCTTTCTTCCTTTAAATGCTCCCTGAAGACTTTTCTGTTCAGAGAAGCCTACCACCCAACTCAATAATAACAGAATTTATGCTTACCTAATAAATTACTTTCTCCAACGGTGTGTCCGGTCCACGGCGTCATCCATAACTTGTGGGAATATTCTCCTCCACAACAGGAAATGGCAAAGAGCACAGCAAAAGCTGTCCATATAGTCCCTCCCAGGCTCCGCCCCCCCAGTCATTCGACCGACGGACAGGAGAAAAAAAGGAGAAACTATAGGGTGCCGTGGTGACTGTAGTTAAAGAAAGAAATTTTTCAAACCTGATTAAAAAACCAGGGCGGGCCGTGGACCGGACACACCGTTGGAGAAAGTAATTTATCAGGTAAGCATAAATTCTGTTTTCTCCAACATTGGTGTGTCCGGTCCACGGCGTCATCCATAACTTGTGGGAACCAATACCAAAGCTTTAGGACACGGATGAAGGGAGGGAGCCAATCAGGTTACCTAAACAGAAGGCACCACAGCTTGCAAAACCTTTCTCCCAAAAATAGCCTCCGAAGAAGCAAAAGTATCAAATTTGTAGAATTTGGCAAAAGTGTGCAGAGAAGACCAAGTCGCTGCCTTACATATCTGATCAACAGAAGCCTCGTTCTTGAAGGCCCATGAGGAAGCCACAGCCCTAGTAGAGTGAGCTGTGATTCGTTCAGGAGGCTGCCGTCCGGCAGTCTCGTAAGCCAATCGGATGATGCTTTTCAGCCAAAAGGAAAGAGAGGTAGCAGTAGCTTTTTGACCTCTCCTCTTGCCAGAATAAACGACAAACAGAGAAGACGTTTGTCTGAAATCCTTTGTTGCTTCTAAATAGAACTTTAAAGCACGGACTACATCTAAATTGTGTAACAAACGTTCCTTCTTTGAAACTGGATTCTGGCACAAAGAAGGCACAACTATTTCCTGGTTAATATTCTTGTTGGAAACAACTTTTGGAAGGAAACCAGGTTTAGTACGTAAAACAACCTTATCTGAATGAAACACCAGATAGGGCGGATTACACTGCAGAGCAGATAATTCAGAAACTCTTCTCGCAGAAGAAATAGCAACCAAAAACAGAACTTTCCAAGATAACAACTTGATATCTATGGAGTGTAAGGGTTCAAACGGAACCCCTTGAAGAACTGAAAGAACTAAATTTAGACTCCAGGCAGGAGTCAAAGGTCTGTAAACAGGCTTGATCCTGACCAAAGCCTGCAGAAAAGTTTGAACATCTGGCACAGCTGCCAGTCGTTTGTGTAACAAGACAGATAAAGCAGAAATCTGTCCTTTTAGAGAACTCGCTGATAATCCCTTATCCAAACCTTCTTGGAGAAAGGAAAGGATCCTAGGAATTTTAATCTTACTCCATGAGAATCCCTTGGATTCACACCAACAGATATATGTTTTCCATATTTTATGGTAAATCTTTCTAGTCACAGGTTTTCTGGCCTGTACCAGAGTATCTATCACAGAATCCGAAAACCCACGCTTAGATAACATCAAGCGTTCAATTTCCAAGCCGTCAGCTGGAGAGAAACTAGATTTGGATGTTCGAATGGACCTTGTACTAGAAGATCCTGTCTCAAAGGTAGCTTCCATGGTGGAGCCAATGACATATTCACCAGGTCTGCATACCAAGTCCTGCGTGGCCACGCAGGAGCTATCAAAATCACAGAGGCCTTCTCCTGTTTGATCCTGGCTACCAGCCTGGGAATGAGAGGGAACGGTGGAAACGCATAAGCTAGGTTGAAGGTCCAAGGCGCCACTAATGCATCCACTAGAGTCGCCTTGGGATCCCTGGATCTGGACCCGTAGCAAGGAACCTTGAAGTTCTGACGAGACGCCATCAGATCCATGTCTGGAATGCCCCATAATTGGGTCAATTGGGCAAATACCTCCGGGTGGAGTTCCCACTCCCCCAGATGGAAGGTCTGACGACTCAGATAATCCGCCTCCCAGTTTTCCACTCCTGGGATGTGGATCGCAGATAGGTGGCAGGAGTGATCCTCCGCCCATTTGATGATTTTGGTCACCTCTCTCATCGCCAGGGAACTCCTTGTTCCCCCCTGATGATTGATGTAAGCAACAGTCGTCATGTTGTCTGATTGAAATCTTATGAATCTGGCCTTTGCTAGTTGAGGCCAAGCTCTGAGAGCATTGAATATCGTTCTCAGTTCCAGAATGTTTATCGGGAGAAGGGACTCTTCCCTGGACCATAGACCCTGAGCTTTCAGGGAATCCCAGACCGCGCCCCAGCCTAATAGACTGGCGTCGGTCGTGACGATGACCCACTCTGGTCTGCGGAAGCTCATTCCCTGGGACAGGTGATCCTGGGTCAGCCACCAACGGAGTGAGTCTCTGGTCTTCTGATCTACTTGAATCACTGGAGACAAGTCTGTATAGTCCCCATTCCACTGTTTGAGCATGCACAGTTGTAATGGTCTTAGATGAATTCGCGCAAAAGGAACTATGTCCATTGCTGCAACCATCAACCCTACTACTTCCATGCACTGAGCTATGGAAGGCCGTAGAACAGAGTGAAGAACTTGGCAAGCGTTTAGAAGCTTTGACTTTCTGACATCTGTCAGGAAAATCTTCATTTCTAAAGAATCTATTATTGTCCCCAAGAAGGGAACTCTTGTTGACGGAGACAGGGAACTTTTTTCTATGTTCACCTTCCACCCGTGAGATCTGAGAAAGGCCAGAACGATGTCTGTGTGAGCCTTTGCCTTTGAAAGAGACGACGCTTGTATTAAAATGTCGTCCAAGTAAGGTGCCACTGCAATGCCCCTTGGTCTTAGAACCGCTAGAAGGGACCCGAGTACCTTTGTGAAAATCCTTGGAGCAGTGGCTAGCCCGAATGGGAGAGCTACAAACTGGTAATGTTTGTCCAGAAAGGCGAACCTTAGGAACTGATGATGATCTTTGTGGATAGGAATATGTAGATACGCATCCTTTAGATCCACGGTAGTCATAAATTGACCCTCCTGGATTGTAGGTAGAATCGTTCGAATAGTTTCCATTTTGAACGATGGCACTCTGAGAAATTTGTTTAGAATCTTTAAATCCAGAATTGGTCTGAAGGTTCCCTCTTTTTTGGGAACTACAAACAGATTTGAGTAAAACCCCAGTCCTTATTCCCCAGTTGGAACTGGGTGTATCACTCCCATTTTTAACAGGTCCTCTACACAATGTAAGAATGCCTGTCTCTTTATTTGGTTTGAAGATAAACGAGAGATGTGGAACCTTCCCCTTGGGGGTAGTTCCTTGAATTCTAGAAGATAACCCTGAGAGACTATTTCTAGTGCCCAGGGATCCTGAATATCTCTTGCCCAGGCCTGAGCAAAGAGAGAGAGTCTGCCCCCTACTAGATCCGGTCCCGGATCGGGAGCTACCCCTTCATGCTGTCTTGGTAGCAGCAGCAGGTTTCTTGGCCTGTTTACCCTTGTTCCAGCCTTGCATCGGTTTCCAAGCTGCTTTGGTCTGGGAAGCATTACCCTCTTGTCTAGAGGCTGCAGAGTTGGAGGCCGGTCCATTCATGAAATTGCGAAAGGAACGAAAATTGAACTTATTCTTAGCCTTGAAAGGCCTATCTTGTGGGAGGGCATGGCCCTTACCCCCAGTGATATCAGAAATAATCTCTTTCAATTCTGGCCCAAAGAGGGTCTTACCTTTGAAAGGAATATTAAGCAATTTTGTCTTGGAAGATACATCTGCTGACCAAGATTTTAGCCAGAGCGCTCTGCGCGCCACAATTGCAAACCCTGAATTTTTCGCCGCTAATCTAGCTAACTGCAAAGCGGCATCTAAAATAAAGGAATTCGCTAACTTAAGTGCGTGAATTCTGTCCATAACCTCCTCATACGGAGTCTCTCTACTGAGCGAATTTTCTAGTTCTTCGAACCAGAACCACACTGCTGTAGTGACAGGAATAATACACGAAATAGGTTGAAGGAGGTAACCTTGCTGTACAAAAATCTTTTTAAGCAAACCCTCCAATTTTTTATCCATAGGATCTTTGAAAGCAAAATTGTCCTCAATAGGAATGGTCGTGCGTTTGGCTAGTGTAGAAACTGCCCCCTCAACCTTAGGGACTGTTTGCCATAAGTCCTTTCTGGGGTCGACCATAGGAAATAATTTCTTAAATATAGGAGGAGGGACAAAAGGTATGCCAGGCTTCTCCCACTCCTTATTCACTATGTCCGCCACCCGCTTGGGTATTGGAAAAGCGTCGGGGTGCACCGTGACCTCTAGGAACTTGTCCATCTTGCACAATTTTTCTGGGATGACCAAGTTGTCACAATCATCCAGAGTAGATAGCACCTCCTTAAGCAGTGCGCGGAGATGCTCTAATTTAAATTTAAATGTCACAACATCAGGTTCTGCCTGCTGAGAAATTCTTCCTGAATCAGAAATTTCCCCATCTGACAAAACCTCCCTCATAGCCACTTCAGATTGGTGTGAGGGTATGACAGAGCAATTATCATCAGCGCCCTCCTGCTCTACAGTGTTTAAAACAGAGCAATCGCGCTTTCTCTGAAATGCAGGCATTTTGGATAAAATATTTGCTATGGAGTTATCCTGTACTGCTGTCAATTGTTGCATAGTAACAAGCATTGGCGCGCTAGAAGTACTAGGGGTCTCCTGCGTGGGCAAAACTGGTGTAGACACAGAAGGAGATGATGTAGAACTATGTCTACTCCCTTCATCTGATGAATCATCTTGGGCAACTTTACTATCTGTGGCAGTACTGTCCTTACTTTGTTTGGACGCTATGGCACAATTATCACACATATTTGAAGGGGGAGTCACTTTGGCTTCCATACACACAGAACATTGTCTATCTGAAGGCACAGACATGTTAAACAGGCTTAAACTTGTCAATAAAGTACAAAAACCGTTTTAAAACAAAACCGTTACTGTCTCTTTAAATTTTAAACAGGGCACACTATATTACTGAATATGTGAAAAACTATGAAGGAATTGTTCCATTTTAACCAAATTTTCACCACAGTGTCTTAAAGCATTCAAAGCACTGCACCCCAAATTTCAGGCTGTTAACCCTTAAAATGTGGAAACCGGAGCCTTTTACAGTTTTAACCCCCTTACAGTCCCAGCCCCAGCCTTTGCTCCGACTTCAAACCCAGGGGAGTATACGATACCAAATGAAGCCTTCTAGGAACTTTTTCAACTAATTCCAGACCCACACACATGCAGCTGCATGTATTGCTCTCAAAAGTAACTGCGCAGTAATGGCGCGAAAATGAGGCTCTGCCTACTACAGAGAAGGCCCTTCCTGACTGAGAAGGTGTCTAAACCAGTGCCTGACGTAAAAAAACGTTCCCCAAAGTTATAAAGTGTGAATTTCAACATCAAACTGTATAAAATGCCTAAATAAAGCAATCGATCTAGCCCATAAAAGTGTCTACCAGTTTTATAGCCCATATTAAGCCCTTTATTCTGTTTGACACTAAGAAAATGGCTTACCGATCCCCATGAGGGGAAAAATGACAGCCTTCCAGCATTACACAGTCTTGTTAGAAATATGGCTAGTCATACCTTAAGCAGAAAAGTCTGCCAACTGCTCCCCCCAACTGAAGTTATCTCATCTCAACAGTCATGTGTGGGAACAGCAATCGATTTTAGTTACTGCTGCTAAAATCATACTCCTCTCACAAACAGAACTCTTCATCTTTTTCTGTTTCAGAGCAAATAGTACATACCAGCACTATTTTAAAATAACAAACTAAACACCACATACTCTTCACCATCTCCGTGGAGATGCTACTTGTTCAGAGCGGCAAAGAGAATGACTGGGGGGGCGGAGCCTGGGAGGGACTATATGGACAGCTTTTGCTGTGCTCTTTGCCATTTCCTGTTGGGGAGGAGAATATTCCCACAAGTTATGGATGACGCCGTGGACCGGACACACCAATGTTGGAGAAAAATTAATTTCACTTACCTAACATTTCCCTTATCTAACTCTGCATTAACATCGTTCTCAATCTTGCAGTCCTCACCTCCTATTTCTCAACCTCCTACCCTTCTAGATTGTAGGTTTCCACAGGAATAGGGCCCTCAATTCCTCCTGTATGCGTTTGTAAATTTTGTCCTGTCTCTTACAAGTTTTTTTTTTATCATTGTTTTATCTAAATGAATTGTATCCATGGACAGCGCGGCGGAATATGTTGGCACTTCATAAATAAAGTATAATAATAATATTAGAATTAGAACATCCCTTTGCAGTGGCAATGTGCTCAGGGAGGTAGTTGATAGATTCATTGTAGGTATGAGAATAAGGAGGTTCCAAATGCCTCCGAATGCGGCTGCTTGCAGCACTGGGCCATTTTTTCTTATGAAAGTGCAACACACTAAGATAGAGATTTGTACAGATCTTAGGGTGTCACACTTTCACAAGCAAAAATCCAGCTCTGAGAGGTCCCCTTCTTCCACATTCGAAGGTATCCGAAACCTCTAAATAAACGTGCCTAGTACATAGTTTTCAAAGCAGATGCAGGATCACCCTTTGAAATGGGCTGAGCTTTCTCTGCCACCTCACCAAGACGCTCATTTCTTCTGCTCCCTCTTGTTGTACATTGCTTTTCTATACTGAAAGTTTCAGCATAAGTGTCTATTTCAACAAACAAAAGCAGCTATTTAACATGACACAATAAAAATAAATAACCTATCTGTAAACAATTCAATACACTCTAGCAGATAAAATTAATAACTGGGCACTCCTTAAAAGAGACTATTTAAACTAAAATGCGTCTTCCATTGCTTTCTATGCTGAATAAAGTTCCAAGCATTTAACCTTTTGACAGCAATTAGTTGTTGAGCTTTCACTGAGCAGAAATGGACTTGTTTCGCCATTACTAAATATATATCAGCTGCAAAGTTCTAATCACCTCGGAACAAGAAAATGACCTATTTATAACTAGCATGTGTGCAAGTGGCATTGCAAAAACAAGGAGGAGATGCCTAAAGCTATGCAAGAACCTAATATAGCTACAGTGTTAAGAGGTAACGTACATGGCGAATATTGCAGCTAGCAGTCTGTGTTGTCCTGACACTTAAAGGGATAGTCTAGTCAAAATTAAACTTTTAATGATTCAAATAGAGCAGGCAATTTAAAGTTTCTAATTTACTCCTATTATCAATTGTTCTTTGTTCTCTTGGTATCTTTATTTGAATGTAAGTTTAGGAGCCAGACCATTTTTGGTTCAGAATCCTGGGTAGCGCTTGCTGATTGGTGGCTACATTTAGACATCAATCAGCAAGCGCTACCCAGTGTGTTGAACGAAAAATGGGCCAGTTCCTAAGCTTAGATTCAAGCTTTTTCAAATAAAGATACCAAGAGAACGAAGAAAATTGATAATAGGAGTAAATAAAAAAGTTTCTTAAAATTGCATGCTCTATCTGAATTGTGAATGTTTAATTTTGACAAGCCTATCCCTTTAAACTGCTGTCTAAACAAAGTTACTCTATGACCCACCAGGAAAATAACTAATCAGAAATGTTGAACCCTTCTTGAAAACAAATAATTTTAAAATTGCTATGAAACAAATACCTTAACCCCTTAACGACCAGCGCCGTACCTTGTCCTGGGCCTCTCTCTGCTGCCATCTCGATAAAACTAGCGAGATTGCGCAATTTCTGCATGCCCCCTGAGTGGGGCAGTACAGAAATAGACGGCAGAGGTACAGATGCATTGGGCAGTGGTGGTGCCGATCGTTGGTGGGTGGGAGGCCCATCGCTGGAGGGGGCAGGATGGCTACGGCTAGGGAAAAAACCCACTGAGAGCGTCAGGGAGGGGGAAGGAGGGAGTGGGGATGAGGGAGAGGGGGAATCTGGAGATCAAACTGAGGGATAGGATAAGAGGGTGGGAAATCGATCTGGGAGGGTGGTGGGGTATTGGGGGGTCAGCTACACTACAGAAAAATTGTTTTATTTGTTTGTTTTTTAAATAGCCTAATTTGCAGCAAACTGGGTACCAGTACCTAAGATGGTGGCAAATAGGTGGAGTGGGGAGGGAGCCCTACACTGCAGAATATTTATATATATATATATATATATATATATATATATATATATATATATATATATATATATATATATATATATATATATATATATATATATATATACACACATACTCACATAAATAATAAAAAAGCTTTTTATTTTAATATTGGCAGACGATTGTGGGGTGGGGGAGGAAAGAGAGCTGTTTGAGAGAGATTAGGGAGGGATCAGGTGGGAGTGTAATCTATACACTAAAGCTAAAATTAACCCTACAAGCTACCTAATTAGCCCCTTCACTGCTGGTGTTGTGTGCATCTGCATTTACCGGCCTTCTAATTACCAAAAAGCAATGCCAAAGCCATTTCTGTCTGCTATTTCTGAACAAAGGGGATCCCAGAGAGGCATGTACAACCATTTATGCCATGATTGCACAAGCTGTTTGTAAATAATTTCAGTGAGAAACCTAAAGTTTGTAAACAATGTACAATTTTTTTTTTTATTTGATTGCATTTGGCGGTGAAATGGTGGCATGAAATATAACAAAATGGGCCTAGATCAATACTTTAGGTTGTCTACTAAAAAAAAAAAAAAAAAAAAAAAAAAAAAAATAATATATATATAAATATATATATATATATATATATATATATATATATATATATATATATATATATATATATATATATATATATATATATATATATAGTGTAATACTTTTTAAGTGAAGGGCACTCTCAGGATTTTTGAAGACACAACATTTTTAATAAGAGTAACAACAAGTCATCAAAGACAGAGTTGACGTTTCAGCTTTCTTAGGAGCCTTCTTCAAGAAGTGTGGCAACTTAAAGGGACATTAAACACTTTTAGATGGTAATATAAAATGATAAATTGTATATAATAAAACAACTCTGCAATATACTTTTCATTATTTATTTTGTCCTCTTTGCCTGTAATTCCATTCTGAAATTGTGAGCTTTTCAGTTCCTGTTAGAAATGGAAGTGCATAATTCTGTTAAATCCAGCACAACCATTGGCTGCACACTCTAGTGACCTATCTATAACTGACCCTAATTGGCCACAGCAGAGAAGGTAACACAAGTTACAACATGGCAGCTCCCAGTGTTTTATAGACACTAAAACTTTGCACTTATTTTGTCACTTTTTAAACAACTAATGAAACTTTAAAAAATACATCTACATGTTAGTCATGGACTAATCTTTTCTTTGAATGCATCATTCTATCTAGCATGTATTTAGTGTTTAATGTCCCTTTAATACAATGTACAATGATACGTGTGAAAACCAATACAAGAACCAAAGGTGATGTCGTATACTGTTTAAGATAGAACTTATACCTAAGCCATACATCTAAGTGATACAGTGGTGACACGGATTAAAAATCAAATACTCATACCTCATTACAGCCGTGCTCCACAAACAGGAAATTGTGCTATTACATCTGAAGCACCGGAGGAGCTTTTAAACAGCAAGGGAACAATTCTATTGGCCCAGATCTGGAGTGTGTGCGGCTACGTGACCAAATCAGCTGTTGCGATAGTAATGCAGACCCGTAGCGAAGCTACAACGTTATTCAGTGCAATGAACGATTAGTCAGTGCATGAAAAGAAACTATAATAAGGCTAAACATAGACAATCTGAAAATACCACACTTAAACATTATAAGAATTACCACATTGGGTATTATTTAAGTGATTTTTTCCACTAGTTTGTATGCTGCATCCAGATTGCTTCTAGTGCTGTCTGGTGTTCTTCCTGGGTTGTCAATGGATTAGAATTAAAGCTTATCCTTTTACATGATTTTAAAGTAATATAGTAATGGTGTTGGGTGTTTGTTTTCACTGCAGTTTGCATAATTTTGTCTGTATATATATTTGTTGTTTTTTCTTTTGTTCTACAGATTTTTTTTGTCTTGAAGAAGGCTCCTAAGAAAGCGAAACGTTGACTCTGTCTTTGATGACTTGTTGTTACTCTTAATAAAAATGTTGTGTCTTCAAAAATCCTAAGAGTGCCCTTCACTTAAATAGTATTACTGAATATGAACTTTAAAGTGAATGTAAATTTTGATGCTAAAGTGCCCGGTTTTTAAAACTTCGATTAAAAACAGGGGCACTTTAATTCATAAAAATTTTCATTTCACTCCTGTTGTGAAAAAAAACTTACCTTTTAATCTTCACAGCAGCTCCAGCTTCCTCCACCTGTTTCAAAGCCTCTTCCTGGGTCTAAAATGAGGCATCGGCTTCCTCCAATCACAGCAATGAATCAGACACTGAATCCCCCGGGGGGGAAGCTGTGATTGGAGAATGACCTATCAATCATTTCTGACATCAGAAATGGCTTGTGAGACTGGAGAAAGCTGGAGCTGCTGTGAAGTTTAAAAGGTAAGTTTTTTGTCACAACAGGAGTGAAATGTAAATTTTTATGAATTAAAGTGCCCCTGTTTTTAATCAAAGTTTTAAAAACCGGGCACTTTAGCATCAAAATTTACATTCACTTTAAGGACTGCACCCAGGTGTTTGCTACATAACCAAGGTTGGAGTGCTGGGACACCTGCTATTTATATATATTTCCAATTTACTTTGTTCCTGTGGAATCCTTAAGGAGAGACCTAGGTACGTGTCTGGAGCACTAGATGAATATTGCTACCCTCTAGTGCTCTTGCATATGGATAACATTCTACCTAAGTATGCTTTCCAACAAAGGATATCAAAAAAATAAATTAGATAAAAGCAGTACATTCGAAAATCTTGAAACTAAATGCTCGGTCTGAATAATAAAAGTTAAAATTTTGACTTTTATTTAAATTAAAACCATTGTTAAAATCTGCTAAGCAGCTGCAGGGGTTAAACACAATAAAATGTACTAACTAGGGATGTGCATTTGGCGCTTTCCGGCATCTCTGCCATCGGCATTTGGCGCTTTCCGGAGCCGTATTTCTTCTCGTGAAAGTGCAACACACAAGGATCTGGATTTGCACAAGAAGAAAAGAGGGCTCAGAAAATAGCCAAATGCCAATGGTGCAGACCACTTTTGTCATTTGTTTGCGAAAGAAACAGCCGAATGCACATCCCTAGTACTAACACATTAGAGCATTTTCTTTTTGCACTTGCAGTAGTTAAAGGGACACTAAACCCAATTTTTTTTCTTTCATGATTCAAATAGAGCATGCAAATTTAAGCAACCTTCTTATTTACTCCTATAAATATCTTTATTTGTAAAGCAGAAATGTAACGCATAGGAGTTAGCCCATTTTAGGTTCAGGATCCTGGATAGCGCTTGCTTAATGGTGGCTACATTTAGTATAACATTCTTGCAAAACTGATGCTATATATTGCTCCAGACATGTGCACGCTTCTGAGATTATGCACATGCTTTATAAAAAAAGATACCAAGAGCACAAAGACATGTTTTATAGTAGAAGTAAATTAGAAAGTGGTTTAAAACTGCATGCTCTATCTGAAGACATTTTTTAGGTTTCATGTCCCTTTAAACAAACCTTTACTGTCCCTTTAAGAGCATTTTACTTTTGCAATTTATAAGATCCTTTAATGCTTTATTCTGCACAACACCCAAAAATTACAAACAGTGATTCAATCTATGTCTATTCCATTAAAAATAGATGCTATTTTCTAGTTATACCGCATTTAAAAAAAAAAAAAAAATATATATATATATATATATATATATATCATCAGCTTTTGGTGTAAAATACCCCTGGCTTTTGTTTTCTTCTCAGCATGCTGTGACCAGGAAATAGGAGTCGTCAAACAATTCAGAAGACTAGAGTTCAAAATGGATGTTTCCCTGAGGCCCATTACTACATATAAAGGTTACTAAGGTAACTTCCAACAATATTAAATACACTAGAAACAAAAACAGAAAAAAAAAAATAAAATACAGTGACCAGTCGTCAGAATTACATACAATATTTCTCAACAGAAGGCCCTTTGCTCCAGTAAGCAGTTTTTCCTTTGTAGATTGCTACAGACTATTTGAGAGAGTCATGACCAATGAGTTATTTATTTTCGCAATTTCCTATTATGATTCGAATGGTTCAACGTAATACTAAGATTACAGTACAGACTTGCTACAAAAATAGAGCAAGGACAGAATATGCTTGGTGTATAAATCAGGAGGTTACAGTTCTTTGTAAGGAAAACAAAATATATTACATCATTATTGTTCTATTTTACTGAAAGTGGCACTAATTTGTTAGAAAATTAAATTTTTGCACAAGCTATGGAACTTTATGGTCCAGATTTATCAAGGGGTCAGAGTGACCTTCGGATGCAGGTTCGCATAAGCGAACCTGTAGCCGAGATTTAAAGGGACAGTCTACACCAGACTTTGTATTGATTAAAAAGATAGATAATCCCTTTTTTACCCATTCGCCAGTTTTTCATAACCAACAGTTATATTAATACACTTTTTACCTCTGTGATAACCTTGTATCTAAGCCTCAGCAGACTGCCCCCTTATTTAAGTTCTTTTGACAGACTTGGATTTTAACCAATCAGTGCCGACTCCTAGGTAACTCCACGGCATGAACAAAATTGTATCTATATGGCACACATGAACTAATGCCCTCTAGTTGTGAAAAACTGTCAAAATGCATTTAGATAAGAAGCGGCCTTCAAGAGCTAAGAAATTAGCATACGAACCTCCTAGGTTTCAACTAAGAATACCAAGAGAACAAAGCAAAATTGGTGATAACAGTAAATTAGAAAGTTGTTTAAAATGACATGCCCTATCTGAATCATGAAATTTTATTTTTGACTAGACTATCCCTTTAAGAAGCAGCAGTTATCAGACCACTGCTTCTTAACCCACTTCGCCACCTGTTATGTGGCTTAAGTCAATACCCCCCAGACTTTTCCGACTGGGAAGATTGATAGCCCCTGCCAAGTAGTTCTTGACAGCTCCAGAGTTGTACTGCATCTATGTGCTTAAGCCCTTTTTTAGGGTAAAACACACAGCACTCCAAGACGAGAAGTGCAATATACACACTAAAATTCAATAATATGATTTCACTGTATCATCAGAAATTCAGTGTTGGAAGCAACCTGTCAGATGTTTATGAGCAGAAGTATCAGACATTTATGAGCTAGAGTCAGAGAAAATAGTTACAGTGGAACAAACAGGTTATTACATGTCACATCAAGAAGTAGCAGACCTGTGGTGGAACTGGAAACCAGGAAATAAAGCACACAAACAAAATCAGCAAAGTCCCTAACAAGTGCATCGACTTATTTACGTGTCAGACATAACTTTCCAAGGCAAAGAGGTGACCTTTAGCAATGTTCTTTCTCTCTCTTAAAAGGATATGAAACCCAAAATGTTTCTTTCATGAATCAGACAGAGCATGCAATTTTAATCAGCTTTCAATTTTTTTTATATTAATTAATTTTCATTTTCTTGGTATCTTTTGTTGAAAAACAGGTACATAAGCTCAGGAGCCGGCCCTTTTCTGGAGCACTATATGGCAGCAGTTTTGCATGAATGTTATCCATTTGCAAGAGCACTATATGGCAGCACTACTTCCTGCCATGTAGTGCTCCAGATGCCTATTGTACCTAGGTATCTCTTCAACACAGAAACTCATGGGAACTAAGCAAATTTGATAACAGAAGCAAACTGGAAACGTTTTTTAAAAAAGGATGCTCTGTCTGAATTATAAAAAGTAAATTATTGAGCTTTACATCCCTTTAAATGAGCAGTAAAGTATTCATACACTGTCATATACATGTAGTACTGCACATGTATACAAATCGATGTTTTAAAAGCATTTAAAACTAATACTTTGCAAAACTACCTGCAAACTCTGGTGAATATATTTATCTCATCACCTTTAAAGGAACATTAAAATGCTAGATAGAATGACAATTTCGCTGCAGAGATTAGCCTGGGAAAGATATCCATTTTATTAGAAATAAGTGTAAAGGTTTAGTATCCATAAAGCTGTTGGTGCAGCTATGTTGTAACCTATGATTCCTTCTCTGCTGAGACCAATTAGGGCAGTGCTCAGCAAATCTATATAAAAATTAGGAACCAGACAGTGGTAGTTTTATATATTTAGATATATGGAGAATAACCCAAAAAGTTAGAAGCCAGGGGTAAAATTCTAGGAGCCAGTGGCTTCCTGGCTCCTGGGTTTGTCGAGCCCTGAATTAGGGACAGTTAGTTATAAATGGATCACTGCAAAGTGAAAACAATGACTTTGTGGAATATGGTTGCGCTAAGCAGAGATGTGCATTTGGTTTGTTACAAATGCAAACTTGTAACAAAAAAACGGATATTCGCTTCATGAAACCAATATCTGAATGAATGCACCAATGAAATTTAAAGAAAACAAAAAAAAAACTGATGAAATTCGTCACTATTCATTCGTGTTCTTTAAATTACCTTTAAGGGTTAAATAAATACCTACATCTAGCGCGCTGGAGAGCCGCGCTATCCCTGATCCTTCTCAGAGCCCAGGGACGCACTTATTGCAGGCTTAGCATGGCAGATCCCAGAGCATTCATTAAAGGAGAAGGTCTTTTTAACACAGACCCTGAGATCCGCGTGGTCTGGGGCTCTTCAGCACGCTAGAGGTTAAGTATAACATTACAGGTGAACTTTTTCAACAGTGACTAAAGAACATTTACATTTGTTTAATGGAAACAAATGCTCCACAAATATATTCAGCATTTGTTTTGTTTAAAACTAAAATTAATACAAAATAGTGCAGCAGAAGAATATTCGGTGAAACAAATTTCCCCAAATATTTGTTCTGAAAGATTTGGACGAACTGAATTTTTTGCTGCTGTACAAGTCTAGTGCTAGGTCTGGAGTTACTACTACTTTTAACAGGAATTGGAAAGTCCACAATTTTTAGAATTTAAATTTTGACAAACAAGTTGTTTCATTACATATAATGTAACAGTTTATATTGCAATCTCAAAGTATTTAATTCCCCTTTAATTGTTACCTATTAAAGCTAGCTTTAAATAGGCTTGTCCACTGCTCTAAGCATCACTATCTAGTATATAGCAGGTTTAGGCAGTTTTCAGCATTTTGAAGGAAATCTGGGTTACAAAATGTGTTTTTCTGCTTTTATAGAGAACATGAGACAAACAAAATTAAAACATTTTTGATAAATGTGCAATATACTTTCATTCTTTATTTTGTCCCTTTTTCTTGTAATTTAATTCTGAAAACTGTAGTGGGCTTTCCCATTCCTGTTGGAAGCACTGCTATAATCAAGACACTTAAATAACTTTACTTATATATTTGTTTGTTTTAAGAAAAAAAAAATTTTTTTATCATATTTATATAACTTTGAACTTTTGGCCAAAGTATGATTTTTTTTTTTTTTTAAATCATCAAGATCTTTAGTATTAATGTCTATTTTATAAAATAAAAACTATTTTGTTGGAGTAATTTACCTTAAAAAAATTTGACAAATTTCTTGTTACTATTTATTTATTTGAAGATTCGTTTTCAACTAACATAAAAAGCACAAAATGAAAATGCCCTGATGGGTTAAAGAGTTTTATTATTGCATGTTAGCTTGCGTATAACTGTGTTTAAAGGAAGTCTAGTCAAAATTAAACGTTCATGATTCATATCGATAGAACATGCAATTTTAAGCAACTTTCTAATTTATTCCTATTATCAATTTTTCTTCATTCTCTTGGTAACTTTATTTGAATGTAAGCTTCAGAACTGCGGCCCATTTTTGGTTCAGAACCTGGGTAGCGCTTGCTGATTGGTGGCTACATTTAGACATGTGCAGAACCAAAACTGGGCCGGTTCCTATGTTTCCCTTCTTGCTTTTTCACATAAAGGTATCAAGAGAATGAAGAAGAATTGATAATAAGTTGCTTAAAATTGCATGCTCTATCTAAATCATGAAAGTTTAATTTTTAATAGACTATTTCTTTTACACTGCAGAGCAGCAATGCACCACTGGGACCTAGCTGAACACATCTGGTAAACCAATGTCAAGAGACATGCGTGCATTACCACCAATCAACAGTTAGTTTCCAGTAATGCACCGCTGCGCCTTATCCTACCTAGGTATGCTTTCCAACAAAGGAAACCAAGAGAATTAAGTACATTTAATACAAATAAATTGAAAATGTCTCAACCATGGAAGTTTGATTTGGACTTTCATATCCTTTTAACTTAAATTATTATTATTTTTTTAAAATGTTTGGTAAATTCTACTCACTCATTTTTCTAGTTATTATAAAAACACATAGGTATTTTTCAAAGCTAATAAAAATTGTTCTTCAACTGAAGAAATTTCATGCAAATGTCATGGACAGGTCAGCTGTAGCTGTGCATTTTTTAGTCTCTCCTTAAACCACGTCTGACTAGGGTACCCTGGGGAAAGGATTGTTTATTTTTAAGGAGATTAACCATATGGCTTCTCATCTTGATTTTTTTTCTAGATGGGTTAGAAAAAAAAAAAAAAAAGTATTAAAATAATTTTACACAGTACCGCTACTTTATTTTAGTAGTAAGAAAAATAAAATGTAATCTATTAGTTATGTAGGAACTTTGTAATTCTAATTATAGGTTTTGAAATACAATTGTTTTATTCTTTGAGTTATTAAAAATTGTCTTTTTTTTTTTTTTTACAGCCAATGATAAACATTTTAACAGTGCAATATAAAAAGAGACTAGATATATGTGAGATTTATTCATTTATCTGCAGTTATATAAACCTAGAAACATGAGTTGCTGTTCAACAGTTAAAGGGACATTTCAGTCAAAATTGAAATGCATATACAGTATATGATTGACATCTTTGAATAGAAAAATATTTGCAATATACATGTATTGGCAAAAATGGTTATAGTAAAAGTTATTACTGTTTTAGCGTTAACATGTTTCTCTGCACTTGAAACATAGCTAGATATTCTTAGTGTGCCAGCAGTTTAAATATTGCAGCTGCTCAGAGCACCAGTGGGACTTGTATCATGTCAGCAATTAACAAAATGAGTCATTACCACATGGTACAAGCACCTTAGGCTCTCTGAGCAAGTGCTGTGTTTAAAAAACTTGTGCACGGTGCATACTTAAATACACTTTTGAAACAGTTATACCTTTTATTAGAAGCATTTTTGCTAATTCATGTATATTACAAAATGCTTCTATTCAAAACTAAAATGCATCCATGTGGATTATAAATTAGGCTGGAATATCCCTTTAAATAGATTAGAATGTTTTTCATATTTGCATTTCATTGTTTACTTTCCTATTCTGCTTCCCCAAACTCGTCCCTTCTTTGACTCATAACTCAGGGTAATGTGTCCAATCAGGGACCAAACCTGTAACCTTGGTGGTCTCTGCATGTGTATTAGTGCTATTGTGGATAATAGTAATGATATATTCTCTTATTGGCTGAATGGGCTAGAGTTGAGATTATGGGAAAAAAGCAGTCCCCTATGGGGGTTGCTTGGTAGCTGCCAAATAAGTAAATAATGTGGCCAAACAAAAAATATAAATTACCATGTCAAATTGATCTCATTTATACTCAGGGCTATGAAATCCAGGATGCCAGCGAACAATGGCTTTTACAATGTTGTGTATTAACTCTCAACTTTTTTTATTCTTTTGCATGTATCCGATGTAAAATCATTTAAAGACATCTCAATAATAACTGACCCCTGATTTAAAGGCACTAGTCAACCCCACATTTAAAAAGGACATTAAAGGGACACTCAGGTTAAATTAAATTGTCATGATTCCGATACAGCTTGTCATTTTAAACAACTTTCCAATTTACTTCCATTAAAAAAATGTGCACAGTCTTTTATATTTACAATTTTGAGTCACCAGATCCTACTGAGCATGTGCAAGAATTCACAGACTATACGTATATGCATTTGTGATTGGCTGATTGCTATCACATGGTACAAGGGGAGTGGAAATATACATAACTTTGAAATTTGTTATAAAAAATCTACTACTCATTTGAAGTTCAGACTAAGTGCTATGGCATTGTCTTGTTATCTTGCATTTGTTGATTATGCAAATCTAATGTGTTGACTGGTCCTTTAATTTCAAAATGAATCTTTCATAGTTCAGATAGAGCATATTTTTAAAAAAAAATTCTGATTAAATTCCATTATTAATGTGCAGTCTTTTTTTATAAACACTATCTGATGCACCAGCTCCTACTGAGCATGTGCATGAGTTCACGGTATATAAGTTTGTGACTGACTGATGGCTGTCACATGAAACTGGGGATAAGGATAAAAATTTGAAATTTAAAAAAACCAAAAAACTGCTAATTTGAAATTCAAAGTAACTGTTATTGCGTTGTATGTATATATTGATTATGCAATTCAAGCTCATTAAACTGTTGACTTGGAGTACATTATATGCACTGCATTGTCTAATTATAAAGTCTTAATCATTAAAAATGTTTTCCATTTTGTTAAGAAGGGGACTGACTTAACGTCTTAGGATATATAGGTCATAAATTGTGCTCACTTGCTAAATAATTAACTCCGCCCATCTGCTACTTCCTAGATTTGTGTGTGTTGACATAAAGAGCGATCCCACTCACTCTATACGTAGCTCAAATGCGCATTCACAATGAACGTTTGTATTGCGCATGTGCGAATCCCGGATTCCTAACTCTACTGCGCATGCAATTCTCTGCGATATCTATCTCTAACGCGCAACATGTAGACTATGCTGATGACGTACAAGCTTTACTCCCTGAAAAAACGAATGAGCAACACAGAAGCGCGCTCCTAATCGAAGAAAGACGGGAAAAAATTTGCTAATTCGCTGTAGAATAAATAGGCGAATGACGTTGCTTGACGGCCGCCTAACAGCCAGAGTTTCAATTGGGTATCTTAAAAAAGTGACCAACATCTAAAAAAATGGGTTGAATTCAGAAAGTGTCAAAAATAAAATAATAGCGGCGATAACTTGATTTCAAGATAAGATAGGAAGAAATGATGAATGAAAGTCCTATTATTATTATTAATTAATTATTAACAGAGTATTATTGAAGATCTCAACCCAGTAAAGTCAAAATTAAACTTTCATCATTCCAACAGATCATGCAATTTTAAAACAAATGTAATTATATTATCTAAATTGCTTTGTTCTCTTAGTATCCTTTGTAGAAAAGCATATCTATGTAGGTTAAGGAGCAGCAAAGCACTACTGGGAGCTAGCTGCCGATTGGTGGCTGCACATCCATTGGCTCACCAGATGTATTCAGCTAGTTATCAGTAGTGCGTTGCTAGTTCTTCAACAAAGGATACTAATAGAATGAAGGAAAGTTGATAATAGATGTTAATTAAAAAGTTGCTTAAAACATTATGCTTTATCTGAATCAAAAAAGAAACATTTTGGGTTTCATATCCCTTTATAGGAAATTTTGAAATAAAGCCGTGATCAAACTTTTGAATTCATATTTTGAACACATTGATGCTAAATAAAGTGGTGTCTGTAACGGGGTGTAGTCTTATTCACCTTCCCTTTAAATATTTTATTAAAGTTGTAAACCCGCAATGCATTTTAGTAACCACTTTGTGCATTAACAAATATTTTGCCACTGAATTCTATCAATACTGCAACAAACACCAATCAGGATGCTGTACAAAGCTGTCCACTGAACATATGTCTTTGCAGACAAGGGATCTACCTTCTAGTATATTACAGAACATGATGCAATTAAGTATTGTGTAACAGCTGCAGGCCATTTTTTCTTCTTTTTGTGAAGTGCAACAGGTGGTCCAGGGGTAATGTCCTTTGGCTCCTATGACAATAGTATCACCATTCATGGTTATTTAATTTCATGTTACACTATGCAGGAGACCAATACAATGAATATTTATCTTATTCAATACTGTTCGCTCAATTGCTGCTTTATGGCAGCTGTTTGTGATCATCATTCAAGTATTCTAGCCCAATACAGGGAAATGTGTTTGTACATTGGGATGAGGGAGTTCCTATGGTCAGAGCATTTCAGATTGATTTAATATACTCCTTGATGCAGGTCATAGAAAAGCCACAACACTGAGTGGATTGCAATGGTAACTTGATATGATAATAATGATTTTCTACCAAATATAATTTGAGTAGTACTTAAAACGCAACGTCGTATTCCAAAAGACTGTTTGTTTTCTTTATTTGAAACAAATATGCTTACAGTCTTCTACACTGAAATCCCGATATCCTGGGAAATCTCAACTCCTCCCCCGAGAGTAAACCATAGCCAGTTTTCAATTTCCTCTCGTAGTGATGGGGAGGTTGTTTTGTCTCACATAAGCCTAAAAACTGTTATTTTAGAGAAATCATAAAACAACAAATATGTGTCTTCTATTTAAGTGAAAAACTATATAGTACAAATTAAACAGCAAATCAAAAGTTAATTTGTCTCTACATGATCACTGTTAAATTTACAAAAATCATTAATATTATCTGATATTTTATACTACTTAAACTATTTCCTTTTAGTTAAAAATACAAATCCCATGATGTTTAGCATCCACTTTGATTTACTTCCCTTTATAAAAAAAAAAAAACACTCTATCTTGAAAGTCCCATGACAGGAACAGACACATATAATGTGAAAGTGTCAACTCTGAAATTTTAATTTACACTAATTCAATGTATATTACGAAAAAATGGAGCAATTCAATAGACAAAAGAACAGGGAGCTTCTGCTTTCTTTAGCAGAACGATGACGAATCCGGCTTCCAATTTTTGCGTGCCCCCTTTGGCATCAAGCTTGTGAGGCACGCCATGATTGGAGGAAACCGGATCGTCATCAATATGCTAATAAAAGTAGGAGGAGAAAAAGAAGAAGAGAGAGAAAGAGGGAAAGAGAGAAAGAGAGAAAGAGAGAAAAAAGGGCCCGAAAGCAGCATTCTTAAAGTTTTTCTTAAAGGGACACTGTACCCAAAAATTTTCTTTCGTGATTCAGATAGATCATGACATTGTAAGCAACTTTCTAATTTACTCCTATTATCAAATTTTCTTCATTCTCTTGGTATCTTTATTTGAAATACAAGAATGTAAGTTTAGATGCCGGACCATTTTTTGGTGAACAACCTGGGTTGTCCTTGCTGATTGGTGGATAAATTAATCCACCAATAAAAAAGTGCTGTCCAGAGTACTGAAACCAAAAAAAAGCTTAGATGCCTTCTTTTTCAAATAATGATAGCAAGAGAACAAAGAAAATTTGACAATAGGAGTAAATTATAAATTTGCTTAAAATTGCATGGTCTTTCTGAATTAAAAAAAAATTGGGTTCAGTGTCCCTTTAAGTATTTTGAGACAGATGAAACTTCCCTGCATAACCAATACCCATAACTCCAAGACTTTTATTTCTGTCTGCTATATTTCTGGTTTATTCTGTATAACACTATAGGCAAAACACCCCTCTAGTTCCTAAAACTGTGTGCCTAACCCCTCAATATTTCCTTAGCCCCTGAATTTAAAATTATATTATATGAAACATACAAACAGCACAGAAATCTTGATTTATTGATCATAGTTAGTCCTCTCAAATTCCTGCCTTTTTCTTTGAAAAAAAATTCACGAAAATAGCTAAACTCTGAGAAAAATTCAAAGGTTAAAGGACCAGTCAACACATTAGATTTGCACAATCAACAAATGCAAGATAACAAGACAATGCAATAGCACTTAGTCTGAACTTCAAATGAGTAGTAGATTTTTTTATAACAAATTTAAAAGTTATGTATATTTCCACTCCCCTTGTACCATGTGATAGCAATCAGCCAATCACAAATACATATACGTATAGTCTGTGAATTCTTGCACATGCTCAGTAGGATCTGGTGACTCAAAAAATGTAAATATAAAAGACTGTGCACATTTTTTTTAATGGAAGTAAATTGGAAAGTTGTTTAAAATTACGTGCTGTATCTGAGTCATGAAAATTTAATTTAACCTGAGTTAAAGAAAGAAAAAAAAGTGAGGATTTTCTCACCCTCTCTGATCAAGCAGCTGTTTGATTAGGGCAAAAAAGTTACTTTATTAAAGTGTAATGGGAAACAACTAATTCAAATAAGGTGTTATAGGCCTTATGTATATTTTTGAAAAACTGAATGAAATATTTTAAGCAGCTAACCCATTGTTTGGACGTAATTATGTTGTTATGTCTCCTTGTCTCTACCTGGTGACTGAGCATTGTATTGTATTATTTGAGAGTGATCCCCACACCAGGTAGAGTGTCAAAAGAAATGCTCTCATAGCTGATGATAGCTTTCCCACACCGTAGGGGAGGCAACATGTAAGCGGTGTGAGTGAGACCATAAGAATTGTATCCAAATGATTCAATCAGCCTCTTTAATCCTCAAAAGCAGTGTAAGAGCCGGGGGGGGGGGGGGGATTTACCAGTGTGAATTCCCTAAATCAACATAGATATACTACAGGTAGAAAACCCTTTATCCAAACTGCTTGGATTTGGAATATTTGCATATTTAAAATTCCCAAATACAGTACAATGAAGAGGGGTCATGCTGTTTAACCCCTTAATGACCACAGCACTTTTCCATTTTCTGTCCGTTTGGGACCAAGGCTATTTTTACATTTTTGCGGTGTTTGTGTTTAGCTGTAATTTTCATCTTACTCATTTACTGTACCCACACATATTATATACCGTTTTTCTCGCCATTAAATGGACTTTCTAAAGATATCATTATTTTCATCATATCTTATAATTTACTATAAAAAAAATTATAAAATATGAGGAAAAAATTGAAAAAAACACACTTTTTCTAACTTTGACCCCCAAAATCTGTTACACATCTACAACCACCAAAAAACACCCGTGCTAAATAGTTTCTAAATTTTGTCCTGAGTTTAGAAATACCCAATGTTTACATCTTCTTTGCTTTTTTTGTAAGTTATAGGGCCATAAATACAAGTTGCACTTTGCTATTTCCAAACCATTATTTTTCAAAATTAGCGCTAGTTACATTAGAACACTAATATCTTTCAGGAATCTCTGAATATCCATTGACATGTATATAATTTTTTTTAGTAGACATCCCAAAGTATTGATCTAGGCCCATTTTGGTATATTTCATGTCACCATTTCACCGCCAAATGCGATTAAATACAAAAAATCGTTCACTTTTTTACAAATTTTTTCACAAACTTTATGTTTCTCACTGAAATTATTTACAAACAGCTTGTGCAATTATGGCTTAAATGGTTGTAAATTCTTCTCTGGGATCCCCTTTGTTCAGAAATAGCAGACATATATGGCTTTGGCGTTGCTTTTTAGTAATTAGAAGGCTGCTAAATGCCACTGCGCACTACACGTATATTATGCCCAGCAGTGAAGGGGTTAATTATGGAGCATGTAGGGAGCTTCTAGGGTTAATTTTAGATTTAGTGTAGTGTAGTAGACAACCCCAAGTATTGATCTAGGCCCATTTTGGTATATTTCATGCCACCATTTCACCGCCAAATGCGATCAAATTAAAAAAAACATTAAATTTTTCACAATTTTAGGTTTCTCACTGAAATCATTTACAAACAGCTTGTGCAATTATGGCACAAATGGTTGTAAATGCTTCTCTGGGATCCCCTTTGTTCAGAAATAGCAGACATATATGGCTTTGGCGTTGCTTTTTGGTAATTAGAAGGCCGCCAAATGCCGCTGCATTTCACACGTGTATTATGGCTAGCAGTGAAGGGGTTAATTATGTAGCTTGTAGGGAGCTTGCAGGGTTAATTTTAGCTTTAGTGTAGAGCTCAGCCTCCCACCTGAAACATGAGACCCCCTGATCTCTCCCAAACAGCTCTCTTCCCTCCCCCACCCCCCAATTGTCCCCGCCATCTTAAGTACTGGCAGAAACTCTGCCAGTACTAAAATAAAAGCTATATTTGGGTTTTTTTTTTTTTTTTTTTTAGCATATTTACATATGCTGCTGTGTAGGATCCCCCCTTAGCCCCCAGCCTTACTGATCCCCCACCAAAGAGCTCTCTAACCCTCCCCCTCTGCCTTAATGGGCGCCATCTTGGGTACTGGCAGCTGTCTGCCAGTACCCAGTTTAGTGAATAATGTGCCTTTTTTTTAAAATAAAAACCCTTTTCTGCAGTGTAGCTTCCCCCCCCCCCCCCCCCAAGATCAACCCCCCACCCCTTCCACATCAATTAGCTGTTATTTACACTTTAATTCAAGTACTTTTTAAACTTGATTTTTCTGTAGTGTAGCGGTTCCCTCCCGCTCCCGCCCCGTGCACGCGCCCGCCCGCCGCCCCCCGTGCACGCGCGCGCTCCCGTGCGCGCTCCCTCCCCTCCCGCCCCCGATCCCGCCCCCCTCCACTGGGTACATCGATGGCCGCCCACCCGCCTCCCAGACTTGCTCCCACCCACCAACGATACCGGCCACCGATGTCCGGTGCAGAGAGGGCCACAGAGTGGCTCTCTCTGCATCGGATGGCCAAGGGGGGTTATTGCAGGATGCCTCCATATCGAGGCATCACTGCAATAACCGGAAAGCAGCTGGAAGCGAGCAGGATCGCTTCCAGCTGCTTTCCACACCGAGGACGTGCAAGGTACGTTCTCAGGCATTAACTGCCTTTTTTTTGAGGACGTACCCTGCACGTCCTCGGTCGTTAAGGGGTTAAAGGGACAGTCAACTCAAATTGTTTTAATAGATAGATAATCCCTTTATTACCCATTCCCAGTTTTGCACAGAACATGGTTATATGAATATACTTTTACCTCTGTGATTACCTTGTTTCTAAGCATCTTCGGATGGCCCCGTGATCACATGACTTTATCTATTGACTTGCATGTAAGCCAATTAGTGATATGTTGTTAGAATCCACGGTTGTCACCAAAATGCTATCTATATGGCTCACATGAACTAGCTTCCCCTGATGTGAAAAGCAAATACAAAAGCATGCAATCATGGGGCTGTCTTTAGGGACTTAGAAACAGACAGAAATGTAGAGGTTTAAATGGTTATAAAGTATATTAATATAACCATGTTGGTTGTGCAAAGCTGTGGAATGGATAATGAAGGCATTATCTATCTTTTTAAACAATAACTATTTTGTGTTTACTGTCCCTTTAAGTATTTATGTTGTGAACTTGCTACATCAGATGCCCCTAGGCAATTACCTAATTTACTTAATTAGAAAATGCAGCCAAATGTACCAAAATATTGGCCCCTTAAAGTGATGGTCAACTCTCCCCTTATAAAAAAAAAACGATCCAGAATGTTAAATATATTTTAGATGGAGTTTAATTAATCAATTGTAATGAAGATGTGCTGTAACTTACTTTTTAAAGGGACAGTATACTGTAAAATAGTGTTTCCCTTAATGTGTTTATAATTGCTTTTTTTACCAACTGCAGAGTATAAAATGTATGAGATTTGCTTTTTAAGGTTTATTTGTGTATATTAAAGCTCTGATTTTGTGTTTAGAAGCCACAACCTAATAAAATAGGTTGAGCTTGTAGGTATAATCAGATCTCATTACTGTATCACATTGTGTACATATACCTGTTTCTTTATCTTATGTCTGTCCATAAAACAATCACCAGTACTTGGAGAGAACAATGGAAAATCAACATTGTTTTACCTTATCTCTGCTATATCCCACTGGGAGTGTAATTTCTTCTGCTGGCTGTGTTTACAAAGTTTATCTATAGCTTGGACCTGCGGCCACAAACTTTCAGAATAGGTGGGGATACCACATGCTAAATCAACTATTTCAAAATGCCAATATAAGGGTAAAGGAGCTACTTGTATACAGTTTAATACACTCCAGCAGGTAAAGTGGATCATTGCGAACAAATTAAAGGGGAGAACATTTTTGAGTAAACTGTCCCTTTAATCTAGATATGAACTTCAAATACCCCGCACTCTGCAGCCCACTTCAAAATTCAAGCAGAGTGCGGGGTATTTAAATGTCATATCTGGATTAAAAAGCAAGTTACAGCGCATCTTCATTACAATTGATTAATTAAACTCCATCTAAAACATTGGTAACAGTCCTGATTTGTTTTTATAAAGGGGATAGTTTACCAGCAAGTAAAAAGTACATTAACTTATATAAAAACCATGAAGTATTTTTGTTGCATCTAAGTCAATGTATTTTAGAATGTATTTCAAGTTTTTTTTTTTTTTTTTTAACAGATGTGGCACAACTGAGAAAGAGCACTGTTCACTAAGAACAGTACAGGTAGCCCTCAGTTTACGCCGGGGTTAGGTTCAAGAAGGAATGGTTGTAAATCGAAACCGTTGTAAATTGAAACCCAGTTTATAATGTAAGTCAATGGGAAGTGAGGGAGATAGGTTCCAGGCCCCTCTCAAAATTGTCATAAGCAACACAGAATACATTATTTTTAAAGCTTTGAAATTAGGACTTTAAATGCTAAACAGCATTAGGAACCTAATAAAATAATCACACAACATAGAATATATAATTAAACTAAGCTAAATGAACAAAAACATTTGCTAAACAGCATTATAAACCTAATAAAATAATCACACAACACAGACTTCACTTGCATTTTTCTGCAAACAGTTCTTTCTATGCATTCCAATCTGGACTGATTTATAGACAGGAAGATCTTGTTCCTTCGAAATCTGCTCGATAGCTCAGGTCTGGTTAAACTGATTAATTTCAGCTTGCTTGGCTTTGCTGCAACACAAGCGGACAGCTCCACCTATTGGCTATTTTAATAAATGCACTGCTTCTCAATGCTTTTCAATAGCAGTCACATGACTGGAAAAAAAGGTTGTTATTCTGAAACGGTGTAAATTGAACCGTTGTAAAACGAGGGTCACCTGTATTGCTTTAACACAAACCTTCTGTTTGTTCAAAATTAAAACAAGTTTAATTATCTTCGAAGAGATAACTTGAGCAAGTCGATATTGATATTTCTGGTTTTGTAATGACCACAAATTACTAGTATGTGCTGTTATATAACCCATGGAGCCTCATAATACAGCTTATTTGGGTATGTCGTGGACATATCATCCTGTGTTTACTTTACTGAATAATGTAAAGACTGTTTCTTTTGTTAATAGTTGGTTTGTAAACTTGCCTTTTTGTAAAATGTTTGAGGTTATAAGTAAACGGTGGATCCTCATTGGAGGATCTGACAGATCTAATTAGTAAGCTGTTAAGTTTCCTTCTGGCTGACTACTATGTAAAATGGAAAGAATTACCTAACCACACCTTACTACTGTACCACTATTGTATTTTTTTTTTTCCTTGTAACCTCAATAAAAACTTATTGGAAAATAAAAACAAGTTTAATTATAAAAAATATATATTTATAAAAAATAAATACTGCAACAAGTTTAAGTGATACATTTTTCAAAGATTTATGTCAGCTAAAAGGGATAAAACATGTTTTTCAAATTGTGTCATATAAAATGGTGGCTTTCTTTTTTTTTTTTTACTAAAACTCATGTTCCTTTAAAGAAAAATAAATAAATATGTGTTTATCCTCCTCCAATAAAATGAAAGGAGATCTGCTAATCAGCCAGTCAGCAATCAGGCATTAAAGAGACAGTATACACCAATGTTCATATAACTGCATGTAATAGACACTACTATAAAGAATAATATGCACAGATACTGATCTAAAAATCCAGTATAAAACTGTTTTTAAAAAAAAATTACTTAGAAGCTTCCAGTTTAGCTCTGTTAAAAAGGTAGCTGGAACATCCACTGCAAGTGGGAAAAAGCACACTCCCCCTGCATATGAAAAGACCCTTTACACAAACAGGAGCAAGCTGGAGTAGGTATAAATCAGTATTATCCTAAAACTGTGGGGCTTGGTTAGGAGTCTGAAAATCAGAGAAATGTTATTTAAAAATAGGCAAAACTATACATTAAAAACAAAAAAACACCTGTATGGGCTATATAAATGGATCAATTACAAAACATTTATATAAAAAAAAATCTAGTGTATAATGTCCCTTTAAGGCCCAAGTGTTCATAGAGATGTATTTCCTGCTAGCTTCAAAATCAAATAACATAAATATATATTAGCATTTCATATGCATGCTAAAATGTTAAAGGGAAACTAAACCCAAATGTTATCTTTCATGATTCAGATAGATTATGCAATTTTGATCAATTTACTAATTTACTCCTATTATCAATTATTCTTTGTTTTCTTAGTATCTTAATCTAAAAAAGCAGGAATGTAAGCTTAAGAGCAGGCCCATTTTTGGCTCAGTACCCTGGGTAGCGCTTGCTGATTGGTGGATACATTTAGCCACCAATCAGCAAGTGCTACCCAGGTTCTGAACCAAAAATGGACGGGATCCTAAGTTTTACATTCCTGCTTTTCAAATAAAGATACTAAGAGAACAAAGACATTTGATAATAGGAGTAAATTAGAAAGTTGTTTAAAATTGCATGCTCCATCTGAATAATGAAAGAAAAAAAATTGGGTTTAGTATCCCTTTAAGCTTGTCCTGTGCCTTTAAATGCAATACAAATATTAATTAAAGGGACATTAAACACTTTGAGATGGTAATATAAAATGATAAATTGTATATAATAAAACAACTCTGCAATATACTTTCATTATTTATTTTGTCCTCTTTGCCTGTAATTCCATTCTGAAATTGTGAGCTTTTCAGTTCCTGTTAGAAATGGAAGTGCAGAACACTGTTAAATACAGCACAACCATTGGCTGCACACTCTAGTGACCTATGTATAACTGACCATAATTGGCCACAGCAGAGAAGGTAACACAAGTTACAACATGGCATCTCCCAGTGTTTTATAGACACTAAAACTTTACACTTATTTTGTCACTTTTTAAACAACTAATGAAACTTTAAAAAATACATCTACATGTTAGTCATGGACTATTTTTTCTTTGAATGCATCATTCTATCTAGCATGTATTTAGTGTTTAATGTCCCTTTAAATTAGGCTTGACTCGCAGAGACGAGGGATTGAGACACTGGTTGAAAAATAGTGCTTTGCCTAAACAGTCTTAAACACTATTAAACTGGGTACTTCTAACCCCTTGCACTGGGGATCACAATGTTTTTCTGTATCAAGAGAACTTGTTGACACGTTCACATACTTTTAAAGTGCTAATTAAGCAATGTTTAATATAACTCCTTTATATACATTCATGAAAATGTAATGTCTTTCTGTAGTTTCTCATCTACACACGTTATATTCTCAAAACGTTTGAGACAGCAATACAAGATACACTGACACAGCAATGTGCTGTGAGCTTTCCTTAGGATGTTTATATTGCTAGAATCACTCTCTCTGTCCATCAATCACTGCCAGGGACACCCCGTGTAACCTCTTTCAGCTTTACTTGTAAGCAAATGAACACAAGGGATCTTGTATATTACAAGCTGGTAACAAAGAGTAGCAAATGCCCACATCCTCTGCCTTTATCTCAAACTAAGTTTTCTGCCTGGGACAGGTTGTTTTTCTTAGCAGAAGGAAGATAAAACTAGAGAGTCACTTCCTGTGTGATTATCGCAAAATCCAGTCACAGAGGAGGATGTGGGAGACTTTTCTTAATCCACACAAATTGTCTGGGGGTAATTGTATTGCAAAATACTGAACACAAGTTTTATAAGAACATCTAGAATTGTATCTATTATGAAAATATGTTACTCTTATAGAAAACAAAGAATGTTTTTCTAACAATAAGGAAGTTTTGATTTTATGACTTATATTTAATAGTTACTGAGAAATATTTATTGATTGTAAACAGGGCCAAAGTATTCCCAATGTATCACTGTATGCTTTAATTCTCCATTGAATTATCAAGAGCTAAATGCCTAAATCAAGCATCAAGAAAATAAACTGTGCAATTGGAAGTGTGCACAAACTCACAGCTGAGAAAAAAAAATAATCACATTTTAAATGTCAACTTCTAGTGTATAATGTCCTTGCAGTGACATTGCAACAACCCTTCTGAGTCAGTAAAAAGTGGCTCTCATCATATGCATCACTTTGCAGAAAGAAGCTTAGCAACTGTAACAACAATCTGCAAAACATCAATGTAGCTGTAACTGACTTTCATCAGTCTGCAATTACTAATAAATTAAATTGGCACTGCAGAAACTCTGTAATAAAAGTGTACCATAAAAAAGACAGAAGTAGCTATAACAGTTTAAGGGACTTTGTATTAAATGATTTGATTTTTAGAGCAGCAGTGTATTTATTGTTGACTGTGATGTGTTACTACAGGGTACTGGCAAAGGGTTATGTGTCCTAAGAGTTTGGAGGTCAATGGATTCCTTTAGTACTAAAACTCTATATAAGTCACATGGTTGAAAATGTTTGTAAAATACTGTTAGAGACACACAACTAAAATAGTATAATTACCTGGGAACTGAGATATCTTTTAAGACAATCCTCACAGACACCTTTCTTGCAACATGGAAGAGGTTTGATTGGTTTATCCTCTAAACAAACTCGGCAGCTCATCAACACCTTGTGCAGGGAATCCCCTCTGCTGTTTATCAGGAAGGGGGAAAGCTCCAGCTCCAGGCTGGCAGGGGAAAGGGTTAACTCTCCATTCACTGGCTGACTGCTCTTTATGGGGCCTTCAGACATAGTGCCCTGCTCAGTAGGGGGCATAGGGGGAAGCCCTTCTGAAAAGTCATTCTCCACACAGTATACAGTGCAAAATACACTTTGCCTCTTTGTTTTTGGGCTTCCAATAGTGCCACCCTGTGCATCTTGAGTATGTGTAAACATCCCAGCTCCAGGCTGGCATTGCTTAGTCTCACTGTCCACTGTCCTTGCTGGAGTAACCTCCTGCACTGGTGTCCACTGAAAGTCCTGTGTCTCAACTCTAACACCCTCTCTGTGGGGTGCACACAACACTTTCTGCTGTCCCACAGAACAATCAATTACCCTGGGCTGCCCTACATGGCAACAGTGAATGACCCCTTGATCTGTAACCTGGGAATAACCCCTTACACCCTGTTCCCCAATATGAGATTCATCAAAGACACCTTGTTCCACTGTATGGTAGTGACCAATAAACCCTTGGTCCTCTGCGTGGGAAAGACCAGTGACCTCTTTCTGACCTGCAGACTGATCAATGACCTCTAGTGTCTTAACCTGTGGTTGACCCATGACCCCCTGTTCCCCTAAGTGGGGCATACCCAAACACACTGACTCCCTAGCTTGGGATTTATCAGTTACCCCCTGATCATCAGATTGGTGATGACCACCGACTCCAAGCTCCACAGGCTGAGGCTGACCCAGGGCGTCCTTCACCCTTGTACTGTCATGTTCTATGGGGTCACCGGCAACCCCCACATTTACTATACTCTGCAGTACCCAGGGGTCTGTCTGCGCACTTTTACACTCAGAGATTTCCTGGTCCCCTTGGCTGCCCTCCGTTTCCTCTTCTCCTTGAAACTCTTGGCTGCTACTAGCGGTGTGCTGCAGATCCTCATGCTGATCCCCCATTCCCAGTGCCAGCCTTCCCATGCAGCAGTGCCCGTACACTCAGGCTCCTTACAGCTGCAGGTCACTTTTGCTTCCGGGTCCCTCCAGGGGCCTCTCTCCCAATGAGATCTGCAGAGGATAAGAAGGCACTGCTTGTTTCCCTGACACGTCCTCTCCGCCTCCCCGGCTGCAGGGCAACACAGCCCCATGCACAGCTCCTAACGCGTTATTTCGGGGCAGTTCAGCTGTTCCGCTGCCCTGTGCACTACTACAAAGAGGCACAGCCGGTGTCATAGCAGACTCTGTATTCCTCACTCTCATGCACCAGCTTCCAGCTCCTGTCTCCTCCCCTGCCACTCTCACTGCCTCTACTTCTTCTGTTTTTAAGGTGGATTTGTCTGTTGACGTGCTGTAAGGTTAGTTGGTTGAAAGTGCGTGCATGTTTGATGGGGACAGAATAAGACGTTAAAATATTTTGTATAAAAGAGGTTTCATTTTAAGCTCTTTAAGTTGTTATTGAACCTAAAGGGGTATTAAAGGAAATTAATTTTTAGGCATATTATTTTTTTGGTAAGGGTACCAACAGTAATAGGGCTGGTGTTCTCCCCACAGTATAGTTACCAGTTATTACACATAGAAAGTCTGGCACTCTTTTGCAGGTACACAGCTAGATTAAAAGCAAAATAAAAAAAATGAGTTACAGTCAGGTGGATAAAAATATATATATTTTAAATTATATATTTTTTATTTAAATATAATTTTTCTTTATTTAAATAGGATTTTTTTAAAATAAAATACATGGTATTTTGTTGTTTTTTTTAATTAAAAATCTATCTATGGTTTTTGTTTAACCCCCTTAGTGACCAGACTGTTTTTCAATTTTCTTACTGTTAAAGGGACAGTCAACACCAGAATTTTTGTTGTTTTTAAAAGATAGATAATTCCTTAATTACCTATTCCCCAGTTTTGCATAACCAACACAGTTAAAATAATACACATTTTACCTCTGTAATTACCTTGTATCTGAGCCTCTGCAGACTGCCCCCTTATTTCAGTTCTTTTGACAGACTTGCATTTTAGCCAATCAGTGCTCACTCCTCGGTAAATTCACGTGCATGAGCTCAATGTTATCTATATGAAACACATGAACTAACAAACTCAAGTGGTGAAAAAATGTCAAAATGCATTTACAGTAGAGGTGGCCTTCAAGGTCTAAAAAATTAGCATATGAATCTCCTAGGTTTAGCTTTCAACTAAGAATACCAAGAGAACAAAGTAAAATTGGTGATTAAGGTAAATTGGAAAGTTGTTTAAAATGACATGCCCTATCTGAATCATGAAACTTTATTTTTGACTAGACTATCCCTTTAAGAAGCAAACAAGATAATTCATTCTGAAATTAGGAATAGTTTTTAATTATGTAGCATGAGGCTGTATATTAATGGCTGTAAAGTTTATTTTTTTTGGTAAATTAATGTCATGCTCTCCCAAAGGTTTCTGTAAGATTATTTTTGGCATTTTTTCTGTCTAGAAGATATTATCAGATATTTTTGGTTTTGTAGTTCTCAAAACTGTGAATTTAATAAATATACAGAGTTGAGAAACAGACCTTAAAAAGACATTAAACACTAAATAAATGCTAGATAGAATGATGTATTCAAATAAAAGATTAGTCTGAGAATAATATGTAGATGTATTTTTTAAAGTTTCATTAGCTGCTTAAATATTGACAAAATAGGTGTAAAGTTTTAGTGTCTATAAAACAATGAGAGGTGCCATGTTGTAACTTAGGTTACCTTCTCTGCTGTGGCCAATTACAGACAGTTATAAATAGGTCACTAGAGTGTGCAGCCAATGGCTGTGTGGAATATAACAGTGTTCTGCACTTTCTATCAGGAACTGAAATGCTCAAGGTATTGCAGGAAAATGGACAAAATAAATAAGGAAAGTATATTGCAAAGCTTTTTTTATACAGTTTATCATTTTATATTACCATCTCAAAGTGTTTAATGTCCCTTGATAAAGGCCCCTGGCGGCTGAAACGCGTAGAGAGACTGCTGACCCTGTACCTATACACTCTAAGCTGGTGCAATTCATTTCTATTATTCTATACCAGTTAGGACAGGTACATTGAGACATATCCCAAAGTAGGAATAGTCTCTGTATGTATAATTCCTGTCCCATGACCCGAATTTTTTGTCTTCCACTAACCAACTTGCAATCACCCAATACAAGTGGAAGGTCACTGGAGCACTAAATATCTACCGGTCATAACGGACCGCACCTTACTTCCTAACCCGGAACTGCATCTACTAAGCAGCGCTGACTGCCGATCCCCCTGAGGACCGCATCTACTAAGCAGCGCTGACTGCTGAACCCCCTGAGGAAAGCAGACGGATCTTTATGTTTACCGACTTGGAGCGGACAATACTATAAGGTTTTTCCCCAAAGAAACTTGTTAATGTGGTATCGATTGTTTGTTTATTACATAAGTAACAGGACAATTTACGATACTCACTGCAGCCTATGGGACTATCAATGCAATAGTACACGTCTTTATGTAAGAGTGAAAAACCCATTGCATATCTAATGTTAAAGGGACAGTCTACACCAGAATTTTTACTGTTTTAAAAGATAGATAATCCCTTTATTACCCATTTCCCAGTTTTGCATAACCAACACAGATATAATAATATACTTTTAACCTCTGTGATTATCTTGTAGCTAAGCCTCTGCAAACTGCCCCTTTTTTCAGTTCTTTTGACAGACTTGCAGTCTAGCCAATCAGTGCCTGCTCCCAGATAACTTCTCGTGCACGAGCACAGTGTTATCTATATGAAATACGTGAACTAACACCCTCTTGTGGTGAAAAACTGTTAAAATGCAATCTGAAAGAGGTGGGCTTCAAGGTCTAAGAAATTAGTATATGAACCTCCTAGGTTAAGCTTTCAACTAAGAATACCAAGAGAACAAAGCAAAATTGGTGATAAAAGTAAATTGGAAAATTGTTTAAAATGACATGCTCTATCTGAATCATGAAAGTTTATTTTGGCCTAGACTGTCCCTTTAAGCAATTTATGTCATGAAAGTATACATTGTATCTAACACACCTAAATAATACAAATTTAACTTGTGCATATAAAGCGATAAGATACACATTATATTTTGTACCTAATTTTAGATGCCGGCATCACACATAGGATTATATTTTATTAACTATTTGTAATATGTGGATATTTTAAAATCTTTTATACTCATCGCTTTCTGTTTTATTAAAATAGTTTTTATACAGATCAATTCCGTGGGAGGAATTAATTTCTTTGAGACATTGACCAATACTATTTGTGTATTCACAACCTCTAAATATATGTATCAATACCTCTTAGTAATTCTTTAATTTCTTCACTAGTTATCCTGTTTAATCATTTGATTACACGATTACACCACACCTTAAAGCCTTTTCTTAGGGCTGTAATTTCTCACTCACACCCACATTAGGGTGAACTAAACTTTTACCCAGCTAAATCAGTTTAGGGTGTATAGACAATAAGTGAAACTTGAAGAGAGATTGTATATTCAAACTATCACTAACCTAATCTTGTATATGCACATCTTCCCCTAACTAGGACACCTAATATTATTCATATATACAATATGATATATGAGCCATAATTATTCACTCACTTAAGAGTCACTAGACTATTATATCCTTTCTTTTTAGCATATCGACTCTGAGCTTTTGTAGCGCTATCCCTCCTCCCAAAGTTTACCGCCCTCGCATGCAGTGCCCTGCGCTTCCTCTCTAGCTCCCACGGGAGTCACTTTAAAGGACATTACTTCTCTTCTAAAAGGGCAGATTTCTGCCTTGTCTATTTTGCTTCACAAACGTGCAATCTTTTTGTCAGGCCTTGATCAGAATTAGGCCTGTATTTAAACCAGTTACTCCTCCTTGGAGTCTTAATTTAGTTCTTAATGTTCTTCAAAAGTCTCAGTTTGAGCCTATGCATTCTTTAGATATTAAGTTGTTATCTTGGAAAGTTTTATTTCATATAGTTATTTCTTCTGCTCGCAGAGTTTCAGAGCTCTCGGCTTTGCAGTGCGACTCTTGTTACCTAATTTTTCATTCAGATAAGGTAGTCTTGCGTACTAGATTAGGTTTTCTTCCTAAAGTTGTTTCTGATTGGAACATTAATCAGGAGATTGTTGTTCCTTCTTTGTGCCCTAATACTTCCTCTCAGAAGGAACGACTTCTGCACAATCTGGATGTGGTTCGTGCCTTAAAATTTTATCTGCAGACGACTAAAGATTTTCGTCAGTCTTCTGCTTTGTTTGTGGTTTTCTCTGGAAAACGTAAGGGACAAAAGGCTATGTCTACTTCTCTTTCTTTTTGGCTGAAAAGTATCATACGTTTTGCATATGAGTCTGCTGGACAGCAGCCTCTAGAGAGAGCTACGGCTCATTCCACGAGGGCTGTTGCTTCCTCATGGGCATTCAAGAATGAGGCTTCTGTGGAACAGATTTGCAAGGCTGCAACCTGGTCTTCTCTGCATACTTTTTCAAAATTCCACAAATTTGACACTTTTGCCTCGGCTGAGGCTGCCTTTGGGAGAAAGGTTCTTCAAGCAGTGGTGCCTTCCGTTTAGGTTCCCTGTCTTGTCCCTCCCTTATCATCTGTTTACTCTAGCTTGGGTATTGAATCCCAATAGTAATTAAGATGATCTGTTGACTCATCGTGTCATTAAAAAGAAAAGAAAATTTATGCTTACCTGATAAATGTATTTCTTTTTTGACACAATGAGTCCATGGCCCGCCCCGTTCTACAGACAGGGATGGTTATTTAAACTTCAGACACCTCTGCACCTTATTGCTTCCTTTCTCTCCTATACTTAGGTCGAATGACTGGGGTGGGAGTGAGGGAAGGTGATATTTAACAGCCTTTGCTGTGGTGCTCTTTGCCGCCTCCTGCTGACCAGGAGGTGAATATCCCAATAGTAATTAAGATGATCCGTGGACTCATCATGTCAAAAAAGAAATACATTTATCAGGTAAGCATACATTTTCTTTTTTAAAGTTTTATATAAAGTGGTAATCGTTTCCTCATGTGTCCCATTCTTTCTGCAGACATGCTACTTTTTCTGCAATGACATCTGAGATTACTGCATGTTCTGCCTTGGAGGCTCTGCCAAAAGTGACCACTCTTTTGCTTAACCCTTTTGTGCTCTGAAAGATTGGACTGACTATCTGTTGCTGAACCCTGCTCTGCATAGAGAGCTTTTTTATTACTTAACCCCTTGGTGCTCTGAATACTTTGGTTGGCTTTCTGCTGCTGTCTCCTGCTTTGCCGTGTAGCTTACTTCTTTGCCTTGCCTCTTATTTCTCAGAGGGCTAAACTACCTATTTGCTGCTGTGCCTGTCATACTTCATTCCTTTACTGTTAAATTTAGTTCTGGGATTTTTCTTTATCTTTCCACTTGATGCCGGGATAAGAAGACTGCTGACCTGGTTTGGTCTGATAAAGAAATATCCCATGAACGTTACACAAATCACTACAATGCTCAACACAGCTGTTGATGGAGGCGGAGGAATGCTTGATGATGGACAGGAAATAATTAATAAACTATCTCAAAATATAAGTCATTATATCGAATTAATATGGTTTGTAATATTATAATATTAGCTGTAGTTTCCCTCGTCCTAAAAAGACGACAAAGAAGAGGCGCTCTGGTGCAGATAAACCTAAAGAAATGCGAGCTCATCCACTGTATTACAAACTTGGTACTCACAAGTGTGTTTGCACATCTAGTGCAATACTGAACAAGCCGAAGCTTCAGAGCCGCTCTGCTGACTCACTCGATCCCGGTCAGCTGCTTACAGCGATCACGCCCCTGTAGAGGATAGGAGGAAAGAACACCCTTGGTGCAGATTACCCCGACCAATGTTGGACAAACAACAGTTAGCTGAGAGTTAATACTCACAAACGAGTTTGCACAATCAGTGCAATATCAAGCGGACCGAAACTTTATGAGCCGTTCGGCTGACTCCCTTCAGATAAAACAGCTGCTCTCCAGATTGCAGGATCAATGTTCAGGGCTAACTGACGCACTTGTAAACAACACTGCTCCAGGGAGATACACAAACTCTATAGCTCTTGCTATTCCAGTAGGGGTAGGTGGAGGCAAAACTTGTGGTTGCTGTACTTAAGAGCTTTAAGTAGAGAATGATATGTCCAAGCAAAGTAGAACAAGTATAAAACTTTTATTAAAAACTTTAAAATGCTTTGCTACGCGTTTCTCGGCTGCAATGCTGTTTCATCAGGCTACATAAATTTGTGAACTACCTTGCTGTCTTAAAAGAGCTATACTAGCCAATCAAACATGGACAAACGGTGCACGCCCACATTACACATATGTGCTAATAAAATTAAAGGATTGCCTATGACGTGGGTTGTGAGACTAACAAAATATAAATTCTGTTCTCGATGATCTTTAGACATTGAACAAAAAAATATATAGTAAACAATAAACATATACATATAAATGTGACATATATACTATATCTGACAGATGATAACGTTGATATATTGTATAAAGTCTATACATTGCATTATTTTGGGTTACACTTTGAACGATGTTATAAACATTTATATACAAAAAGAAACTTTGTGCATAAATAATATTTACCACACAACATGTAAGAATTCATAGATTTGTATGATGTTACTAAGTGATGCGTAATGAATAATATAGTACTATACCAACTAATCATCTCTATGAATAATGGTGTATGTATACTATTTCTATATATAACTATATTAGTGATAGGTCAATATCATATATTGCTAAACGTGAAAATAATGTAACTTGTTTTACATTTAAATTTAAAATCATAATATCATAAACCTAGGTGATTGGGACAAATAATGATGATACATTTGTAATATCTCTGATGTGATGTAATTAAAGTATAGATTTCAACACTCGAACTAATGGTAAATAGATTCTAAAAACATAATTTATGCTTACCTGATAAATTTATTTCTCTTGTAGTGTATCCAGTCCACGGATCATCCATTACTTATGGGATATTAACTCCTCCCCAACAGGAAGTGCAAGAGGATTCACCCAGCAGAGCTGCTATATAGCTCCTCCCCTAACTGCCATTACCAGTCATTCGACCGAAAACATGCAGAGAAAGGAAAACCATAGAGTACAGTGGTGACTGTAGTTTAATGGAAAAATTACCTGCCTTAAAGTGACAGGGCGGGCTGTGGACTGGATACACTACAAGAGAAATAAATTTATCAGGTAAGCATAAATTATGTTTTCTCTTGTTAAGTGTATCCAGTCCACGGATCATCCATTACTTATGGGATACCAATACCAAAGCTAAAGTACACGGATGACGGGAGGGACAGGCAGGCTCTTTATACGGAAGGAACCACTGCCTGAAGAACCTTTCTCCCAAAAACAGCCTCCGAAGAAGCAAAAGTGTCAAATTTGTAAAATTTAGAAAAAGTATGAAGAGAAGACCAAGTTGCAGCCTTGCAAATCTGTTCAACAGAAGCCTCATTCTTAAAGGCCCAAGTGGAAGCCACAGCTCTAGTAGAATGTGCTGTAATTCTTTCAGGAGGCTGCTGTCCAGCAGTCTCATAGGCTAACCGTATTATGCTACGAAGCCAAAAGGAGAGAGAGGTAGCCAAAGCTTTTTGACCTCTCCTCTGACCAGAATAAACGACAAACAGGGAAGACGTTTGTCGAAAATCCTTAGTTGCCTGTAGATAAAATTTCAGGGCACGGACTACATCTAGATTGTGTAGCAGACGTTCCTTTTTCGAAGAAGGATTAGGACACAAAGATGGAACCACAATCTCTTGATTGATATTCCTGTTAGTGACCACCTTAGGTAGGAACCCAGGTTTAGTACGCAGAACTACCTTGTCTGAATGAAAAATCAGATAAGGAGAATCACAATGTAAGGCAGATAACTCAGAGACTCAAGTTGTTATCTTTCCAAGATAACAACTTGATATCAATGGAATGAAGGGGTTCAAACGGAACCCCCTGTAAAACATTAAGAACTAAGTTCAAACTCCATGGTGGAGCAACAGTTTTAAACACAGGCTTGATCCTAGCTAAAGCCTGACAAAAAGCTTGAACGTCCGGAACTTCTGACAGACGTTTGTGTAAAAGAATGGACAGAGCTGAAATCTGTCCCTTTAAGGAACTAGCGGATAAACCCTTTTCTAAACCTTCTTGTAGAAAAGACAATATCCTCGGAATCCTAACCTTACTCCATGAGTAACTCTTGGATTCGCACCAATATAAGTATTTGCGCCATATCTTATGGTAAATCTTTCTGGTAACAGGCTTCCTAGCCTGTATTAAGGTATCAATAACTGACTCAGAAAAACCACGTTTTGATAAAATCAAGCGTTCAATTTCCAAGCAGTCAGCTTCAGAGAAATTAGATTTTGATGTTTGAAGGGACCCTGGATCAGAAGGTCCTGTTTCAGAGGTAGCGACCAAGGTGGACAGGATGACATGTCCACTAGATCTGCATACCAAGTCCTGCGTGGCCATGCAGGTGCTATTAGAATCACTGATGCTCTCTCCTGTTTGATTCTGGCAATCAATCGAGGAAGCATCGGGAAGGGTGGAAACACATAAGCCATCCCGAAGGTCCAAGGTGCTGTCAAAGCATCTATCAGAACCGCTCCCGGATCCCTGGATCTGGACCCGTAACGAGGAAGCTTGGCGTTCTGTCGAGACGCCATGAGATCTATCTCTGGTTTGCCCCAACGTCGAAGTATTTGGGCAAAGACCTCCGGATGAAGTTCCCACTCCCCCGGATGAAAAGTCTGACGACTTAAGAAATCCGCCTCCCAGTTCTCCACTCCCGGGATGTGGATTGCTGACAGGTGGCAAGAGTGAGACTCTGCCCAGCGAATTATCTTTGATACTTCCATCATTGCTAGGGAGCTTCTTGTCCCTCCCTGATGGTTGATGTAAGCTACAGTCGTGATGTTGTCCGACTGAAACCTGATGAACCCCCGAGTTGTTAACTGGGGCCAAGCCAGAAGGGCATTGAGAACTGCTCTCAATTCCAGAATGTTTATTGGTAGGAGACTCTCCTCCTGATTCCATTGTCCCTGAGCCTTCAGAGAATTCCAGACAGCGCCCCAACCTAGTAGGCTGGCGTCTGTTGTTACAATTGTCCAGTCCGGCCTGCTGAATGGCATCCCCCTGGACAGATGTGGCCGAGAAAGCCACCATAGAAGATAATTTCTGGTCTCTTGATCCAGATTCAGAGTAGGGGACAAGTCTGAGTAATCCCCATTCCACTGACTTAGCATGCACAATTGCAGCGGTCTGAGATGTAGACGTGCAAAGGGTACTATGTCCATTGCTGCTACCATTAAGCCGATCACCTCCATGCATTGAGCTACTGACGGGTGTTGAATGGAATGAAGGACACGGCATGCATTTTGAAGCTTTGTTAACCTGTCTTCTGTCAGGTAAATCTTCATTTCTACAGAATCTATAAGAGTCCCCAAGAAGGGAACTCTTGTGAGTGGAAAGAGAGAACTCTTCTTTTCGTTCACCTTCCATCCATGCGACCTTAGAAATGCCAGTACTAACTCTGTATGAGACTTGGCAGTTTGAAAGCTTGAAGCTTGTATCAGAATGTCGTCTAGGTACGGAGCTACCGCAATTCCTCGCGGTCTTAGTACCGCCAGAAGAGCACCCAGAACCTTTGTGAAGATTCTCGGAGCCGTAGCCAATCCGAATGGAAGAGCTACAAACTGGTAATGCCTGTCTAGAAAGGCAAACCTTAGATACCGGTAATGATCTTTGTGAATCGGTATGTGAAGGTAAGCATCCTTTAAATCCACTGTGGTCATGTACTGACCCTTTTGGATCATGGGTAAAATTGTCCGAATAGTTTCCATTTTGAACGATGGAACTCTTAGGAATTTGTTTAGGATCTTTAAATCCAAGATTGGCCTGAAAGTTCCCTCTTTTTTGGGAACCACAAACAGATTTGAGTAAAACCCTTGTCCTTGTTCCGACCGCGGAACCGGATGGATCACTCCCATTAATAAAAGATCTTGTACGCAGCGTAGAAACGCCTCTTTCTTTATTTGGTTTGTTGACAACCTTGACAGATGAAATCTCCCTCTTGGGGGAGAGAGTTTGAAGTCTAGAAGGTATCCCTGAGATATGATCTCTAACGCCCAGGGATCCTGGACATCTCTTGCCCAAGCCTGGGCGAAGAGAGAAAGTCTGCCCCCCCACTAGATCCGTTCCCGGATCGGGGGCCCTCGATTCATGCTGTCTTAGGGGCAGCAGCAGGTTTCCTGGCCTGCTTGCCCTTGTTCCAGGACTGGTTAGGTCTCCAGCCTTGTCTGTAGCGAGCAACAGCTCCTTCCTGTTTTGGTGCAGAGGAAGTTGATGCTGCTCCTGCTTTGAAATTACGAAAGGAACGAAAATTAGACTGTCTAGCCTTAGGTTTGGCTCTGTCTTGAGGCAGGGCATGGCCTTTACCTCCTGTAATGTCAGCGATAATTTCTTTCAACCCGGGCCCGAATAAGGTCTGCCCTTTGAAAGGTATATTAAGCAATTTAGATTTAGAAGTAACGTCAGCTGACCAGGATTTTAGCCACAGTGCTCTGCGTGCCTGAATGGCGAATCCGGAATTCTTAGCCGTAAGTTTAGTTAAATGTACTACGGCATCTGAAATAAATGAGTTAGCTAACTTAAGGGCTTTAAGCTTGTGTGTAATCTCATCTAATGGAGCTGATTCAAGTGTCTCTTCCAGAGACTCAAACCAAAATGCTGCTGCAGCCGTGACAGGCGCAATGCAGGCAAGAGGTTGCAATATAAAACCTTGTTGAACAAACATTTTCTTAAGGTAACCCTCTAACTTTTTATCCATTGGATCTGAAAAGGCACAGCTATCCTCCACCGGGATAGTGGTACGCTTAGCTAAAGTAGAAACTGCTCCCTCCACCTTAGGGACCGTTTGCCATAAGTCCCGTGTGGTGGCGTCTATTGGAAACATCTTTCTAAATATCGGAGGGGGTGAGAACGGCACACCGAGTCTATCCCACTCCTTAGTAACAATTTCAGTAAGTCTCTTAGGTATAGGAAAAACGTCAGTACTCGCCGGTACCGCAAAATATTTATCCAACCTACACATTTTCTCTGGTATTGCAACTGTGTTACAATCATTCAGAGCCGCTAACACCTCCCCTAGTAATACACGGAGGTTTTCCAGCTTAAATTTAAAATTTGAAATATCTGAATCCAGTTTGTTTGGATCAGAACCGTCACCCGCAGAATGAAGCTCTCCGTCCTCATGTTCTGCAAATTGTGACGCAGTGTCTGACATGGCCCCAATATTATCAGCGCACTCTGTTCTCACCCCAGAGTGATCACGCTTACCTCTTAGTTCTGGTAATTTAGCCAAAACTTCAGTCATAACAGTAGCCATATCCTGTAATGTGATTTGTAATGGCCGCCCAGATGTACTCGGCGCTACAATATCACGCACCTCCCGAGCGGGAGATGCAGGTACTGACACGTGAGGCGAGTTAGTCGGCATAACTCTCCCCTCGTTGTTTGGTGAAATATGTTCAATTTGTACAGATTGACTTTTATTTAAAGTAGCATCATACAGTTAGTACATAAATTTCTATTGGGCTCCACTTTGGCTTTAGCACATATAGCACAGCTATCTTCCTCTGAATCAGACATGTTTAACACACTAGCAAATAAACTAGCAACTTGGAAATACTTTTCAAGTAATTTACTATAATATGAAAACCTACTGTGCCTATAAGAAGCACAGAAAAAGTTATGACAGTTGAAAATTAATAAACTGAAAAGTTATAGCATCAAATCTTTGTAAAAAAACACAATTTTAGCAAAGGATTGCTCCCATTAGCAAAGGATAACTAACCCTGATAGCAGAAAAAAAAAAAAAATACAGAAATAAACGTTTTTTTATCACAGTCAACTACAATCTCACAGCTCTGCTGTGAGTGATTACCTCCCTCAAAACAAGTTTTGAAGACCCCTGAGTTCTGTAGAGATGAACCGGATCATGCAGGGAAGACAATAAACTTCTGACTGAATTTTTTGATGCGTAGCAAAAGCGCCAAAAAGGCCCCTCCCCCTCACACATAACAGTGAGAGAGATCAGTAAACTGTCATAAATTAAATAAAACGACTGCCAAGTGGAAAAAAATAGTGCCCAAAACATTTTTTCACCCAGTACCTCAGAAAATTAAACGATTTTACATGCCAGCAAAAAACGTTTAACATTAATAAATTGAGTGTTATTAAAAAGCCTGTTGCTAGTCCCTGCAAATTAGGCTAAAGTTTTATGCATACAGTATAATTCCAGTGAAGTGCCATTCCCCAGAATACTGAAGTGTAAAATATACATACATGACAGCCTGATACCAGTTGCTGCTACTGCATTTAAGGCTGAGTTTACATTATATAGGTATGGCAGAATTTTCTCATCAATTCCATTGTCAGAAAATAATAAGCTGCTACATACCTCTTTGCAGATTAATCTGCCCGCTGTCCCCTGATCTGAAGTTTACCTCTCCTCAGATGGCCGAGAAACAGCAATATGATCTTAACTACTCCGGCTAAAATCATAGAAAAACTCAGGTAGATTCTTCTTCAAATTCTACCAGAGAAGGAATAACACACTCCGGTGCTATTATAAAATAACAAACTTTTGATTGAAGGTATGAAACTAAGTATAATCACCACAGTCCTCTCACACATCCTATCTATTCGTTGGGTGCAAGAGAATGACTGGTAATGGCAGTTAGGGGAGGAGCTATATAGCAGCTCTGCTGGGTGAATCCTCTTGCACTTCCTGTTGGGGAGGAGTTAATATCCCATAAGTAATGGATGATCCGTGGACTGGATACACTTAACAAGAGAAATACTATTATAGAGGGTAATAGTTGTGTCCACTGTCTATACTGAAATTATGCTGAAATAACGTGGGGATAAGGTAAAGAAGTGATCTTATATGTTAAGACTGGTGAAATAATTGTGGGGTGTTCGTGAGCAAATGATATCCGTGATATTATATATTTTTTGTGGATCCAATAGTAACTAATTGTACTCATAATAAATTTATATATTGGATGTGTTATCTAATGAATGTTACTATTGGATCCACAAAAAATATATAATATCACGGATATCATTTGCTCACGAACACCCCACTATTATGTCACCAGTCTTAACATATAAGATCACTTCTTTACCTTATCCCCATGTTATTTCAGCATAATTTCAGTATAGACACAACTATTACCCTCTATAATAGTATTTTAGAATCTATTTACCATTAGTTCGAGTGTTGAAATCTATACTTTAATTACATCACATCAGAGATATTACGAATTTATTATCATTATTTGTCCCAATCACCTAGGTTTATGATATTATGATTTTAAATTTAAATGTAAAACAAGTTACATTATTTTCACGTTTAGCGATATATGATATTGACCTATCACTAATATAGTTATATATAGAAATAGTATACATACACCATTATTCATAGAGATGATTAGTTGGTACAGTACTATATTATTCATTACGCATCACTTAGTAACATCATACAAATGAATGAATTCTTACATGTTGTGTGGTAAATATTATTTATGCACAAAGTTTCTTTTTGTATATAAATGTTTATAACATCGTTCAAAGTGTAACCCAAAATAATGCAATGTTATGTATAGACTTTATACAATATATCAATGTTATCATCTGTCAGATATAGTATATATGTCACATTTATATGTATATGTTTATTGTTTACTATATATTTTTTTGTTCAATGTCTAAAGATCATCGAGAACAGAATTTATATTTTGTTAGTCTCACAACCCACGTCATAGGCAATCCTTTAATTTTATTAGCACATATGTGTAATGTGGGCGTGCAACGTTTGTTCATGTTTGATTGGCTAGTATAGCTCTTTTAAGACAGCAAGGTAGTTCACAAATTTATGTAGCCTGATGAAACGGCATTGCAGCCGAGAAACGCGTAGCGAAGCATTTTAATGTTTTTAATAAAAGTTTTATACTTGTTCTACCTTGCTTGTACATATCATTCTCTACTTAAAGCTCTTAAGTACAGCAACCACAAGTTTTGCCTCCACCTACCCCTATTGGAATAGCAAGAGCTATAGAGTTTGTGTATCTCCCTGGAGCAGTGTTGTTTACAAGTGCGTCAGTTAGCCCTGAACATTGATCCTGCAATCTGGGGAGCAGCTGTTTTATCTGAAGGGAGTCAGCCGAACGGCTCATAAAGTTTCGGTCCGCTTGATATTGCACTGATTGTGCAAACTCGTTTGTGAGTATTAATTCTCAGCTAATTGTTGTTTGTCCCGACATTGGTCGGGGTAATCTGCACCAAGGGTGTTCTTTCCTCCTATCCTCTACAGGGGCGTGATCGCTGTAAGCAGCTGACCGGGATCGAGTGAGTCAGCCGAGCGGCTCTGAAGCTTCGGCTTGTTCAGTATTGCACTAGATGTGCAAACACACTTGTGAGTACCAAGTTTGTAATACAGTGGATGAGCTCGCATTTCTTTAGGTTTATCTGCACCAGAGCGCCTCTTCTTTGTCTTTTTAGGACAAGGGATACTGTCATTGCTTATTGTGGAGAGAGCCGCTATCCGTTTGGAGCATTTTGGACCACCGTTTTATGACATCATTTGCACCTATGGACATTTGTTTACATACCACCAAGGACTGTGTTTAAGTATACATATTTATTTATATATATATTATACACTCGTGGTCATTTTGGAATTATATTTGTTTTCACTTGCGGCCAATATGGTTACCACTTGTAAGGAATTAGTTATACCATCTGTGAGGGTAATACCATTACCATTAATAATATCTTTGTATTCGAATTTGTTGATTATTATCATATAACAATATCAATACCTTTTTCTCGAATTTGAACATCATCATATAATATATTATTATTTTTTTCATAATAATTTTATAGCAATACATCTTATTACAATTTCAATATTTCATAAGGAGTAGCATGAAATACGCGCACCTCTTTCTCTTTTTGGACATACAATCACTTTGTATAGTCCTATCTTTTTTATTTATTTAGATGTAGTTTGATGTATTACAGTCATGACTTACAATACTGTGCAAACGATTTTATGGCTGTCAAATGCTGTGGTCTTTGGAATTTTGAATATAATTATGTGATTGAAAGTTGGTCTTATTAGCAAGCTTCCAATTCATTAATTTCATACCACGTGTATGTAATGCTCAAGCATTTCTTGCACAAACTTTTTCACAGCAGTCAATTTGACATGCAATAGTAGGACAGGTGCTAGCATTCAATTTAGGTTTATGAGAGTCAGGTTCCTGCTATCGCTGAAGTGTAATAGGAGGACACACTAAATACTTGCCACTTTACCCTATAGAAGCTGTTTTTTATTTTCTGGTTTTTTTAATACTGCATACAAGTATCCTGTATTTTCCGGTTATATTCTAATAAAGAGACTGATAAATATTTATATATAGTCAATGGTCATCGTGCCATTGCTAAAATAACAAATCTAATAGTGGCCTAAGACTTTTGCACAGTACTGTAGTTTACCATCACTTTAAGGTAATCCATATTTTTTTTATCTCCTTTCAATAAAGTACAGCTGAAAAGTTGATCATATATGAACTTATTAAACTAAAGATAGTTCACGTCCTAATAATGTCATAAATTGCAATGATCTATGTATTTGTAAGGGTATATAACTAAATCAGTAATTTTCTGATATAACTGGAAAATAAACTGAAAGGTTATTCTACTAAAAATGAAACCTTTATGTAGAAAACCATGATTTCAATTTATTTACATTGAGTCTTACTGCTAGTGATTTAAATATTGATTTAAAACAATTTGATTTAAATCAAATCCACCCTGGTTACAGCATTTAACCAAATCATGATAGGCCCATGACCACGTCAAGGTCTCTTCCTCCCTGGGTCCCTAACCTACAGCCACACAGTGCACGCTTTCAACCAAAAACAATGAGACACCAACAAGGGTAACACAGGCCCTTTGTAATTTCCCTAGACACATACAAAACTCAAACATTGACTGCACTCTCAAACCAGACTGGGTACACATCCCATGACCCTGCAAAACTCACCACAACAACATCACTCACAAATCCACCCTGGTTACAGCATTTGGTCAAATGGTGATAGGCCCAGGACCACTTCAAGATCTCTTTTTCTCCCTGGGTCCCTAACCTACAGACACAAAATGCATGCCACTTTCAGCCACACACTCTGAAATACAAATAAGGGTGACACAGGCCTTTTGTAATTTTCTTAGACACATACAAAACACGGAAGTGGACTGCACTCTCAAACCAGAATGGGTACACCTACTATGATCCTGCAAAACTCACAGCACTGGGTGCTCCCCAGCACTAGCAGACAGTTGCACAGTTTTCAGGGACTCACGCATTCAACCCCAGACAAGTCTGGGTGCAAAGCCCATAGGGAAAATTACAAAACAAAATAACTAACACAACACAAAAGTCTGGCACTCTCTTGCAAGCACACAGCTAGATTAAAAACAAAATGGAAGAGTTAGTCATTTGGCCAAATGGTGATAGGCCCAGGACCACATCAAGGTCTCTTTCTCCCTGGGTCCCTAACCTACAGCCACACAATGCATGCCTTCAATCAAACACAGAAAAGGCATGTGTCCCCCTTGTTTATATCTCAGTGTTCTTGAATGAAGGCATGTGTTTCCAATGATCCATTTTACCTGCTGGAGTATATTACATTACATTGATCTCCTTTACCTTTTATTTCATAATTTGAAATAGCTGATTTTGCCTACTGTATCCCCATCTTTGATTACTTTTTCAGATTTAGAAAAACTATGTAAACTAGACGGTTTAAAATAAATTATGATCCCAGTATTGTGTGTGCGACAGAGATACTGAAGTGTTTATTTTCAATTATTTTCTCTAAGTATTGAAAACACATTATTGAAACCAATTTTAGGGTATACTGTCCCTTTAACACCAGATAACTATGATAACTACTAGGATAGGTCACTGGTGGAGTCTGATGTATAGTTGAAGAAGCAACAATACACTACTAGGAGGTAGCTGAACACATCTGGTGACCCAATGAGAAGAGCATATATTTGCAGCCATCAATCAGCAGCTAGCTCCCAGTAGTGCAATGTTGCTCCTTAAAGGGACACTCAGGTTAAATTAAATTTTCATGATTCAGATACAGCATGTAATTTTAAACAACTTTCCAATTTACTTCCATTAAAAAAAATGTGCACAGTCTTTTATATTTACAATTTGAGTCACCAGATCCTACTGAGCATGTGCAAGAATTCACAGACTATATGTATATGCATTTGTGATTGGCTGATTGCTATCACATGGTACAAGGGGAGTGGAAATATACATAACTTTGACATTTGTTATAAAAAAATCTACTACTCATTTGAAATTCAGACTAAGTTCTATTGCATTGTCTTGTTATCTTGCATTTTTTTGATTATGCAAATCCAATGTGTTGACTGGTCCTTTAACATACCTTGATATGTGTTTCACAAAGGATACCAAGAGAAGGATGCAAATTAGATAGCAGAAGTAAATTGGAAAGTGCTCTATCTACATTTTTAAATGTAGCCATTGTTGGGTTTTTCAGAAGGATCAGGGAAATCACAGAAAAAGTCAGCAGAATACAAATAGATACTAGTGCTACTTTAAATATATACAGTTAAAATAATAACAAATACCAATACACATAAATAAATTAGAAAGTGTTTAATGTAGTGCTACTGAAATGAAATAGAACAAGGAAAGGCTTTAAGATTTAGGGTTGGTGAAATTATATAACTTTTCAAAATGAGATTAAAAAATATTGATGTATTTTCCAGTGTACATTAAAAACACCTAGTGTCAAACCCAAGTGAAATAAAATATCCAAAATGTGGATACTATTAAATTGACATTAAATTCTACATATATTTTGTAACTATAATATTTAGGTTGTTCCCATCCGCCATATAGTCATGAGTGCCGCCATGTTGAAATCTAGATTTCACTGCATTCCAGTGCTGATGTGTATGCACATGTGCAGCAAAAGGTCCTTTAGATACCTGCAATGAAACCTAGGTTCTAAAATGCCTGCACCCATAATTAGAGGGATATGTATGAAATGTATTTAGGGCTAGATTACAAGTGGAACGCAAACAATTTCGCAAGGGTTTTTGCAATTGTTTGCGCTTCTTTTTATTTGCTTTGATAATACAAATTGAGCTATAATCCTTACCTCGATTTCAGACCTGTGGTTAACTGTTTTGCGAAATTAAAATATTGCACAAAACACTTCAAAAATACATTACAAAGTACAGTTATACTCATATTAACACTGTGTAATAAATATTTATCGCAAAAAAAAATTTGCACACAAAAGTTATAAGGGCTCACAGATATGAGATCTCAGGTATTAGAAAAAAAAAGCTGTCAAAGGACTTAAACATTGAGATACATACAGATACATTGCTAAAGATGTATTTGTATGTATGTACATTTGTGCTCAAAAGTTTGCATACCCTGGCAGAAATTATGCCAAAAAAATGTTGTTTATTTAAGGATAGTGATCATATGAAGCCATTTATTACCACATAGTTGTTTGGCTTCTTTTTAAATCATAATAATAAGAGAAATCACCCAAATGGCCCTGATCAAAAGTTTACATACCCTTGAATGTTTGGCACACGCAGGTTAAAATGGCACTTAAAGGTTAATTTCCCACATCTGTGGCTTTTTAAATTGCAATTAGTGTCTGTGTATAAATAGTCAATGAGTTTGTTAGCTCTCACGGGGATGCACTGAGCAGGCTAGATACTGAGCCATGGGGAGCAGAAAAGAACTGTCAAAAGATCTGTGTAACAAGGTAATGGAACTTTATAAAGATGGAAAATGATATAAAAAGATATCCAAAGCCTTGAAAATGCCAGTCAGTACTGTTCAGTCACTTATTAAGAAGTGGAAAACTCGTGGATCTGTTGATACCAAACCAAAGTCAGGTACACCAAGAAAGATTTCAGCCACAACTGCCAGAAGAATATTTTGGGATACAAAGAAAAATCCACAGATAATCTCAGGAGAAATACAGGCTGCTCTGGAAAAAGACGGTATGATTGTTTTAAGGAGCACAATATGACAATACTTGAACAAAAATGAGCTGCATGGTCGAGTTGCCAGAAAGAAGCCTTTACTGAGCCAATGCCCCAAAAAAAGCCTGTTTTTTTTTTTTTTATTCCAGATGCACATCCAACTAGAGGTAGTTTATGTTGGGTCTCCCTGTGAAGGAAATTATTCTTGTCATGTAAGCTCCCACCAGTTGGATGTGCATCTGACTTATTTAGCTTCTGGAACTACCCATTTTATTAAGGTCCTTGTTAACACCAACATGTTGCACTGTGCCATAATATGAGTGAAAATGCATTCTGGGAGGAAGAGAGCAGTGGAAATTGAGTAATGGGTTAATGGCTATGGCTTCATTCTATATTAACAGGGCTAGAGCTTCAAGACATAACTTTCAGGACATGCACTTACAATTGCCAGCCCTCAAACATATATCTGCTTACCAAGAGCCTTGAAGTACAGTTACACACGGAAAAAATACATTATACACAACTGTCTTTGAAAACATAGGGCTAGATTACAAGTGGAACGCAAATGATTTTGCGAGGGTTTTCGCAATCATTTACACTCCTTTTTATGTTGAAATTGTTTTTATTACATTTTTACAAATACAATATACATTTGTCACACATTCCATCACAAAATCGTCTATGTGTTTGATAATATACACAAAAGAATTACACTTCTACAACATTTCATAAGAAAACTAAATCCATTTTCCAGTTTGTTAGAACATTCCGTATAGCATTGATTAGAAGTGTTAACCTTTAATCCTACTATTTATGTCTCTAAATGGGACTTTTTATTTTAGTCATGGTTGTAGGCCTCGGCTCCTGTTCCTCAAGTTCAAGCTGTGCTGCACCATCCCTATATACTACCCCATCTGTTCGATTCATAGTACATGATGAATGGTTCCAATCGTAGCAAGAAGCTCTCTTTGTCATTTAGGATTTCGGCAGCTGAGCTTGCCATATTATAGTGGTGTAGTAATTTGTTTTTTATAAAAGAGAAGTTAGGTGGGTTTGACTTCCAAAATTGGGCAATACTTAGCCTAACTATGGTGCAAACCATCATAACTAATTTACTGTTAATCTTAGGGATACCAGGGATTGGTAAATGAAGTAGTGCTTGTTCTATAGTTAATGTGATTGGATTTGAAAAATTTAACTTAATAAATCAGATTTTTTGTTCCAGATCTCCCTGGTTTTTTCACATTCCCACCACATATGTATATATGTGCCCCTTTCGCGGCACCCTCTGTAGCAAAGGTGATAGTATAGATATTGCTCCTCTTATGTGTTGCTTAGAAAGGCATAAGGTTTCTAAAGTAGTGTTTGGAGGTATCTTAGTATTACCTAAAACTTCATGTGCTCTGGACTTCAGTTGTAAATAGTGTTACCATATGTTTTTGTCATCAGTGTCCAATTCTTGATATTGCTCATAAGAAATAATTTTATCTTCAAAAGTAATGTCTTCTATTCTATAAGGTCCTTTGTTGGACCATTTCTGTTGCACTCTTTTGTCTATGAGGGAAGGAGTGGTTATCAGTGGGGTTAATCTGGAGCTATCTTGAATTAGAGAGTACTTAGAATTCAGTAATTTCCAAAGGTAAATAGTCTGATTGAGATATAACTGCTTTTTTGAGGGGATTTCATGATGTTTGGAACCCATAGCTGTCTAGCTAAGAGATCAGTTTCTATGATACTCGATTCGATATGGATCCATTGCGTATTAAGGTTTGTTCTTAGCCAATTTAAAGTCTGTGACATCCTAGCTGAATAGTAATAAGGGACTAGGTTCGGGATTCCCACACCTCCCTCCTTTCTACTAGTACACACAAGTTTTTTATTTTATTAATTTTAGCTCTCTTCCCCTGCCATATAAATCTCAATATGACCTTCTGAAGTTTATGTAGTTCCGAGCAAGGTACAGAGATAGGGAGAGATCTGAAGAGTTATAACAATTTTGGTAATAATGACAATTTAGTTGAGATTATTCTCCCATATAAAGAGATTTTTAGCTTTATCCATTTTGTGATTAAGTCCCTAATATGTTTAAACATAGGGATGTCATTAGCTTGATATAGGGTGTAGATGTTAGTAGGGAGATTAATCCCTAAATATTTAATACATTTCTTTGCCCATTTAAATGCAAAGTTTAGTTCCAATAATTTTTTGATGTGTTGTGGTAATTTGATGCACAATGCTTCGCATTTATCCTCATTGATTTTATAGCCCAGAGGTTTCCGAAATGTTGTAATGTTGAGTAGAGAGGGGAAGGGACATTAAAGGTTTGGTCAGGGACAGGATAATGCCGTCCGCAAATAATGACACTTTGTGTTCTGTTTTACCAATACTAATGCCTGAAATATTCTGATTTTCTCTAATTTTAACCGCCAGTGGTTCTATACGTAACGCGAATAAAAGGGGTGAGAGTGGACAGCCTTGACGTGTGCCATTATTGATATGTATTGAGTTGGATTGATACCCTGATAGTTTCATAAAAGCTGTTACTTTACGTGTGTTATCTGGAGCTTCTCTATTTGCTATGAACCCAACTTGGTCGGGGTGAATCAGCATGTTAAGGAGGGGATTAAGATGGTTTGCTATTATTTTAGTAAACAGTTTTATATCTTGATTAATCAAGGAGATGGGCCTATAATTTTGGCAGTGCTGTTTATTTTTCCCTGGTTTCTGGATCATGGCAATTCTTGCCATCAACATTTCTTTAGGTATTGCTTTGCCTTGTAGTATGGAGTTAAATACCTGTGCCAATTGTGGGATTAGGATTGGTTGCATTAATTTATAGTAAATTCCAGAGTATCCGTCTGGCCCTGGGGCTTTTTAACTTTTCAGATGTTTTAATGCCTAGTTTAATTTTCTCATAAGTGATAGGGTTGTTTAGGGAGACTCTTTCCTCCTCTGTTGTTGCCGGTAAGACACTATCCTCCCGAAATTGATTGAAATCATTCATTTTATCTTGATCTTTTATTAGTGAACCGGCGGTTGTATAGTTTATTATAGAATTCTGCAAATATGTTTGCAATGGAAAGAGGATCATTGGTAGTTTTATTATCAGGAAGTTGCAATTGTGGGACTGTTGTGACTGCTTCAGCTTATTAGCTAACATCCTATCAGATTTATTCCCGTAAATGTAATATTGAGTGTCTATCATCTTTATTGATCTAATCGCATCTTTGTTTAAAAGCTGGTCTATTTCCTCATTCTTACGGCTAGATTAGGAGTCTTGCATTAGCCTTAAAAAGCAGCGTTGAGGGGTCCCAATGCTGCTTTTTAATGCCGGCTGGTATTACGAGTCAGGCAGGAAAGGGTCTACCGCTCACTTTTTCCCCCCGGGATTTTAGCTTACCGCAAATCCCCTTACGTCAATTGTGTATCCTATCTTTTTAATGGGATTTGCCTAACGCCTAAAAAAGTGAGCGGTAGACCCTCTCCTAGCAAGACTCCTGCCGCATATAAAAGTCAGTAGTTAAGAGTTGTATGGGCTAACGCCGGAACATAAAGCTCTTAAATAAAGTGCTAAAAGTACACTAACACCCATAAACTACCTATTAACCCCGAAACCGAAACCCCCCCCCCCACATCGGAAACACTTAAATAAAATGTTTAACCCCTAATCTGCCAACCGGACATCGCCGCCACTTTAATAAATGTATTAACCCCTAAACCGCCGCACTCCCGCCTCGCAAACACTAGTTAATTTTTATTAACCCCTAATCTGCCATCCCTAACATCGCCGACACCTACCTAGATTTATTAACCCCTAATCTGCCGCCCCCAACGTCGCCGCTACTATATTAAATTTATTAACCCCTAAACCTAAGTCTAAACCTAAGTCTAACCCCCCTAACTTAAATATAATTTAAATTAAACGAAATAAATTTACCATAATTAAATAAATTATTCCTATTTAAAACTAAATACTTACTGATAAAATAAACCCTAAGCTAGCTACACTATAACTAATAGTTACATTGTAGCTATCTTAGGATTTATATTTATTTTACAGGCAACTTTGTATTTATTTTAACTAGGTAGAATAGTTATTAAATAGTTATTAACTATTTAATAACTACCTAGCTAAAATAAGTACAAAAGTACCTGTAAAATAAACCCTAACCTAAGTTACAATTACACCTAACACTACACTATAATTAAACTAATTACCTAAACAGCCAATAGAATGTGAGGTCAATCCTATTGGCTGATTGCATTATTAGGGGGATTAGATTAGGTGTAATTAGTTTAAAATTCTTGTAATTCTTTTTTTTTTTTCCTGTAATTTAGTGTTTTTTTTTTTCGTAATTTAGTTTATTTAATTGTAGGTAGTTTAGGTAATTAGTTTATTTTATAGGTAAGTATTTAGTTTTAAATAGGAATAATTTATTTAATTGTAGTAAATTTATTTAGATGTATTTAAATTCTATTTAAGTTAGGGGGTGTTAGGGTTAGACTTAGGGGTTAATAAATTTATAATAGTGGCAGCAACGGCGGCGGCAGATTAGGGGTTAATAAATTTAATATAGTTGCAGCGACGTTGGCGGCGGCAGATTAGGGGTTAATAAATTTAATATAGTTGCAACGACGTTGGGGTGGGCAGATTAGGGGATAATAAATATAATGTAGGTGTCAGCGATGTTGGGGGCAGTAGATTAGGGGTTCATAAGTATAATGTAGGTGGTGGCGGTGTCCAGAGCAGCAGATTAGGGGTTAATAATATAATGTAGGTGTCAGCGATAGCGGGGGCGTCAGATTAGGGGTTAATAAGTGTAAGATTAGGGGTGTTTAGACTCAGGGTTCATGTTAGGGTTTTAGGTGCAGACATAAAATTAATTTCCCCATAGGAAACAATGGGGCTGCGTTAGGAAAATTTTGCTCAACGCTCACTTTTCTGAGGCTAACGCCGGCTTGCAGAAAGCCTGTAATACCAGCGTTGTCTTAAGTGAGTGGTAAGAAAAAAAGGAGCGTTAACAACGCACCCCTGTTACCGCAAAACTCGTAATAACGCTGTTAATTTTTAATTGTTTCATAATTGCGCGTTTAGGGTTACTCAATGACCAAATCCTTAATAGATTAACTTCTGTTCTTAATTCTGTTAGTTTTGCTTCTTTAAGTTTATGTTACTTGCTAGATTCAGTTATTAAAAGGCCCCTAACGTAAGCTTTTAATGCACCCCAGACATGGATAGGGATTGATGTAGTATCTTTATTAATAGATATGAATTCTAGGATTTGTTGTTGTAGTTGATTAGTATAAACATTATCCTGAAGTAAGTTTGCGTTCAGTGTCCATGACTTTGTTCTATGTGGATTGATCATGCCAGACATTTCCACTATGGAATGATCCGACCAGGCACAATTTAAAATGGACGCTTTGGTGAGGAGGGGTAGTAATATTTGACTCCTGAATATATAATCGATTCTAGAATGGGTTTTGTGCATTGGGGAATAATATGTGTAGTCTCATGTGCCATTGTTAAAGGGACACTGAACCCAAAATGTTTCTTTTGTAATTCAGATAGAGAGTGCAATTTTAAGCAACTTTCTAATTTACTCCTATTTTCAAATTTTCTTCGTTCTCTTGCTATCTTTATTTGAAAAAGAAGGCATCTAAGCTTTTTTTGGGTTCAGAACTCTGGACAGCACTTTTTTATTGGTGGATGAATTTATCCACCAATCAGCAAGGACAACCCAGGTTGTTCACCAAAAATGGGCCGGCATCTAAACTTACATTCTTGCATTTCAAATAAAGATACTAAGAGAATGAAGAACATTTGATTATAGGAGTAAATTAGAAAGTTGCTTAAAATTTCATGCTCAATCTGAATCACGAAAGAAAATTTTTGGGTACAGTGTCCCTTTAAGTGATCGCCAACAGTCTATTAAGTTGTGATCAAGAGAGAAATCTCTTAAAAATTTGCTGTGTGATTTAGTGGTGTGAGGAGGTAGGAGTTCTTGCGTTGTTCTATCTACTCTATTGTCCATTGTTGTATTAAAGTCTCCCCCTATAATTGCTTTGTATCTTTTCCAGAGAGTTATCTGCTTGCTAAGTTTTGATAAAAATGTAGACTGTTGATCATTTGGGGCGTATACATTTACCAGCAGGACAGGGGTGTTTTATATTAATCCCTTAATGATATATCTGCCTTCTTTATCTCTTATAACAGTTTCTTCCTTAAAGGGACATAATACTCATATGCTAAATCACTTGAAACTGATGCAGTATAACTGTAAAAAGCTGACAGGAAAATATCACCTGAGCATCTCTATGTAAAAAAGGAAGATATTTTACCTCACAATCTCCTCAGTTCAGCAGAGTTAAGTTCTGTGTAAAAAGTTATACTCAGCTGCTCCCAGCTGCAGGTAAAAAAAAATTAAAAAATGAAGAAATGAACAGCAGCCAATCAGCATCAGCAGTGCTGAGGTCATGAACTCTTACTGTGATCTCATGAGATTTGACTTAACTCTCATGAGATTTCATAGTAAGCTTCCTTTACCTGATTGGTGAAATAATATGAGAGTTCACGATGCTCATCCCTTCAGTTGTCCCGGGACAGACATACTAATATGCTGCTTAGAAATCCTTTACAATGGGAGGTGGCTACTGAGGATTTTTTGAGGTAAAATATCTTTCTTTTTTACATAGAGATGTTCAGGTGATATTTTCTAGTCAGCTTTTTACAGCTATGCTGCATCACTTTCAAGTGTTTAAACATTTGGGTATTATGGCCCTTTAATGTTTAATCAGGAATGTAGGAGTATGGTAACTCTGCATTTCTTCTTTGGGCTTATAGCGTGGTATTGTGTGGGGTATGTTCTATCCCAATATTTTGGTGTGTATGACATAGTGAAGTGTGTCTCCTGTATTATTACTATATGTGCTTTTAATGTTTTGTATTCAGAAATGGCTTTTTTTCGCTTGATATCAGAGTTAAGTCCTCTGACATTATGGGAAATTATCTTGATGGACATGATGGGAAGGAGAGAGTGGCAGCAAAACAGCGGTACCTGTTAATTGGGAGTGAGCATAAACAGTGGGAGGAGAAACTCATATCTTTCTGAACCTTTTCACCACGATGAGAGCCGAGACCCACAGAGTCTTGTTGAGAGAGAGGATGAAAACACCTTTAATGAGAACAAATATTATATACCAACTAAAACACAAGTATTTGCAAAACAAACAGTGTGACATTGTAGAATATGGTTTGGAATGAGATACAACTGCAACAAACACAAAAATAACAAACAGTAAAACAGCTACAGGAATGACAGTAATCCTGACGTATTTAAATATGGGGGAGTCAGATGGATGGCCTGTGTTTTTCCTTTTTTTATTTTATCTTTCTTAGATTTTATTTTTATTTTTTATTTTTGGGGTTTAAAGATAACTAGGCATGAATAATTTTTGTTAAATGTAGGGGCAATGGGTAATGAAGGGGGATGCAGATGGTTATTGGGTGGGAGGGGGAGGGAGGATAGGGAAAGGGTGGAGGGGGAAGGGGGGTGAGATCCTGAGAATATTAGAAGTACATTGATTATTAATAAAACAACAAATCAAAGCACACATCAATTTCAAAGAGATTTTGTAACTTTAAGCTCAGAACTGAGTCCAGAAATATATAAGTCTCTGGAAGAGATTAGACTTATAAACTGTAACCAAAAACTTCGAACTTAAACAGTGAGTTGCTTACCTAAACGTCCTTGAGGAGCCAATATCCTCTGTCAGACAAGAGGGGATATTATTTAGTTCACTTACTGGTGTTTATAGTTAGCCTTGTTCATCTTCGTTGCTTAAGAACTCTCATTCCCTAGGGTTGCTAGGAGTAGATTTGTGACGCTTTGTATTCACAGTTTTTCTTACTGGTGTCCACTCTCTCTGAGCAGATTTCCTTTGGCATCTATCGGTGTGCTGCTTTCTTCCATAAGTATCTTGAGCCGGCCTAAAAGGATGCAGCCTTCTTCAGTTGTGGTGCAGGTGTAGGTGATGTTTTGGTGGGAAAAGACCAGTTTGAAGGGAAAGTTCCATCTATATTTAATGTGGGCTTTTGTGAGCGCTGTTGTTATCGGTTTCATTTCTCTTCTTTTACGTAACATAATTGGAGCTAGGTCAGTATAGATTTGAATATTGTGACCTTCGTATTCTATGTTGCTGTTAGATCTGGCAGCTTTTAGAATTAATTCTTTCACATGAAAATAGTGGAGTTTGGTGATGTCCCTGGTTGAAAGTTGCTGTGGCTTTGTTAAGGCTCTGTGTACACGATCCATTAGAAGCAGGTTAGGTTCTATTTCAAGAACTAGTTGATGGAAAAGATCCGTTATTGTATCTTGGAGGTTCTCGTAGGATTCAGGGATATTTCTGATACGTAGGTTGGACCTACGTGACCTGTTCTCCAGATCTTCGATCTGGTCTTCTAGTTTAGTGATGTATGTCAAATTATCTTGTATAGAGTTGCAGAGTTGTGGTATTTCTTCAACAATGTCGTCAAGTTTTTCTTCAAGTTCTGCCTTATACCCTCCTATCTCTCTGATATCTTGTCTTATCTCTGAAATAGCTGTTTTTAGTTCCTCCTGAAATAATTATTTTATTTGGATCAGGAGTTCTTTATTAGGGGTGTCTATAGTATTTTGTTCGACCTCTGTCTGTGGACTTGCTGTGGGGCTGGCGTTAGTAGATGGAAGACTTTTATCAATTGCCTTTTGCTTTGACTGAGATTTTGAAAGGCACTCCTTGACTGTTTCTTTTATTTTTCATCTTAGAGGATTTCACCACACTCACGTGTGCAGTTGAATTTTATATCTATAAAATATATAATATATATAAAGGCGCTTTATTTGAGGTTGAAGAGTTCTCAGGATCAAGGAGAGATAATAGGGGGATTTTTTTAGGGTCCGTTGTTCATGCCTTCTGGTTTTTACATTTATAGGTCCCAATGATTACACATTCTATTGTAGCTTTCCATCTCTTTCTTTCCTGAGTATTATTGGATCACATTAATACTCCTTATAGAGGGTGAGTATACTAGAAAGTTCAAATTGAATATACTTTCACTCAGTATGCGGGGGATCCTTCGTCTGGTGACTACTTGGCCTTTAAAATGAGTTGCCTAGGTTATCCAAGCCTGTTGCAGTAAGTACTCTACAGTACTGTATATTGGTGTGTGTAAAGGCCTCTCAAGGATCCGGATAATGTGTTCTCACTAAGTTATCATAGGTAGGCTTTATGCTGATAACCTTTATTAAGTCTCAGGATTCAGTGCTCAAAAAGTAGGGACAATATGGTCTGGATCCTGTGTGCAAGTTTCAAGGTCTTTGTTCTGTGACCGTTGTTATAGTGTGTGATCTTTTTTTTTTTTGCCATTATTCAGTAGTGAGAGGAGAAAAAAGATGGTGTTTCTTCCTGCCTCTTTCACTAAGAATGCTAAATTGCCCCCACTGCCCTAAGCTAATCCCCAGGATTACCTGAGGTTGCTTTATGCCTGTAGGGATCGGGGTCTCAAACGTTAGCCCTCAGATGTGGATGGGTCTCTCACCTGATCCTCCTGGTTAGATGTCCGGAGCAGCGCTGTATAAACAGCTGCGCAGCAACTTTTCCACCTGTCGGCCTTTGCTTTCAGTCGGGACAGGCCCTGTCTCTAGAACCGAGATATTGCGGTGTGCAGTCTTAGTTGGTAAGTACACTCAGTCCCTGCAAGCTGAACAGAGGATCCAGTGGACAGCCATCCCTCCGGCGGCTGTATCCGGTTTTAGAGGCCTCGAACCGAGCGGGTAGCTTCTCAGAGGGTTATGTCCCTCAAGTTTCTCTCTGCAGTCGCCTTAGGTGGTGTTAGCTACTAACCGGCTAATTTGGATAAACAAGTGGCACTTTTGGAGCTTTTGAAGTCGAAATTACAAGTTATAGGCAAGTTTTGCAAGGAGCTGCCACCAAACACGTCTGTCTGTAATGGCAGTTGGCTCCGCCCCTGCACTTCTTTTTAATTGTGCTGATATTACAGGTTGAGCCAAATTTACGCTGAAATCATCACCGCAATCTCAGAGCTGTGGTTAACTGTTTTCTGAAAATAAAAAAGTGTCACAAAACACATAAAAAATTACATTGCAAAGTACAGTTACACTCCTAATAACACTGTCTAATAAACATCATTTGAAAAAAAATATAAGGGATCAGAGATATAAAATCTTGGGTGTTAAAAAAAGGACTTTAACAGAGACATACATAAAGATACATTGCTAAGTGCATTGTAGCCCTTTCCAGTTAGGTAGATGAAAACGTTAAAGTATGTTTATGCAATATTTATATTTTTATGTCGGGTAAGCGCATTTTACAGCATGCGATCATGTATGCGCATTTTACAAACAAACATGTAAAAGAACATTGGAATATGAAATATTCCTATTTTCATGTCGGTTTAGCGCTAATGAGAATATGTGATGGTGTTTGTGTGGGAGTGGGGGGGTTCCACTTTTTTTTTTTCCCATTGACTACTATGAGGGAATACGTAATTGCGCACACAATATTGTAAGTTCCGATTTTCAAAAATCATTTTTTTTCAACTTTTAATACCAGCGCAACCCAACAAGCGCAAAAATGAAAATCCTAGCGGAGTTTTTGCTATAGCGAAAATGCAAAATACTGCTCCACTTGTAATCTAGCCCAAAATATATTATAATGTTTTAGTTTTTGAAAAGTAGCATGAGAACCTAGCGCAGCGAATGGGGTAAGTCGCGCAGCGATGGGCAGCAAATGTTAATTATATGTGTGTGTGTATATATATATATATATATATATATATATATATATATATATTTATGTGTTTATATGTGCATATGCACATATTAACACATAAATATATATGTATATAAGCATAATCTATTTACAGAGAACACACAGATCCCCCATAGACCGCAATGTAAAGGCACTTTTCAGTGCCGTTTTTTTTTTCTTACATCCCACACCCACCAATTTTAAGCCCTTTATTTTGGGGCCAATTGTGGCACTTTTGGAAAATTAAACAGAGCTCTGATCTCTGGTTAATTTTCAGAGAGATAATTGCTACCACGAGCTTGCGGTAGCAATAACAGACACTTGTAATGAATGGCTGGTTATTTATCGCGCACCCATAAACGGCCGCACAATAAATTTGCACTCCACTTGTAATCTAGCCCTTAATTGTTCAGTTATATACGTGTTGTATTTTTTCCTTACAATGTCCCTTTAAAATTATACAAAGCACTTATAAAAATGTTGCTGAATTATAAATAATATATTTTTTGTTAATTCTTTCAAAAGTTTTCTTTAAATATATTTTAATAGAAAATAGGAAAAACATGACTGCTTAGAAATGAACAAATTTACATTACTGGGTGTGTTGATTTAATTGGCATCCATGAAAGTAAGAGATTAGGCAGATAATCCCCCCCCCCCCCCCCGAATGGACATATGTTTGGAATCTTATCCTGGTGATGGGCAGTGGGAAAGGTTTTAATTTGACCCCTTGCAACCTAGAAGGACATGGGTCCCCACATTTGAAAGAGGATAACTTTTAAATCTGTTGTCAATATATCAAAAGATTATTGTGAAAATTATAAATTTCCTATCCTACTATTTCTCTTGCTTTAAAGTAAAACATTAATAAAAAATCTTTAAATATATATTTGTGCCATATCTATTTTGTCCTTATCAACTAGTGAGCACTCAGGGATAATTTGGACACAAACATGCTCCCAAATCAATTAAAAACCTTTGACCCTTTTCTTTGCAAACCCCCCCCCAAAAAAAACCTATTTGAATATGATTAACTATTATTGCTGTTCAAAGATATTTTAAAATAAAATCCCTTCTTTTACTATCTGTTTAATTAATACCACCCAATGAGCTTTTATGCAGCTACAGAACACAGACAGTGAACCAATCACGGGAAGGTATGTGTTTATATATTTAAATTACCTTTTGCATCTGTTCAATCACAATCCTTCAGAAAAGATTATCAAATAAATTATCTGCGCATATCCCCATAGACTTTGACATTTTTTGTAGAAAATTCATTAAATAAACCTTTCCATAGCATTTTGATCAACCATTTGTGTTTAAAGGGACAGTCAACACAAAAATGTTATTGTTTAAAAAGAGAGATAGCGCCTTTACTACCCATTCTCTAGCTTTGCACAACCAACATGGTTATATTAAAGGGACAGTATACACTCATTTTCATATAACTGCATGTAATAGACACTACTATAAAGAATAAGATGCACAGATACTGATATAAAAACCCAGTATAAAAATGTTTAAAAACTTACTTAGAACCTCTTAGTTTAGCTCTGTTGAAAAGGTAGCTGGAAAGCCCACTGCAAGTGGGAAATAAGACACTCCCCCCTCCCCCTTCTTTTGCATATGAAAAGACCCTTTACACAAACAGGAGCAAGCTGGAGAAGGAAGCTGACGGTATTCAAATAATACTTTGGGGCTTGGTTAGGAGTCTGAAAATCAGAGCAATGTTATTTAAAAATAAGCAATACTATACATTTAAAAAAAAAAAAAAAACTTTATGGGCTTTATAAATAGATCTACAAAACATTTATGCAAAGAAAAAATTAGTGTATAATGTCCCTTTAATATACTTTATAACCTTTAAACCTCTAAATTTCTGTCTGTTTTTAAGTCCCTAAAGACAGCCCCACAATCACATGCTTTTATATTTGCTTCTCACATCAGGGGAAGCTAGTTCATGTGAGCCATAGAGATAACATTGTGCTGACGGCCATGGATTCTAACAACACAGCACTAATTAGCTTAAATGCAAGTCAATAAATAAAGTCATGTGATAAGGGGGCAGTCAGAAGATGTTTAGAAACAAGTTAATCACAGAGGTAAAAAGTGTATTAAAGGTAGGGTTGCCACCTCGGCCATGTTTTCCTGGACACTTATGAGTTACACATGCTGTGGGGTGTGCAGAGAGGAACATGAATAGTGCTGCTCAGTATCACTATTTGTGTGCTGTCCAAAATTGAAATTCATGTTCCTCCCAGTACTCCCTGCAGCAAGTATAACTCATAAGTGTCCAGGAAAACATGGCCGAGGTGGCAACCCTAATTAAAGGACCAGTAAACTCAGTTGATTTGCATAATCAACAAATGCAAGATAACAAGACAATACAATAGCATTTACTCTGAATTTCAAATGAGTAGTAGATTTTTTTTTTTCTAGCAAATTTCAGTTATGTATATTTCTACTCCCTCTGTACCATGTGATAACAATCAGCCAATCACAAATTCATATACGTATAGTCTGTGATATCTTGCACATGCTCAGTAGTTGCTGGTGACTCAGAAAGTGTAAATATTAAAGACTGTGCACATTTTTTTTAATGGAAGTAAATTGGAAAGTTGTTTAAAATTACATGCTGTATCTGAATCATGAAAATTTAATTTGACCTGAGTGTCCCTTTAATATATGTTTTTTCTGTGCAAAACTGGGGACTGGGTAATGCAGGGATTATCTTTTAAAACAATAAAAAAAAAATTAAGTTGACTGTCTCTTTAACTTCTTTTTAGTGGTCAAAGAAGGGAATTGTTTAAAATCAAAATGCTGTAAGGAAATAGATCATTTCTGTTTTCATTCTAGAATTTTCCTTTAATTTGCTCCATAGAATAACTGTATTTGGAGAGTTTTTCTCAATAAAGAGAGGCTTACATTCTTAGTGAACCAAGCACACTGTCATTGTTTTGCCACAAAGTATAAATGTGAACAAACTTACATCACTAAGGTGTGTTCTTTTAGGTTAGTTTCACTGTTAAAAGTTAACTCTTTTCCTCTGCACACATTTGAATAGATATTGTTGCTTGAAATAACATTACTAGTTTCAATGAATTGAATATTTATAGACTCAGTTGTGAGTTGCTTTTACATGCATTGCCATCATTTTTTTTTCACTTGCAAATAAAGCACTTCTGTGTCTGTTCATATACAAAGTCAGAACACCTGTTGCTACTCAAAATATTTAGGGCCAGGTGACGAGTGGAGCACTATCGTTTGCTTGCAAGCGATATCGGGTTTTGTTAAAGTGTCAGTAAACCTAAAAATAATGTTATATAATTCTGCACATAGTGCAGAATTATATAACATTATTTTAGTGCTATAGTTATAAAAGCCTTTTTTCCCTTTTAATATTTTAAAAATATGGCGCTTTTACAGACCCGCTCTCTGCTCTCTGCTGAGCGGGTCTGTTTTTTTTACTCAGCGCATCGGGCCAGCTGTATAGTCACAGCCCGGCCCGACCGCGCCATAAGACTTAGTGCAGCTCGCTCCTGCTCTGTCTGACAGCAGGAGCGAGCTTCACTTAATGTTATGGCTCGGTGGGGTCGGGCTGTGACTATACAGCTGGCCCGATGCGCTGAGTAAAAAAAACAGACCCGCTCAGCAGAGAGCGGGTCTGTAAAAGCGCCATATTTTTAAAATATTAAAAGGGGAAAAAAGGCTTTTATAACTATAGCACTAAAATAATGTTATATAATTCTGCACTATGTGCAGAATTATATAACATTATGTTTTAGGTTTACTGTCCCTTTAAGCTCAAATAAAAAGTGTCACAAAACACATAAAAAATACACTGCACAATACGGTTACACTCATAACACCGTCTAATAAAAATTATAAAAAAAAAATATTGCACAAAAAAGTTATAAAGGCTCAAAGATATTAGATCTCAGGTGTTAGAAAAAAAAAACAGGCAAAGGGCTTTAACATAATCATACATACATATACATGTCTAAAGATTATATATATATATATATATATATATATATACATAAGTATTTATGTATTTACAGACATATATACACATATAAACGTATAAATACATATGTATACATAGAGAGACATATATAAAAGTGCATTGGAGCCCTTTGCTGTAAAGTAGATAAAAACATGAAAAACATATTTATGCAATATTCATTTTTAATAAAGTATTATACTGTGTATTTTCTTTAAAATATTTCTACATTCCAATGTTCTGCACATCGCAGAATATGTTCTTTGTATTTATAAATAGATATTCCTATATATATATATATATATATATATATATATATATATATATATATATATATATATACCTATATATAATTGTTTGTGTGTGTGTGTATATATAAATATTTATATGTATAGCTATATATTGTACCAAAATACCATCAGATATATGTAGTAATATGTATTTATGAATAAATAGAACATATTCTTCTATGTGAAGAACATTAGAATGTAAAATATTTATATTTTCATGTTGGGTTAGCTCACTTGAGAATATGCGATCAGGTTAGCGTGCGAGTGGGGTGTTAGTATTTATTTATTTTGTCTCTATTGACTTCTATGGGGAAATAGGTTATTGTGTATGTGTGATATTCTAAGTTAGGTTTTCTGTGCGCATCAGGTTAGCTTGTGAGCAACAAATTTTTACTTTCAACTTGTAATACAAGCGCAACCCAACGCACACAAAAAGTTTACTTCTAGCACAGTTAGCGTGCGAGTGAAAGCGCTAAATAGCGTTCCACTCGTAATCTGGCCCTTAATGTTTCCAATATACTAGCTGAGGAAATTATAGCAAGGGGCATGCAAAGACACAAATATAATATGCTCAGCATTTCAAAGATGCTGGAAAAAAAATGTGAAAACTTTTTACTTGTAATACAAGCGCTACCCAACGCGCTCAAAAACCATACTTCTAGCGGAGTTAGCATGTGAGCAGAAGCGTTAAATACCACTCCACTTCTAATCTGTCCCTACATCGTATCATGTCCACTCGCACTTTAATAAATCGGTCCCTATGTGTACGTTGTGTAGTGTGTGTTTATGCTGTCTAGTGTGTTCTGCGGTGTGTGTGCATGTTTGTATAGGCTGTGCAGTCTGTGTATCAGGTGATTTGGGGACAGACATCAGGCTTCCAGTCTCAGTGAGTGTTAAACTGTGAAGTATTTAAATATATATATTTATGACACAGGATTTTTTTTATATGTAGACGAGTAGATGAGAGGTTTTTATCATTACATCTCTCATGATTTTTTTGTTAAGCCACTTCACATCCCTGTTTCTGCCCACCACATAACACACTTTTAAATTTGGAAATATTTAAAGGTATGGTTTTAACTAATCAAAAAAGTTCTAAAAAATGAACACTAGTGTGATAAAATACAGTACATGTATTAGTATTAGATATGTTAACAGTTTTCACATTTTTTTTTTTTTTCAAATGAATCAATGCAAAAACAGGGAAATCCACCTTAAGGACACAAAAGAAGGGATAAACAGAGGTTGTCACATAGGTGGGGCGGTGCTTGTTACTGATGCTAGTTCACGACAGTTATTGCATAGTAGCTTATCCTGCAATTTTGGGTAGAGGTGGAGCCAGACTGCGTCTTCTTTGCTCTGTCTACAAAACATTTCCAGCTGGTACCATAAATACTGAACTAAACTTGAACAAACTGACAGAAAGGATCAGCTGCTACCGTACTCACCTCAAAAACCTGACCTGGGTCACCTGTTGTCGTGTTTCCTTTACTACATTCAAAGGTGTGTCAGCCGTGCTGTATTTATTTGCCTAAATCCATGTAGGGGGAGAAAACTGACATCAAAATTACCCATATTTTTGTTATTTGGAATCTATTTTTTTTGTGAGGATGCCAAATATTTCAGAGAACATGTACTATAATCAGAACTTTCTTTGTTCAAGAGACACTTTCTTTTTTTTTTAACTTCAGTTCATTGTTTTTGTGAAGAAAGAATATTCTTATCAGCAACAGATTTAAATACACAGTGTTTGTTATCATTACTCACTGTAGGAAAATGGTAAATTACGCAGCTGCTATGCACTGTCAACTGTCACCTAAAACAAGCATGTTATATGAGCTGTCGTTTCTGTAATTACAAAATGTAAGGGCTGGATTACAAGTGGAGCGCTAAATTATCGTGCTCCATCAAACGGGCATTAACCAGCCATCACAAGTGGCTGGTTTGTGGTAGCAATTAGCAATCCGAATATTAACCAGAGATCCGATCTCAGTTTAATTTTCTTAAAGTGCCCCAAATATCCTTAAAATAGAGAGCATTCTAGTTTTTTTTATTTAAAAAAACAACTGCTCTAGGCAGATTTGGGGCTTTAAAGTTGGTAGGAGTGGGGTGTTAGAAAAAAATGTCACTGAAAAGTGCCTTTACTTTGCAGTCTATGGGAACTGTGTGTTCCCATTGACCGCAATGTAAATATATATGTATATGAATATATACACATACTAACACATAAATATATACACATACTAACACATAAATATATATGTATATGAATATATACACATACTAACACATAAATATATATGTATATAAATATATACACATACTATCACATAAATATATATGTATATGACTATATACACATACTAACACATAAATATATATGTATATGAATATATACACATATTAACACATAAATATACATGTATATATTCATATACATATATATTTAAATATGTTGCCCATCGCTGCGCTACTTACCGCCTTCGCTGCACAAGGTTCTGATGCTGTCTTTATGGAAGTGCGCTCTCGTGAACGAAATGCTTCCTAGAAATGTGAACGCGACCTCCATGTTCGCAATGTGATTATCTTGTAATACCAGTGCACATTACGCTTGCACGCTAGCGAAATTTAGCACTCCACTTGTAATCTAGCCCTAAATTGTGCAAGTGGAAATAATGGCATTATACCTCTACATTTAGTTACTAAAAAAAATATACTATGTTTTGATTCTTCTAAAATAAGTATATTAAATTGTATTATAGTATAAAAAATAATCTTCTTGTGCAGAATAACAGGGTTAACAATGATTGGATTTCATCAATATTTCAATATAAAGGGGCACGAAACCAAATAGTTTTCTTTCATAATTCAAATAAAGCATACATTTTTATACAACTTTCCAAATTACTTCTATTAATAATCTTGCTTCATTTTCTTGATATTCTTTGTTGAAGGGGGAGCAATGCACTACTGGGAGCTAGCTGGGCACATTGGTAAACCAATGGCAAGAGGCATATATGCGAAAGAGATTAAACTTCTTGCGCTATAAATCCAACAGCAAGGACTATATTGGAAAAGAGATTAAACTTCTTGCGCTATAAATCCAACAGCAAGGTACTATATTGGAAAAGAGATTAAACTTCTTGCACTATAAATCCAACAGCAAGGCTCTGCTAAGAGCTGAAACGTTGCCGGAACTACTTTCTTCACACTATTGTGACTCACTAAGGACACCGTACTCCAGGAAACACTGAAGCAACAAATGGACATCACACAGCTGAGGGTGGAATTCCAGAGGGTGCAGGGGAGAGGAGCTCGGCGGCTTTCTTCCCATCACACACAGAGGGTTCCCAGAGCTGTTTTATGCTGGCGGTATAACCGCTACACTGGATTACAAAAACACTTGGAGCTTCTGAACAAATTAAGGTACTGTTTCTCCACGGCTATAACCTGCGCAGGATTGCCGTTTTACACCAATCCTAAAACTTTGAAATTGAATTGAGAATCATTGTTGCAGCTCATTGTTATTTTGCTTAAATAACCAGGATTCGTTTTCTCTCATTAGTACTGCTTTTTTGATTCCTTAACCCTGTCTGCAGCAGAGGCTAAGTATTTTGAAGTGTCTTTAGAGGTCTTCTCTCTACATTGATAGGTCACTTATAGAGAATTACTCATTTTATATAAACAAGTTTTTATACATTTATTTATGTACATTTAGTATTGCCTTTTTATATTTATCTCATTGTATGAATTATTTCGCTTACAACTCTTTTAATACATTTAGTAAAGTCTAATTAAATTATATTTTAACATTCATTTCAATTGGCTGTTGTTTTTTTCTTGATCATTTACCTATCATTTGTTAAAAGATTTTTTTCATATGTATTAGGACATAATCAACTCATATTTTTTTGACTTGCCCTTTAAGGCGCCCACAGTACTTGTTTTTTCACTTCAAGAGGCATATATGAGCAGCCACCAAGCAGCTAGCTCCCAGTTCCTACACCTACCTAGTCATGCTTTTTAAAATACCAAGTCAACTAAACAAATTAGATAACATAAGTAAATTGTATGCTCTAGCTGAATCATGAAGGGATACACAAACACACACACACAAACACACACACAGTATATAAATTTGTATGCAGATATATTGTATGCAGTTCCCTTTTAAATTTATTTTCTTCCCTAATTCTAATATATTAGGGATATTGTAAAAGTTTTAATATGGAGTTGGCCTCTTCTTTTTGGCTATAACAGCTGCAACTCTTCTAGAAGGCTTTCTACAAGATCTTGGATTTTGTCTGTGGTAATTTGTGCTCATTTAGCCAAAGGAGCATTTTTGAGGTCAGGCACTGATGTTGGAAGAGAAGATCTGCTCAAAATCAGATTCCAATTTATTTTAAAGGTGTTCAATGGGATTGAGGCTGTGTGCAGGCCATTCAAAGTCCTCCACACTAAACTTATCAAATCATGTCTTCAAGGACCTTGCTTTGTGCATTAGTGCACAGTAATGCTGGAACAGGACATTACCTTTCCAAAACTGTCGACACAAAGTTGAAAGCACTCAATTATTTTAAATGGTTTTTGTATCCTGTAGCATTAAGATGACCTTTCAAAGGAACGTAGGGAACTAACATTAAAAACAGCCCCAGACCATTATCCCTCCTCTTCCAAACTTTACAGTGGGCAATATGCATTCTGGTAGGTAGCCTTCTTTTGGCATCTGCCACGCCCTGTTTCTTCCATTGGACTGCCAGATCGTGGAGCCTGATTTATCACTCCAGAGAACACATTTTTACTGCTCCAAAGTCAAGAGGCAAATTACTTTACACCACCCCAGTTAACGTTTGGTCTTGTTCACATTCATGCTCCAGACATAATTCTTGTGTTGATGTTGCTTTCAGAGGGAGTTTAGGACTTTGTAATGAGGGATTCATCATGCAACAGATGATGGGCAATTTTACACGCTAATCCCTTCGGCACTTGGTGGCCCTGCTGTGTAAGTTTGTGAGGTATACCCCTTCATGGCTGGGCTGTTGGTGCTCCTAGATGCTTCTATCTCACAATAATATCACTTAGAGATAACCAGGGTATATCTAGTAGGGCAGACATTTTACAAACTAATTATGCCAGTTCCACATTTAAAGTCACTGACCTCCTTTGAATGACTCATTGTACTGATGTTTGTCTTTGGATATTTTATGGCTATGTGCTGGACTTTATGCACCTGTCAGCAAAATAACTCATTAATTAGTAGTGGTGTCCACATATTTTTGGCAATATAGTGTACATATTTCAAAAAATACTTTTTCTTTTTAATGACACGATGAGTCCACGGATCATCTTAATTACTTATGGGATATTCACCTCCTGGTCAGCAGGAGGCGGCAAAGAGCACTACAGCAAAGCTGTTAAATATCACCTCCCTTCACTCCCAACCCAGTCATTCTCTTTGCCTACGTTAGTGATAGAAATGTGGTAAAGTGAGGTGTTAGAAAAGATTCTTCAATCAAGAGTTTATTATTTTTAAAGTAGTCTATGTGAGGGAGAGGACCTCTCAAACCTGCTGAGCTGCACTGCTGTCGGGCAGATTTTAAAGGTAAGTGCTAACTTTTTATTCTGGGTCTGGGAGATCTCAGAGGAAGTGGAACACTTTATTGGGACATAATTCCACTCCTATCTATATAAAGGGGGGGGGGATCCTATGACAGCACGTTGTTAGCAGGCACTGGGGCTGAGGAGGCTAGAAGGTGGCGTTTACTCTGGGGGTCTCAATCACTTGGGCTGAGCAAAAATAAAAGGGACTCAGGAGGAGGTGTTTTGTTTGGGTCACACATATGGGCTATAGTGCTATCTAACATGCAGCAGCACAATTTGTCCCCAAGTTCGCAACAGGGTTTGCAAAAAGGGTTCAGTTAGCTCCCGGTGGCCTATCTCTAATACATAATAATGGCGACCAGGAGATTGTTGGTTGTTACGCCGATGATGGCTAATATCCAATCATTGTCCAGTCAAGGTTGCAAACTATTGTATAGCAATGTCACTGCAGCTGTGCACATTTAGGGCTCATGTTACCCAAGGTATTGAACAAAAAAAATCTTATTTGGCACATATGTTTCTTACTGCTGAGAAGTGTTTGTCACTGTTCTCCGTGTGTCTGACTGACGATAAACACCTTCCTGTTAGTCACATAAAGAACAGAGCTTGACCCTATGGTCAACTAAGTGAATGAAAAATAAGCTGCTGAAAGACGCTAGATTACATTCAATATTCATACAGACTCAGCATCTGAGAGTGGAAATGGCACAATATAGGTGTGAGAGAATGAATTGATGACTTGAGGAGAGTTAAAGACTTGAAACACAAATTTTTATTTAATGATTTAGATAGACCATAGACTTCTAAACAACTCTCCAGTTTACTTCTATTATCAAATTTATTTTATTCTCTTGGTATCATTTGTTAAAGGAGTAGCAATGCACTACTTGGAGCTAGCTGAACACATTGGGTGAGCCAATGACAAAAGGCACATATGTGCATCCACCAAATAGAAGCTAGCTCCCAGTAGTTTATTACTGCCACTGAGCCTACCTAGATATGCTTTAAAAAATGATACCAAGAGAACAAAGCAAATAAAATAGAAGTAAGATAGAAAGTTGTTTAACATTGCATTCTCTATCTGAATCAAGAAAGTTTAATCTTGACATTACTATGCCTTTAAAAACCTGTTAACCACGCATGACAACACATTGTATTCATCCACACGGGTTAAGTGCTGATGACAACCACGTGCTGTCATCTGGGGGGTGCTTTCAGAGCTTATCGTGCCACTCCTGCACTTACCTTAAAATCCCTGGTGGTCTAGAGGGGAATCTGGGGATGCTGGTGATGTCACCACACCCATGCATGGGGGCATCACCAGGCTTCAGAAATTAAGAAGTAAAAGGCAGCTCCATAAGACTGAAGGGAGCTGGATGGAGGGGTAGGTATTTTAACCTACCGATCTCTGCTCCCTTAAGTCATAGAAGCCCTCAAGACCCACCTTTTGAAAGGAAATTGCCTGTTTGGGGGTTAAATGTCAAAGAACACATACATAAAAATAAAATTAAAAAAGACAACACTTCCCCAAACTGTTTACAGGCTGCGGGTTTCTATGTACTTATAACAGATCATCAAAAAGGCCTAGAGACTACCATGGCCACTTGTATTACCACCTAGAAGCCCCTCTTTAAAATAAGGTCCATATACATTTGTTTTTCATAGCCAGGTGAAAATAAAATTAAAATAAATAAATATGAAGGTAGGACACTAGTTAGAGGGGGAGGGTTAGAGAGCTGTTTGGAAGGGATCTGGGAGGTTGGAGGGTAAGGGGGGATCCTACACTGCAGAAAATAGAAGAAAAAAAAACGCCTTAAAACTTAATATTGGCAGACTGCCAGTACTTAAGATGGTGGTGACCAGTGGAGGGTGAGGGAGGCAAGAGAGCTATTTGGGAGGGATCAGGTAGGGATAAGTGGGGGGGGTCAAGTCGGAGGGTAATCTCTACACTAAAGCTAAATTTAATCTTACAAGCTACATAATTAACCCATTTACTGCCGGGAATAATAGAAGTAACTATCTTTTCTCTTGTTAAGTGTATTCAGTCCACGGGTCATCCATTACTTATGGGATATATTCCCTTCCCAACAGGAAGTTGCAAGAGGATCACCCAAGCAGAGCTGCTATATAGCTCCTCCCCTCACATGTCATATCCAGTCATTCTCTTGCAACTCTCAACATAGTAGGAAGGTCGTGAGAGGAGTGTGGAGTTTTTTATACTTAATTATTTCTTCAATCAAAAGTTTGTTATTTTAAATGGCACCGGAGTGTGCTGTTTTTCTCTCAGGCAGTATTTAGAAGAATCTGCCTGCGTTTTCTATGATCTTAGCAGAAGTAACTAAGATCCACTGGCTGTTCTCGCACATTCTGAGGAGTGGGGTAACTTCAGAAAGGGAATAGCATGCGGGGTCCCCTGCAAATGAGGTATGTGCAGTAAAATATTTTTCTAAGGAATGGAATTGACTAAGAAAATACTGCTGATACCGATGTAATGTAAGTACAGCCTTAAATGCAGTAGTAGCGACTGGTATCAGGCTGATGAATGTATGTGCAGTAAAGTAATTTTCTAAGGAATGGAATTTGACTAGGAAAATGCTGTTAATACTGAAGTAATGTATGAGCCTTAACTGCAGTAGAAGCGACTGGTAGCAGGCTTATTAATAACACTACATAACCTTTAAAATGGATGTTTAAAAAGTTTACTGGCATGTTAATCGTTTTCGTGAGGTACTTTGGTGATAAAACTTATTGGGGCATGATTTTTTCCACATGGCTGAAGTATATTTCTGCATAGAAACAGTTAACTGAGGTTTCCCACTGTTGTAATATGAGTGGGAGGGGCCTATTTTAGCGCTTTTTTGCGCAGTTAAAATTCAGTCACAGTCTTCCTGCTTCTTCCTCCTTGATCCAGGACGTCTCTATAGAGCTCAGGGGTCTTCAAAATTCATTTTGAGGGAGGTAATCAGTCACAGCAGACCTGTGACAGTGTGTTTGACTGTGATAAAAACGTTAATTGTTAAATTGACTATCCGTTTTGGGTATTAAGGGGTTAATCATCCATTTGCCTTGTTAACTTAATACATTTACTGTGAAAATTTGGTTGCTATAACTGATTTGGTTCATTGTTATTTCAACTGTGACAGTTTTTTTGTGCTTCTTAAAGGCGCAGTAGCGTTTTTTTATATTGCTTGTAAATTTATTTGAAAGTATTTTCCAAGCTTGATAGTCTCATTGCTAGTCTGTTTAAACATGTCTGACACAGATGAATCTGTTTGTTCACTATGTTTGAAGGCCAATGTGGAGCCCCATAGAAATATGTGTACTAAATGTATTGATGTCACTTTAAATAAAAGTCAGTCTTTATCTGTAAAGAAATTATCACCAGACAACGAGGGGGAAGTTATGCCGACTAACTCTCCTCACGTGTCAGTACCTTCGCCTCCCGCTCAGGAGGCGCGTGATATTGTGGCGCCAAGTACATCAGAGAGGCCCATACAAATCACTTTGCAAGACATGGCTACTGTTATGACAGAGGTATTATCTAAATTGCCAGAATTAAGAGGCAAGCGCGATAGCTCTGGGTTAAGGACAGAGCGCGCTGATGATGTGAGAGCCATGTCCGATACTGCGTCACAATTTGCAGAACATGAGGACGGAGAGCTTCATTCTGTGGGTGACGGATCTGATCCAGGGAGACCGGATTCAGAGATTTCTAATTTTAAATTTAAGCTTGAGAACCTCCGTGTATTGCTAGGGGAGGTATTAGCGGCTCTGAATGATTGTAACACAGTTGTAATTCCAGAGAAATTATGTAGGCTGGATAGATACTATGCGGTGCCGGTGTGTACTGACGTTTTTCCTATACCTAAAAGGCTTACAGAGATTATTAGCAAGGAGTGGGATAGACCCGGTGTGCCCTTTTCCCCTCCTCCTATATTTAGGAAAATGTTTCCAATAGACGCCACCACACGAGACTTATGGCAGAGGGTCCCTAAGGTGGAGGGAGCAGTTTCTACTTTAGCTAAGCGTACCACTATCCCGGTGGAGGATAGTTGTGCTTTTTCGGATCCAATGGATAAAAAATTAGAAGGTTACCTTAAGAAAATGTTTGTTCAACAAGGTTTTATCTTACAGCCCCTTGCATGCATTGCGCCTGTCACTGCTTCTGCGGCATTCTGGTTTGAGTCTCTGGAAGAGGCCATTCGCACAGCTCCATTGGATGAGATTATGGACAAGCTTAAAGCACTTAAGCTAGCTAACGCATTTGTTTCTGATGCCGTTGTACATTTAACCAAACTAACGGCTAAGAACTCCGGATTCGCCATCCAGGCGCGCAGAGCGCTATGGCTTAAATCCTGGTCAGCTGACGTGACTTCTAAATCTAAATTGCTTAATATTCCTTTCAAAGGGCAGACCTTATTCGGGCCCGGCTTGAAAGAAATTATTGCTGACATTACTGGAGGTAAGGGTCATACTCTTCCTCAGGACAGGGCCAAATCAAAGGCCAAACAGTCTAATTTTCGTGCCTTTCGTAATCTCAAGGCAGGAGCAGCATCAACTTCCTCCGCTCCAAAACAGGAAGGAACTGTTGCTCGTTACAGACAGGGCTGGAAAGCTAACCAGTCCTGGAACAAGGGCAAGCAGGCCAGAAAACCTACTTCTGCCCCTAAGACAGCATGAAGAGAGGGCCCCCTATTCAGAAACGGATCTAGTGGGGGGCAGACTTTCTCTCTTCGCCTAGGCTTGGGCAAGAGATGTCCAGGATCCCTGGGCGTTGGAGATCATATCTCAGGGATATCTTCTGGACTTCAAAGCTTCTCCTCCACAAGGGAGATTTCATCTTTCAAGGTTATCAGCAAACCAAATAAAGAAAGAGGCATTTCTACGCTGTGTACAAGACCTCTTAGTAATGGGGGTGATCCACCCAGTTCCGCGGACAGAACAAGGGCAAGGATTTTACTCAAATCTGTTTGTGGTTCCCAAGAAAGAGGGAACCTTCAGACCAATCTTGGACCTAAAAATCTTAAACAAATTCCTAAGAGTTCCATCATTCAAAATGGAAACTATTCGAACCATCCTACCCATGATCCAAGAGGGTCAGTATATGACCACAGTGGACTTAAAGGATGCCTACCTTCACATACCGATTCACAAAGATCATTATCGGTACCTAAGATTTGCCTTTCTAGGCAGGCATTACCAGTTTGTAGCTCTTCCCTTTGGGTTAGCTACGGCCCCGAGAATTTTTACAAAGGTTCTGGGCTCACTTCTGGCGGTGCTAAGACCGCGAGGCATAGCGGTGGCTCCGTATCTAGACGACATTCTGATACAAGCGTCAAGTTTTCAAATTGCCAAGTCTCATACAGAGATAGTTCTGGCATTTCTGAGGTTCCATGGGTGGAAGGTGAACGTGGAAAAGAGTTCTCTATTACCACTCACAAGGGTTCCCTTCCTAGGGACTCTTATAGATTCTATAGAGATGAAAATTTACCTGACGGAGTCCAGGTTATCAAAACTTCTAAATGCTTGCCGTGCCCTTCATTCCATTCCACACCCATCAGTAGCTCAGTGCATGGAAGTAATCGGCTTAATGGTAGCGGCAATGGACATAGTACCATTTGCGCGCCTGCATCTCAGACTGCTGCAATTATGCATGCTAAGTCAGTGGAATGGGGATTACTCAGATTTGTCCCCTCTACTAAATCTGGATCAAGAGACCAGAGATTCTCTTCTCTGGTAGCTTTTTCGGCTCCATCTGTCCAAAGGGATGACCTCTCGCAGGCCAGATTGGACGATTGTAACAACAGATGCCAGCCTTCTAGGTTGGGGCGCAGTCTGGAACTCCCTGAAGGCTCAGGGATCGTGGACTCAGGAGGAGAAACTCCTCCCAATAAATATTCTGGAGTTAAGAGCAATATTCAATGCTCTTCTAGCTTGGCCTCAGTTAGCAACACTGAGGTTCATCAGATTTCAGTCGGACAACATCACGACTGTGGCTTACATCAACCATCAAGGGGGAACCAGGAGTTCCCTAGCGATGTTGGAAGTCTCAAAGATAATTCGCTGGGCAGAATCTCACTCTTGCCACCTGTCAGCGATCTATATCCCAGGCGTGGAGAACTGGGAGGCGGACTTTCTTCCCATCACACACAGAGGGTTCCCAGAGCTGTTTTATGCTGGCGGTATAACCGCTATACTGGATTACAAAAACACTTGGAGCTTCTGAACAAATTAAGGTACTCTTTCTCCACGGCTATAACCTGCGCAGGATTGCCGTTTTACACCAATCCTAAAACTTTGAAATTGAATTGAGAATCATTGTTGCAGCTCATTGTTATTTTGCTTAAATAACCAGGATTCGTTTTCTCTCATTAGTACTGCTTTTTTGATTCCTTAACCCTGTCTGCAGCAGAGGCTAAGTATTTTGAAGTGTCTTTAGAGGTCTTCTCTCTACATTGATAGGTCACTTATAGAGAATTACTCATTTTATATAAACAAGTTTTTATACATTTATTTATGTACATTTAGTATTGCCTTTTTATATTTATCTCATTGTATGAATTATTTCGCTTACAACTCTTTTAATACATTTAGTAAAGTCTAATTAAATTATATTTTAACATTCATTTCAATTGGCTGTTGATTTTTTCTTGATCATTTACCTATCATTTGTTAAAAGATTTTTTTCATATGTATTAGGACATAATCAACTCATATTTTTTTGACTTGCCCTTTAAGGCGCCCACAGTACTTGCTTTTTCACTTCAAGAGGCATATATGCGCAGCCACCAAGCAGCTAGCTCCCAGTTCCTACACCTACCTAGTCATGCTTTTTAAAATACCAAGTCAACTAAACAAATTAGATAACATAAGTAAATTGTATGCTCTAGCTGAATCATGAAGGGATACACAAACACACACACACAAACACACACACAGTATATAAATTTGTATGCAGATATATTGTATGCAGTTCCCTTTTAAATTTATTTTCTTCCCTAATTCTAATATATTAGGGATATTGTAAAAGTTTTAATATGGAGTTGGCCTCTTCTTTTTGGCTATAACAGCTGCAACTCTTCTAGAAGGCTTTCTACAAGATCTTGGATTTTGTCTGTGGTAATTTGTGCTCATTTAGCCAAAGGAGCATTTTTGAGGTCAGGCACTGATGTTGGAAGAGAAGATCTGCTCAAAATCAGATTCCAATTTATTTTAAAGGTGTTCAATGGGATTGAGGCTGTGTGCAGGCCATTCAAAGTCCTCCACACTAAACTTATCAAATCATGTCTTCAAGGACCTTGCTTTGTGCATTAGTGCACAGTAATGCTGGAACAGGACATTACCTTTCCAAAACTGTCGACACAAAGTTGAAAGCACTCAATTATTTTAAATGGTTTTTGTATCCTGTAGCATTAAGATGACCTTTCAAAGGAACGTAGGGAACTAACATTAAAAACAGCCCCAGACCATTATCCCTCCTCTTCCAAACTTTACAGTGGGCAATATGCATTCTGGTAGGTAGCCTTCTTTTGGCATCTGCCACGCCCTGTTTCTTCCATCGGACTGCCAGATCGTGGAGCCTGATTTATCACTCCAGAGAACACATTTTTACTGCTCCAAAGTCAAGAGGCAAATTACTTTACACCACCCCAGTTAACGTTTGGTCTTGTTCACATTCATGCTCCAGACATAATTCTTGTGTTGATGTTGCTTTCAGAGGGAGTTTAGGACTTTGTAATGAGGGATTCATCATGCAACAGATGATGGGCAATTTTACACGCTAATCCCTTCGGCACTTGGTGGCCCTGCTGCGTAAGTTTGTGAGGTATACCCCTTCATGGCTGGGCTGTTGGTGCTCCTAGATGCTTCTATCTCACAATAATATCACTTAGAGATAACCAGGGTATATCTAGTAGGGCAGACATTTTACAAACTAATTATGCCAGTTCCACATTTAAAGTCACTGACCTCCTTTGAATGACTCATTGTACTGATGTTTGTCTTTGGATATTTTATGGCTATGTGCTGGACTTTATGCACCTGTCAGCAAAATAACTCATTAATTAGTAGTGGTGTCCACATATTTTTGGCAATATAGTGTACATATTTCAAAAAATACTTTTTCTTTTTAATGACACGATGAGTCCACGGATCATCTTAATTACTTATGGGATATTCACCTCCTGGTCAGCAGGAAGCGGCAAAGAGCACTACAGCAAAGCTGTTAAATATCACCTCCCTTCACTCCCAACCCAGTCATTCTCTTTGCCTAAGTTAGTGATAGAAATGTGGTAAAGTGAGGTGTTAGAAAAGATTCTTCAATCAAGAGTTTATTATTTTTAAAGTAGTCTATGTGAGGGAGAGGACCTCTCAAACCTGCTGAGCTGCACTGCTGTCGGGCAGATTTTAAAGGTAAGTGCTAACTTTTTATTCTGGGTCTGGGAGATCTCAGAGGAAGTGGAACACTTTATTGGGACATAACTCCACTCCTATCTATTTAAAGGGGGGGGGATCCTATGACAGCACGTTGTTAGCAGGCACTGGGGCTGAGGAGGCTAGAAGGTGGCGTTTACTCTGGGGGTCTCAATCACTTGGGCTGAGCAAAAATAAAAGGGACTCAGGAGGAGGTGTTTTGTTTGGGTCACACATATGGGCTATAGTGCTATCTAACATGCAGCAGCACAATTTGTCCCCAAGTTCGCAACAGGGTTTGCAAAAAGGGTTCAGTTAGCTCCCGGTGGCCTATCTCTAATACATAATAATGGCGACCAGGAGATTGTTGGTTGTTACGCCGATGATGGCTAATATCCAATCATTGTCCAGTCAAGGTTGCAAACTATTGTATAGCAATGTCACTGCAGCTGTGCACATTTAGGGCTCATGTTACCCAAGGTATTGAAAAAAAAAATCTTATTTGGCACATATGTTTCTTACTGCTGAGAAGTGTTTGTCACTGTTCTCCGTGTGTCTGACTGACGATAAACACCTTCCTGTTAGTCACATAAAGAACAGAGCTTGACCCTATGGTCAACTAAGTGAATGAAAAATAAGCTGCTGAAAGACGCTAGATTACATTCAATATTCATACAGACTCAGCTTCTGAGAGTGGAAATGGCACAATATAGGTGTGAGAGAATGAATTGATGACTTGAGGAGAGTTAAAGACTTGAAACACAAATTTTTATTTAATGATTTAGATAGACCATAGACTTCTAAACAACTCTCCAGTTTACTTCTATTATCAAATTTATTTTATTCTCTTGGTATCGTTTGTTAAAGGAGTAGCAATGCACTACTTGGAGCTAGCTGAACACATTGGGTGAGCCAATGACAAAAGGCACATATGTGCATCCACCAAATAGAAGCTAGCTCCCAGTAGTTTATTACTGCCACTGAGCCTACCTAGATATGCTTTAAAAAAATGATACCAAGAGAACAAAGCAAATAAAATAGAAGTAAGATAGAAAGTTGTTTAACATTGCATTCTCTATCTGAATCAAGAAAGTTTAATCTTGACATTACTATGCCTTTAAAAACCTGTTAACCACGCATGACAACACATTGTATTCATCCACACGGGTTAAGTGCTGATGACAACCACGTGCTGTCATCTGGGGGGTGCTTTCAGAGCTTATCGTGCCACTCCTGCACTTACCTTAAAATCCCTGGTGGTCTAGAGGGGAATCTGGGGATGCTGGTGATGTCACCACACCCATGCATGGGGGCATCACCAGGCTTCAGAAATTAAGAAGTAAAAGGCAGCTCCATAAGACTGAAGGGAGCTGGATGGAGGGGTAGGTATTTTAACCTACCGATCTCTGCTCCCTTAAGTCATAGAAGCCCTCAAGACCCACCTTTTGAAAGGAAATTGCCTGTTTGGGGGTTAAATGTCAAAGAACACATACATAAAAATAAAATTAAAAAAGACAACACTTCCCCAAACTGTTTACAGGCTGCGGGTTTCTATGTACTTATAACAGATCATCAAAAAGGCCTAGAGACTACCATGGCCACTTGTATTACCACCTAGAAGCCCCTCTTTAAAATAAGGTCCATATACATTTGTTTTTCATAGCCAGGTGAAAATAAAATTAAAATAAATAAATATGAAGGTAGGACACTAGTTAGAGGGGGAGGGTTAGAGAGCTGTTTGGAAGGGATCTGGGAGGTTGGAGGGTAAGGGGGGATCCTACACTGCAGAAAATAGAAGAAAAAAAAACGCCTTAAAACTTAATATTGGCAGACTGCCAGTACTTAAGATGGTGGTGACCAGTGGAGGGTGAGGGAGGCAAGAGAGCTATTTGGGAGGGATCAGGTAGGGATAAGTGGGGGGGGGGTCAAGTCGGAGGGTAATCTCTACACTAAAGCTAAATTTAATCTTACAAGCTACATAATTAACCCATTTACTGCCGGGAATAATAGAAGTAACTATCTTTTCTCTTGTTAAGTGTATTCAGTCCACGGGTCATCCATTACTTATGGGATATATTCCCTTCCCAACAGGAAGTTGCAAGAGGATCACCCAAGCAGAGCTGCTATATAGCTCCTCCCCTCACATGTCATATCCAGTCATTCTCTTGCAACTCTCAACATAGTAGGAAGGTCGTGAGAGGAGTGTGGAGTTTTTTATACTTAATTATTTCTTCAATCAAAAGTTTGTTATTTTAAATGGCACCGGAGTGTGCTGTTTTTCTCTCAGGCAGTATTTAGAAGAATCTGCCTGCGTTTTCTATGATCTTAGCAGAAGTAACTAAGATCCACTGGCTGTTCTCGCACATTCTGAGGAGTGGGGTAACTTCAGAAAGGGAATAGCATGCGGGGTCCCCTGCAAATGAGGTATGTGCAGTAAAATATTTTTCTAAGGAATGGAATTGACTAAGAAAATACTGCTGATACCGATGTAATGTAAGTACAGCCTTAAATGCAGTAGTAGCGACTGGTATCAGGCTGATGAATGTATGTGCAGTAAAGTAATTTTCTAAGGAATGGAATTTGACTAGGAAAATGCTGTTAATACTGAAGTAATGTATGAGCCTTAACTGCAGTAGAAGCGACTGGTAGCAGGCTTATTAATAACACTACATAACCTTTAAAATGGATGTTTAAAACGTTTACTGGCATGTTAATCGTTTTCGTGAGGTACTTTGGTGATAAAACTTATTGGGGCATGATTTTTTCCACATGGCTGAAGTATATTTCTGCATAGAAACAGTTAACTGAGGTTTCCCACTGTTGTAATATGAGTGGGAGGGGCCTATTTTAGCGCTTTTTTGCGCAGTTAAAATTCAGTCACAGTCTTCCTGCTTCTTCCTCCTTGATCCAGGACGTCTCTAGAGAGCTCAGGGGTCTTCAAAATTCATTTTGAGGGAGGTAATCAGTCACAGCAGACCTGTGACAGTGTGTTTGACTGTGATAAAAACGTTAATTGTTAAATTGACTATCCGTTTTGGGTATTAAGGGGTTAATCATCCATTTGCCTTGTTAACTTAATACATTTACTGTGAAAATTTGGTTGCTATAACTGATTTGGTTCATTGTTATTTCAACTGTGACAGTTTTTTTGTGCTTCTTAAAGGCGCAGTAGCGTTTTTTTATATTGCTTGTAAATTTATTTGAAAGTATTTTCCAAGCTTGATAGTCTCATTGCTAGTCTGTTTAAACATGTCTGACACAGATGAATCTGTTTGTTCACTATGTTTGAAGGCCAATGTGGAGCCCCATAGAAATATGTGTACTAAATGTATTGATGTCACTTTAAATAAAAGTCAGTCTTTATCTGTAAATAAATTATCACCAGACAACGAGGGGGAAGTTATGCCGACTAACTCTCCTCACGTGTCAGTACCTTCGCCTCCCGCTCAGGAGGCGCGTGATATTGTGGCGCCAAGTACATCAGAGAGGCCCATACAAATCACTTTGCAAGACATGGCTACTGTTATGACAGAGGTATTATCTAAATTGCCAGAATTAAGAGGCAAGCGCGATAGCTCTGGGTTAAGGACAGAGCGCGCTGATGATGTGAGAGCCATGTCCGATACTGCGTCACAATTTGCAGAACATGAGGACGGAGAGCTTCATTCTGTGGGTGACGGATCTGATCCAGGGAGACCGGATTCAGAGATTTCTAATTTTAAATTTAAGCTTGAGAACCTCCGTGTATTGCTAGGGGAGGTATTAGCGGCTCTGAATGATTGTAACACAGTTGTAATTCCAGAGAAATTATGTAGGCTGGATAGATACTATGCGGTGCCGGTGTGTACTGACGTTTTTCCTATACCTAAAAGGCTTACAGAGATTATTAGCAAGGAGTGGGATAGACCCGGTGTGCCCTTTTCCCCTCCTCCTATATTTAGGAAAATGTTTCCAATAGACGCCACCACACGAGACTTATGGCAGAGGGTCCCTAAGGTGGAGGGAGCAGTTTCTACTTTAGCTAAGCGTACCACTATCCCGGTGGAGGATAGTTGTGCTTTTTCGGATCCAATGGATAAAAAATTAGAAGGTTACCTTAAGAAAATGTTTGTTCAACAAGGTTTTATCTTACAGCCCCTTGCATGCATTGCGCCTGTCACTGCTTCTGCGGCATTCTGGTTTGAGTCTCTGGAAGAGGCCATTCGCACAGCTCCATTGGATGAGATTATGGACAAGCTTAAAGCACTTAAGCTAGCTAACGCATTTGTTTCTGATGCCGTTGTACATTTAACCAAACTAACGGCTAAGAACTCCGGATTCGCCATCCAGGCGCGCAGAGCGCTATGGCTTAAATCCTGGTCAGCTGACGTGACTTCTAAATCTAAATTGCTTAATATTCCTTTCAAAGGGCAGACCTTATTCGGGCCCGGCTTGAAAGAAATTATTGCTGACATTACTGGAGGTAAGGGTCATACTCTTCCTCAGGACAGGGCCAAATCAAAGGCCAAACAGTCTAATTTTTGTGCCTTTCGTAATCTCAAGGCAGGAGCAGCATCAACTTCCTCCGCTCCAAAACAGGAAGGAACTGTTGCTCGTTACAGACAGGGCTGGAAAGCTAACCAGTCCTGGAACAAGGGCAAGCAGGCCAGAAAACCTACTTCTGCCCCTAAGACAGCATGAAGAGAGGGCCCCCTATTCAGAAACGGATCTAGTGGGGGGCAGACTTTCTCTCTTCGCCTAGGCTTGGGCAAGAGATGTCCAGGATCCCTGGGCGTTGGAGATCATATCTCAGGGATATCTTCTGGACTTCAAAGCTTCTCCTCCACAAGGGAGATTTCATCTTTCAAGGTTATCAGCAAACCAAATAAAGAAAGAGGCATTTCTACGCTGTGTACAAGACCTCTTAGTAATGGGGGTGATCCACCCAGTTCCGCGGACGGAACAAGGGCAAGGATTTTACTCAAATCTGTTTGTGGTTCCCAAGAAAGAGGGAACCTTCAGACCAATCTTGGACCTAAAAATCTTAAACAAATTCCTAAGAGTTCCATCATTCAAAATGGAAACTATTCGAACCATCCTACCCATGATCCAAGAGGGTCAGTATATGACCACAGTGGACTTAAAGGATGCCTACCTTCACATACCGATTCACAAAGATCATTATCGGTACCTAAGATTTGCCTTTCTAGGCAGGCATTACCAGTTTGTAGCTCTTCCCTTCGGGTTAGCTACGGCCCCGAGAATTTTTACAAAGGTTCTGGGCTCACTTCTGGCGGTGCTAAGACCGCGAGGCATAGCGGTGGCTCCGTATCTAGATGACATTCTGATACAAGCGTCAAGTTTTCAAATTGCCAAGTCTCATACAGAGATAGTTCTGGCATTTCTGAGGTTCCATGGGTGGAAGGTGAACGTGGAAAAGAGTTCTCTATTACCACTCACAAGGGTTCCCTTCCTAGGGACTCTTATAGATTCTATAGAGATGAAAATTTACCTGACGGAGTCCAGGTTATCAAAACTTCTAAATGCTTGCCGTGCCCTTCATTCCATTCCACACCCATCAGTAGCTCAGTGCATGGAAGTAATCGGCTTAATGGTAGCGGCAATGGACATAGTACCATTTGCGCGCCTGCATCTCAGACCGCTGCAATTATGCATGCTAAGTCAGTGGAATGGGGATTACTCAGATTTGTCCCCTCTACTAAATCTGGATCAAGAGACCAGAGATTCTCTTCTCTGGTAGCTTTTTCGGCTCCATCTGTCCAAAGGGATGACCTTTCGCAGGCCAGATTGGACGATTGTAACAACAGATGCCAGCCTTCTAGGTTGGGGCGCAGTCTGGAACTCCCTGAAGGCTCAGGGATCGTGGACTCAGGAGGAGAAACTCCTCCCAATAAATATTCTGGAGTTAAGAGCAATATTCAATGCTCTTCTAGCTTGGCCTCAGTTAGCAACACTGAGGTTCATCAGATTTCAGTCGGACAACATCACGACTGTGGCTTACATCAACCATCAAGGGGGAACCAGGAGTTCCCTAGCGATGTTGGAAGTCTCAAAGATAATTCGCTGGGCAGAATCTCACTCTTGCCACCTGTCAGCGATCTATATCCCAGGCGTGGAGAACTGGGAGGCGGACTTTCTAAGTCGCCAGACTTTTCATCCGGGGGAGTGGGAACTTCATCCGGAGGTCTTCGCTCAACTGATTCATCGTTGTGGCAAACCAGAACTGGATCTCATGGCGTCTCGCCAGAACGCCAAACTTCCTTGTTACGGATCCAGGTCCAGGGACCCGGGAGCGGCGCTGATAGATGCTCTAGCAGCCCCTTGGGTTTTCAGCATGGCTTATGTGTTTCCACCATTTCCTCTGCTACCTCGACTGATTGCCAAGATCAAACAGGAGAGAGCATCAGTGATTCTGATAGCGCCTGCGTGGCCACGCAGGACCTGGTATGCAGACCTAGTGGACATGTCGTCCTGTCCACCATGGTCTCTGCCTCTGAGGCAGGACCTTCTAATTCAGGGTCCTTTCAACCATCCAAATCTAATTTCTCTGAGGCTGACTGCATGGAGATTGAACGCTTGATTCTATCTAAGCGTGGCTTCTCGGAGTCGGTTATTGATATCTTAATACAGGCTCGGAAACCTGTTACCAGAAAAATTTACCATAAGATATGGCGTAAATATTTATATTGGTGCGAATCCAAGAGTTACTCATGGAGTAAGGTTAAGATTCCTAGGATATTGTCTTTTCTACAAGAGGGTTTAGAAAAGGGCTTATCTGCTAGTTCGTTAAAGGGACAGATTTCTGCTCTGTCTATTCTTTTACACAAACGTCTGGCAGAAGTTCCAGACGTTCAGGCTTTTTGTCAGGCTTTGGCTAGGATTAAGCCTGTGTTTAAGACTGTTGCTCCGCCGTGGAGCTTAAATTTAGTTCTTAAAGTTCTTCAAGGTGTTCCATTTGAACCCCTTCATTCCATTGATATTAAGCTGTTATCTTGGAAAGTTCTGTTTTTGATGGCTATTTCCTCGGCTCGAAGAGTCTCTGAGTTATCTGCCTTACATTGTGATTCTCCTTATCTGATTTTCCATTCAGACAAGGTAGTTCTGCGTACTAAACCTGGGTTCTTACCTAAGGTAGTTTCTAACAGGAATATCAATCAAGAGATTGTTGTTCCATCATTATGTCCTAACCCTTCTTCAAAGAAGGAACGACGTTTACATAATCTGGACGTAGTCCGTGCCCTGAAGTTCTATTTACAGGCAACTAAAGATTTTCGTCAAACTTCTTCCCTGTTTGTCGTTTATTCTGGTCAGAGGAGAGGTCAAAAAGCTTCGGCTACCTCTCTCTCCTTTTGGCTTCATAGCTTAATACGTTTAGCCTATGAGACTGCTGGACAGCAGCCTCCTGAGAGAATTACAGCTCATTCCACTAGAGCTGTGGCTTCCACCTGGGCCTTTAAGAATGAGGCCTCTGTTGAACAGATTTGCAAGGCTGCGACTTGGTCTTCGCTTCATACCTTTTCAAAATTTTACAAATTTGACACTTTTTGCTTCTTCGGAGGCTGTTTTTGGGAGAAAGGTTCTACAGGCAGTGGTTCCTTCCGTTTAAAGTTCCTGCCTTGTCCCTCCCATCATCCGTGTACTTTAGCTTTGGTATTGGTATCCCATAAGTAATGGATGACCCGTGGACTGAATACACTTAACAAGAGAAAACATAATTTATGCTTACCTGATAAATTTATTTCTCTTGTAGTGTATTCAGTCCACGGCCCGCCCTGTCTTTTTTGAGGCAGATCTAAATTTTAATTAAAACTACAGTCACCACTGCACCCTATGGTTTCTCCTTTCTTGTCTTGTTTCGGTCGAATGACTGGATATGACATGTGAGGGGAGGAGATATATAGCAGCTCTGCTTGGGTGATCCTCTTGCAACTTCCTGTTGGGAATGGAATATATCCCATAAGTAATGGATGACCCGTGGACTGAATACACTACAAGAGAAATAAATTTATCAGGTAAGCATAAATTATGTTTTGTTTCAATACCATGTGTTTTCTACTTAAAAACTATATAGTTTTGACAGGTACATAAAAAACAACAACAAGGCTCTATTTCTGTTTAAATTGAGTGATATCAAAAATGCTAAAAATTCTACGTTTTTTTTTGGCATGTTCTTCTCTGAAAGTTCCAGTTGTGAAGGGTTTAAGATCATCTCGCTAAAGCGAAGAGCTTTAGATCATCAGGCCTTTATCAGCTTTTATGTATAGACAAAGAGATAAGATAAGGAGGGATTTGTGTATTGATAAATAGAAAAGATAAGGAAATATGCTCTTTCTGGAATCTCAGACTATTTTAAAGGGATAGGAAAGCCAAAATTAAACTTTCATGATTTAGGTAGAGCATGTCATTTGAAGACACTTTTTAAATTCACTTCTATTTTCAAATGTGCATTGTTCTCTTGGTATCCCTTGTTGAAAAAGAATATGCACATATCCTACACTAGTGGGAGCTGTCTGCTGATTGGTGCCTACACACATTTGTCTCTTGTGCTTGGCTACCAAGATGTGTTAAGCTAGCTGTCAGTAGTTTAATGCTGCTACTTCAGCAAAGGATAACAAGAGAATGAAGCAAATTTGATAAATGAAGTAAATTGGAAAGTTGTTTAAAATTGTATGTTCTATCCGAATCATGAAAATAATTGGGGTTTCCTATCCCTTTAAATTGGTTGTGTTTTTAATTAGCAAAAACAATTATTTGATATATAAAATAAAACTAAAGGAGCGATTTGTTATACATTTCATACTCTGGTATAACAAGTCATTGGAAACACATTAAGGGGAAATAGTACACTGTCCCTTTAAGGTGAATGACTGTCACATTGCTATGTCATATCTGTTTTTCCATTGGTAAATGTGTTTATGAGTTTATATATGAAACTCCATTGAAGAGACAGGGACACAAATAATGGAGACAAAAAAATATTTATGAATCAAACTGGGTAAAATAGAGACAATAACAAAAGAAAGGGACATGTTCAAGAAAATGTGGTGAAAGATGCTTACACTATGTAAAATAGGATTTTCTACATTGCTTGACTAAAAATGAAACATATCAATATTATTTCTCTATTTTGTTTTGCACAAGATTGTAAGAGAATTGGCTAACCTTGCCTAACCAAGCACACTTGTCTTTTAAACTCTCAAAGCAAAATAAACACCCAGATAAAAAAGTGAATATTATTCCTAAATATATATCAGTGTCACCTACTGACTGGAGATATTTTAAAATGTATTGCACTTTGTGTGTGTGTGTGTGTGTGTGTGTGAAATATATATATATATATTCCTCATATGCTGAACAAGACACATTTTGTGGTGTATCACTTTCTACCAATAGTTTGGGGAAAGTACCTTAGCAGTCAGAAAGCCTCTATCCCAAATGCCAGTTTTAGAATTCATGTTGGTTTCAAAATCAAAATATACAGCTTTAACTTAACCCTTTTTCTGTATTAAATGTACCTTTAACATATTTTAAGAGTGCTACTTGATATGCATGATAGAAACTGAATGACCTAGATTTCAAGTTGCGCGGCAAATCCGTTGAGAAAACACTGTGCTCGATATGGCTTTTTCCCATTTTGCATAGCGCTGCCATTACAAATTTGTAAAAAAACGCATTTAACGTGCGTGTTATGACACATATCGCACAGAAATCAAGTTCCAACTTGGCGGGCGAGTGCATGTGTTCCCCCATAGAGATCAATAGAGATAAAATGTTGAAAAAAACTAACACCCGCAATTGCGAAATAGTCATCGTATTTTTGCATTCCCCATTGAAGTCTATGGAGAAAAAAGTGGATCAAAAACACCCTACCCCTAAACCTCCATCCCCCCACATCACATAGTATCTATATACATCTATTAACCCCTAAACCTCCATCCCCCCACATCGCAAAGTATCTATATACATCTATTAACCCCTAAACCTCCATCCCCTCACATCGCAAATTATCTATATACATCTATTAACCCCTAAACCGCCATCCTCCACATCGCAAACAATAAATATATTAACCCCTAAACCACCATCCTCCGACATCAATAAATATCTAAATACATCTATTAACCCCTAAACCACCACCTCCCACATCGCAAACAAATAAATCTATTAACCCCACGTAGCAAACAATAAATATTAATACCCAGAATTTTTTTTCAGAATTCAGATAGAGCGTGCAATTTTACGAAACTTTCGAATTTACTCCTATTATCAAATTTTCTTCGTTCTCTTGGTATCTTTATTTGAAAAAGCAGGAATGTCATCAAACGAGCTGGCCCATCTTTGGTTCAGAACCTGGGTAGAACTTGCTGATTGGTGGCTAAACGCAGCCACCAATCAGAAAGCGCTATCCAGGATGCTGAACCAAAAATGGGCCAGCTCATAAGCTTAAATTCCTGCTTTTTCAAATAGAGATACCAAGAGAACGAAGAAAAATTGATAATCGGAGTAAATTACAAAGTTGCTTAAAATTGCCTGCTCTATCTGAATCATGAAAGAAAAATTGAAAAATAAATAACAGCTAGAGATAGACTATTAGTACTTAAATCTAATTTAGTTTTTTAATTGTTGTAGGGCAATGTAATATTTTAAAAAAGACTTAAAACAAGGCCTCGATCCGATATAAATCGTCGCCCGCAACGCCAAATTTTTGGTTTTGTATCACATATACGGCGTAACATAGAAGTTACGCTCGTATATTTCTGCCTTCGGCCGTAGTTTTTTGGCCCATAGACAGGTATACCAAACCAGCGCAGTTTGGTATCCAATATACAGCGTAAGGACTTACGTGGTGAAAATGGAGAAATCTTACTCCATTTTCACCTCGCCACAAATTGCAGGCGTAGTAAGCCTTACGCTGTGTATTGGAGCCCCGTAACTCCCTAAACTGCCTGCAAAATAAAACCTAACACCTAATGCATGCACAATGTCTATCTGTCAACCGCGAACTGCAAAATAAAACCTAACGCATGCGCAATGTCTATCTACCTGTCAACTGCGATCCCCCGCCACAATCCCTAATAAAGTGTTTAACCCCTAAACCGCCACTCCCGGACCCCGCCACCACCTACATTAAATGTCTAACCCCCTAATGTGATCCCCCTACACCGCCGCCACCTACATTAAAATTATTAACCCCTAATGTAATCCCCCTACACCGCCGCAATCTATATTTAAATTATTACCCCCTAATGTGAGCCCCTACCCCGCTGCCACCTATTTTAGCTATATTACCCCCTAATCTAATCCCCCTACACCGCTGCCACCTATATTAAATGTATTAACCCCTAATCTAATCCCCCTACACCGCCGCCACCTATAATAAATGTATTACTCCCTAAAATACTAAAATGTCCCTACCCTAAACTAAATTAAAAATAGCCCTGAAAAGGGCTTTTTGCGTGACATTGCCCCAAAGTAACCAGCTCTATTACCAGCCCTTAAAAGGCCTTTTTGCAGGGCATTGTCACAAAATAATCAGCTCTTTTGCCTGTAATCTAATCCCCCTACACCGCCGCCACCTATAATAAATGTATTACCCCCTAATCTAATCCCCCTACACCGCCGCCACCTATACTAAATGTATTACCCCCTAATCTAATCCCCCTACACCGCCGACACCTATATTAAATATATTAACCCCTAATCTAATTCCCCTATACCGCCGCAACCTATATTTAATATATTAACCCCCTAATCTGATCCCCTACACCTCCGCCACCTATATTAAAATTATTAACCACCAATCTAATCCCCCTATACCGCCGCCACCTATATTAAATTTATTAACCCCTAAAATACTAAAATTTCCCTACCACTAAACCTAAGTCTAACCCTACAAATAGCCCTGAAAAGGGCCTTTTGCGTGACATTGCCCCAAAGTAACCAGCTCTATTACCAGCCCTTAAAAGGGCCTTTTGCGGGGCATTGCCACAAAATAATCAGCTCTTTTGCCTGTAATCTAATCCCCCTACACCGCCGCCACCTATAATAAATGTATTACCCCCTAATCTGATCCCCCCCTACACCGCCGCCACCTATATTAAATATATTAACCCCTAATCTGACCCCCCTACACCACCGCCACCTATATTAACTATATTAACCCTAATTATATTAGGGTTAATATAGTTAATATAGTTATTATATTATATATATTAACTATATTAACCCTATCTAACTCTAACACCCCTAACTTAATTATTATTAAAATAAATCTAAATAATATTAATAATATTAACTAAATTATTCCTATTTAAAACTAAATACTTACCTATAAAATAAACCCTAATTAATAATTACATTGTAGCTATTTTAGGGTTTATATTTAATTTTCAGGTAACTTGGTATTTATTTTAACTTGGTACAATAGCTATTAAATAGTTAATAACTATTTAATAGCCACCTAGTTAAAATAATTACCAATTTACCTGTAAAATAAATCCTAACCTAAGTTACAAATACACCTACACTATCAATAAATTAATTAAATAAACTACAAATATCTAAACTAAAATACAATTAAATACACTAAACTAAATTACAAAAAAAAAACCCCACTAAATTACAAAACATAAAAAAGATTACAAGATTTTTAAGCTAATTACACCTATTCTAAGCCCCTTAATAAAATAACAAAGCCCCCCAAAATAAAAAAAATTTCCCTACCCTAATCTAAATTACAAAAGTAATCAGCTCTACAGGGAGTGCAGAATTATTAGGCAAATGAGTATTTTGACCACATCATCCTCTTTATGCATGTTGTCTTACTCCAAGCTGTATAGGCTCGAAAGCCTACTACCAATTAAGCATATTAGGTGATGTGCATCTCTGTAATGAGAAGGGGTGTGGTCTAATGACATCAACACCCTATATCAGGTGTGCATAATTATTAGGCAACTTCCTTTCCTTTGGCAAAATGGGTCAAAAGAAGGACTTGACAGGCTCAGAAAAGTCAAAAATAGTGAGATATCTTGCAGAGGGATGCAGCACTCTTAAAATTGCAAAGCTTCTGAAGCGTGATCATCGAACAATCAAGCATTTCATTCAAAATAGTCAACAGGGTCGCAAGAAGCGTGTGGAAAAACCAAGGCGCAAAATAACTGCCCATGAACTGAGAAAAGTCAAGCGTGCAGCTGCCAAGATGCCACTTGCCACCAGTTTGGCCATATTTCAGAGCTGCAACATCACTGGAGTGCCCAAAAGCACAAGGTGTGCAATACTCAGAGACATGGCCAAGGTAAGAAAGGCTGAAAGACGACCACCACTGAACAAGACACACAAGCTGAAACGTCAAGACTGGGCCAAGAAATATCTCAAGACTGATTTTTCTAAGGTTTTATGTACTGATGAAATGAGAGTGAGTCTTGATGGGCCCGTGGCTGTTTTGGTAAAGGACAGAGAGCTCCAGTCCGACTCAGACGCCAGCAAGGTGGAGGTGGAGTACTGGTTTGGGCTGGTATCATCAAAGATGAGCTTGTGGGGCCTTTTCGGGTTGAGGATGGAGTCAAGCTCAACTCCCAGTCCTACTGCCAGTTTCTGGAAGACACCTTCTTCAAGCAGTGGTACAGGAAGAAGTCTGCATCCTTCAAGAAAAACATGATTTTCATGCAGGACAATGCTCCATCACACGCGTCCAAGTACTCCACAGCGTGGCTGGCAAGAAAGGGTATAAAAGAAGAAAATCTAATGACATGGCCTCCTTGTTCAACTGATCTGAACCCCATTGAGAACCTGTTGTCCATCATCAAATGTGAGATTTACAAGGAGGGAAAACAGTACACCTCTCTGAACAGTGTCTGGGAGGCTGTGGTTGCTGCTGCACGCAATGTTGATGGTGAACAGATCAAAACACTGACAGAATCCATGGATGGCAGGCTTTTGAGTGTCCTTGCAAAGAAAGGTGGCTATATTGGTCACTGATTTGTTTTTGTTTTGTTTTTGAATGTCAGAAATGTATATTTGTGAATGTTGAGATGTTATATTGGTTTCACTGGTAAAAATAAATAATTGAAATGGGTATATATTTGTTTTTTGTTAAGTTGCCTAATAATTATGCACAGTAATAGTCACCTGCACACACAGATATCCCCCTAAAATAGCTATAACTAAAAACAAACTAAAAACTACTTCCAAAACTATTCAGCTTTGATATTAATGAGTTTTTTGGGTTCATTGAGAACATGGTTGTTTTTCAATAATAAAATTAATCCTCAAAAATACAACTTGCCTAATAATTCTGCACTCCCCCATTACAACCCACCACCCACATACCCCTACTCTAACCCACCCAATCCCCCCTTAAAAAAACCTAAATCTAACCCCCAAGTGCTCCTTACCTGTCCTGAAGACCGGCGGAGAAGGTCCTGTTCCAGGCGGAGAAGTCTTCTTCCAGGCGGCAACCTCTTCTTCTTCCAGGATCCAGCCGGCGCGGAGCGGAGGAGTTGAAGACCGATGACCGCGGAGCTGAAGACTGTCCATCTGGAACTGAAGACCGGAGCCGGAGCGTGGAGGATCCTCTTTATACGATCGCCGCCGTACACTGAATAGGAATTCAAGGTACGCGATTAAAAATGGCTTCCCTTGAATTCCTATTGGCTGATTTGAGCCTTCAAATTCAAATCAGCCAATCGGATGCAAGCTACTTTAATTCTATTGGCTGATTTGAATAGCCAATAGAATAAGAGCTACTGTAATTCTATTGGCTGATTAGAATAGCCTTTTAAGGGCTGGTAATAGAGCTGATTACTTTTGTAATTTAGATAAGGGTAGGGAAATTTTTTTATTTTGGGGGCTTTGTTATTTTATTAGGGGGCTTAGAATAGGTGTAATTAGCTTAAAAATCTTGTAATTTTTTTTATTTTTTGTAATATAGTGTTTGATTTTTTTGTAATTTAGTTTAGTGTATTTAATTGTATTTTAGTTTAGATATTTGTAGTTTATTTAATTAATTTATTGATAGTGTAGGTGTATTTGTAACTTAGGTTAGATTTATTTTTCAGGTAAATTGGTAATTATTTTAACTAGGTAGCTATTAAATAGTTATTAACTATTTAATAGCTATTGTACCTAGTTAAAATAAATACCAAGTTACCTGTAAAATAAATATAAACCCTAAAATAGCTACAATGCGGTGTAGGGGGCTCACATTAGGGGGTAATATAGTTTAAATTGGTGGCGGTGGTGTAGGGGGATCACATTAGGGGGTAATATAGTTTAAATAGGTGGCGGCGGTGTAGGGGGATCATATTAGGGGGTAATATAGTTTAAATAGGTGGCAGCGGGGTAGGGGGCTCACATTAGGGGGTAAAACATTTTAATGTAGCTAGTGGCGGTGTAGGGGGCTCACATTAGGGGGTGATACAATTAATATAGGTGGCGGCGGGGTCCAAGAGTGGCGGTTTAGGGGTTAATATATTTATTATTAGGAGTGAGAGGGGGGATTGATAGAGGGGTATACGTGTCGGGCTATGTTTGGGAGCCGTGTTAGACAGTACGGGTGATTTTATAACTTAGTCAGTTTTTTTATGCGGTGGAAGTTTCTAAAGTGCTGTAAGTCACTGGCGACTCCAGAAATTTGTACTTACGCAGATTTCTGGACATCGCTAGTTTGTCAGACTTACGGCACTTTAGCATCTGACGGCACCGTATATGAGATAGCTCGAGTTGCGAGCTGAAACGACGGGCGGCGCAGGTTTCCACGCTTGCGCCGAAACCTGCGCCGTATATCGGATCGCGCCCCAAGTAGTTTAGTCTATTACTTAAAAGGTATTTTTATTGTTGTATTAAAAAAGCACTAAGCAATTGCTGATACTTAAAGGGACACACAAGTCAAAATAAACTTTTATGATTCAGAGCATGCAGTTTTAAGACACTTTCCAACTTACTTCCATTATTAAATGTTGCACAGTCTTTTTATATTCACACTTTCTGGGGAACAAGATCCTACTGAGCATGTGCACAAGCTCACAGTTTATATGTATACTTGTCTGTGATTGGCTGATGTCTGTCACATGGTATAGGGCGGCGTAAAATGGGAGAAAAAAATTAATTTCTCAGAAAAAAATCTACTACTTATTTGAAATTCAGAGTAGGTGTTAAATAATTGTCTTTTTATTTTGTACTTGTTAATTATGTAATTCTACTGCATTGAAGACCGCTGATCCATAACCTGTCCGCCTGCTCTGGGTTCGACAGAAATCAACCCAATCGAATACGATCAGGTTGATTGACACCCCCTGCTACCGCCGCGAATCTGCAGGGGGCGGTATTGCACCAGCAGTTCAAATGAACTGCTGGTGCAATGATAAATGCAGACAACGTATGCTGTCGGCATTTATCGATGTGCAGCGGACATGATCCGCAATATTAGATCATGTCCGCTCTCACCATAATAAATAGGCCCCTGAGTCTGAACTTTAAATGAGTAGTAGATTTTTTCTGACTAATTACAGTTATGTCTATTTACACTCCTCCTGTATCATGTGACAGCTATTAGCCAATCACAAATGAATATATGTATAGTCTGTGAATCTTGCACATGCTCAGTAGGAGCTGGTGACTCAAAAAGTGTAAATATAAACAGTGCACATTTTGTTAATGGAAGTAAATTGGAAAGTTGTTTAAAATGGCATGCTGTATCTGAATAATGAAAGTTTAATTTTGACTTGGGTGCCCTTTTAATAGATACCATTGCAATATGCATTATTCATCTATTTAAATAGATTTTTACCTTTTTTATTTCATTTTTTTACACTACATATGTGCAGTGTTTATTACTGCATGTCACAGCCCTACAACGGCAAGGCAGCCTCTGCAGGAAGGTTTATCTTAGCCTGGTATCATAACACTTCTAGGCTGGTTTCATGTAAAGTGAATAGACTAGTTAACAGGGAGTCAGAGTTGCTCATGCTTAGAACTAACACAATAAAACTTAGGTTTTAAAAATTCTCCACTCTTATAACACTAGGGGCAGAGGCAACTCTGAGAATTTTTAAGTGCTATTTTTGCAAGACAACAAGTAAATTATTTGCTGTTTTTCAGTTTCTGATCAGTGGCTGCACATATATGCCTCTTGGCATTGGCTTACAGATGTGCTCAGCTGCCTCTTAGTAGTGCATTGCTGCTACCAATAGAATGAAGCAAAATTGATAATAGAACATACATTTTTAAACAACATCTCAATTTACTTCTATCTGCATAATAAAATAAAAAATGGGTTTCATGCCCCTTTAAAGTTAACTTTTTGTTGCATTGCTGAGGTTCGATATTTTGCACTTGCAGGCAGTTTGTCTGTAGTCTGACTGTAAAACAAGATAGTGTTTTTCTATAAAAAGTCTTTTTTTCTGGAAATAGTTTTTCCAGAGATTACCTCACTAAGCCCCTGATATTCAAAACATCATCAGACCAATGGGAAAATGTTTTTTTTTTTTTTGTATCGCCAAGTTTGCAGTCCATTGGTGTGTTGAAATTTTAAAAAGGGAGCTGAATAGCGAAATGCCAACGAGTGGTAATGTTCTCCCATAGGATATAATGGGGATATCGGCACTCGTTTGTGCTATCAGCAGGAGGGGGGGGGGGGGTGTCAGCAATGTATTTGAAGTGACTCAAAAAAAAGAGGTTTCTGTGTAGGAACACTTCAAATAATGCATACCTAACCTTTCAACTACTAAACCTAAACCACCTGCCTCACATTGGAAAATATGGTTGAAAACCTGTACCTAAACTGCAGGGCAACACTTGGAGTATATCGCACTACTGGAGATGTTTCCAAATTAAATGCATGTTACTCTCCTGTAAATACAGAAATGTATATTTTAAAATAAAAAGAACATTTTTTTTTCTATGGAACATAGGGATTTCAAGTATTTCTTTTAAAACACATAACATATTAAAAATAATTACAAATGATATTGCATTTTTAAAGATATTAAAACAGCACCGCAGCCAATTCTAAAAAAGAATTACACCTAATCTAATAGCCCTATTAAAATAAAAAAGCCCACCCAAAATAAAAGAAAACCCTAGCCTACAATAAACAGCCAATGGCCCATAAAAGGGCCTTTTGTAGGGCATTGCCCGAAGTTAAACAGCTCTTGTACCTGTAAAAAAAATACAAAGACCCCCCCCAAAATAAAAAAACCTAACTCTAACAAAAACCTAAGCTACCCATTGCCCTGAAAAGGGCATTTGTATGGGCATTTAGCTTGTTTATGAATAGCCCAAACCCTAATCTAAAAAAACACCCAAAAAACCTTTAAAAAAACCTAACACTAACCCCCGACGATTCACTTACAGTTTTTGAAGTCCTGCTTGAAAGATCTTCATCCAGGCGGCGAGAGGTCTTCATCCAGGTGGCCTCTTTCATCCAGGCGGCAAGAAGTCTTCATCCAGACGGCCTCTTCTATCTTCATCCAGGCGGCATCTTCTATCTTGATCCCGGCAGTGCGGAGCAGCTCCATCCTGAAGACATCCGGCGCGGAGCATCCTCTTCATACGGTCGCCACCGTACACTGAATCTTCAATGCAAGGTACGCAATTCAAGATGACATCCCTTGCATTCCTATTGGCTGAAAATTTTGAATCAGCCAATAGGAATTAGAGCTGCTAAAATTCTATTCGCTGTTCAAATCAGCCCTCATTGTATTGGATGTGGGTTTTTTTTTTTTAAAGGGTATTAGAATAGGAATAATTTTTATTTTTTTTGGATAATTTCGTTTTTGTTTTTCTTTTAATGGTAGGTTGGTTTTTTTTGTGATTTTAGTGTTTTTTATTTTTTGTAATGTTAGTTTTTAGTGTAAGGCAGCTTAGGTTTAATTTCACAGGTAAGTTTGTATTTATTTTAACTAGGTAGTTAGTAAATAGTTAATAGTTAAAATAAATAAAACAGAATTTATGTTTACCTGATAAATTTCTTTCTCCTACGGTGTGTCCGGTCCACAGCCCGCCCTGGCATTTAGTCAGGTTTAAATTTTAAATTTTTTGTCTTTTGTACACTACAGTCACCACTGCACCCTATGGTTCTCCTTTTTCTCCTAACCGTCGGTCGAATGACTGGGGGGCGGAGCTAGAGGGGGAGCTATATGGACAGCTCTGCTGTGTGCTCTCTTTGCCACTTCCTGTAGGGAATGAGAATATCCCACAAGTAAGGATGAAGCCGTGGACCGGACACACCGTAGGAGAAAGAAATTTATCAGGTAAACATAAATTCTGTTTTCTGCTTGTTTTATGCATCTCTGATCCTAGGTATTTATGTTCATCATTCATTCATCGTTTAATAATTAGTTGTGTTTATTTATTTATTTAATTTTATTTTTTTATACAGTTGTACCGCCATTCTCCTCCTGTTACACGAGACTGGTCTGAGGCCTCACAGTAATAAAATATTTTCATTATCTTTGTCACCTGTCATGCTTCAGAGGACTTTAGGGCTTAGGCCTTGTAGGGAGGGATAGTTCATAGCTTTGCTTTTTTTAACTCTCTTCCCACAAACAATAAATGGGAGGTTATAAGATTAGGATGAAATTTCACAGTGCTGGGGATCTGCCCATCACTCTAATCTACTTTTTTGCTAGTATCCACTATGCTCTCATACCTGGCGACTAGAAGAAGCACTGACAGAATTATTTCTGTTTTCGTTTTGTTTTCAATGTTTATGCTGCTTTCTTGGCAGTATCTATTATTTACTGATGAACAGAACAATAATATTATTGTTTGTTTATTATATTTTATAATATCTCATTGTATTTTTTAATCTCTGCAAACAATATCGGCAGTTATATACTGTATTTATATTCAAAATGTCATAAAAAAGCATTAAACAAACAAAAAAAAAGTGGGTGAACGGTGGTACGTGATCAATGATCATAGTTCTTAGGCTGGAGAAACGGTGTTTCTGCTGGGCGAAGTGGCGTGCCACTGGCTGATTGGAGCCTCCCTTCTTAATGGCCTCCCTGATCGTGTGTCTATGGTTGGCCATCCTTTCATGGAAGATTGTAATAGTTTTCTCACATAAAACAGGGAGCATGGGCAAAACAAAATATAGACAACGTGTGCTGCTACACGTCACCCTGTGTTGTATTTTATAGTGATTGTTGGAATGTGGGTGCTGGAACGTAGGGCCCATCTGCATACCATTTCAGGTAATGCAATCCCGACACTTGAAACATCCCTTCTTAGCCAACTTAAGCCATGTGTCCTTTTGGTAGGATTGCGTAGGGTCAGTCTTGACCATTATATCTTGTATGTTCCTGGCTCGTTTATAAGCCATACAAGGAGGATTCAGTCTCCAATTTGACAGACTCTTGCCTGTCTGTAATATATCCCATCGATTACAGACTGCTTTAGTTATGCGGTTATGTTCAGGGGTGAAAGTCGTAACAAAGTTCAAAGTAGTGGTCAGGGTTTGTTTGTGGATCTTGGTCCGTTCCAGCAACGTACGTTGTGAATGGCCATCTAGCGGTTTCTAGCGGTGTCAATATCCTTCTTGTCATACTCTCTAGCCTGTAGTTTTATGCACATAGAGCCTAACTGATTTTGGAGGATAGCAGAATAAGAGTTGTTCCGAACCACCCTGGTCAGCTGAGAGGAAATTATACCCATCTTTTGATGGTCAGGATGACAACTTGTTGATAAGAGAAGCAAGTTTCTATCCGTTGGTTTGGTGTAAAGAGATGTACCAAACCTACAATCCCCTTCAGTAAGGACTTTGACTATATTGAGGTCCAAAAAGTGTACATTTTGTGCACTGCATTCCATCTTAAATTTGATGGGAGAGTCAATATGATTCAATTCAGACACCCACTGGTAAAGATGTAATAAACTACCTGTCCAAAAAAAAACCCCATATCATCTATGTAACGGGTATAAAAAGTGATACATGGATGCATTAGGGGTTTCATGATAACAGACTCATAACCCAGCATATGCAGGTTAGCATATGTAGGGGCCATGTTTGACCCCATGGCCGTGCCTGACAGCTGGAGATAGAAATCTCGTTTGAATTTAAAATAATTCTTCTTCAGACAATGTTATATGAGTTCTATTATGAACTCTAGTGGAGGACCACTGTAATTGGTGGACTCACTCACAATGGATATGACAGTCTCCAAACCAGCCTCATGGGGAATAACAGTATATAAACTGTCAACGTCCATGGTGACAAGGATGTCATCAGGTTGTAAGCTGGTGTATTGTTGGAGTTTGAGAATCATAGCTGTGGTGTCCTGCAGGTATGAAAAAGAATTGCGTATGACTGGCTGCAAATGGTGGTCAATAAACTCAGCAACCCCAGAAAAAATTGAACCCCTGGCAGAGACAATGGGTCTGCCAGGAGGGTTGTCAAGACCCTTGTGTATTTTGGGTAATAGGTACAATATAGGTACTTTCGGAAAAGGTGTGGTTATATAGTCAAATTCATTCTCAGTGATATGCTGTGATTGTAGGCCATGAAGCAAAGTCTGATCAATTGACATTTTTAATTTTGCAGTAGGGTTGGCATCAAGTTTCATATAGGTGTGTGTATCTCTCAATTGTCTAGTGGCTTCAAGTTTGTAATCACAGTAATCTTGGACCACTATGGCCCCACCCTTATCAGCCGGGTGCACAATAATGGTGTGGTCATTGGATAGGGTGGTCAAAGCTTTGCGTTCATTTATTTGCAAATTAGAAAAAATGTGTGTCATCTTTTGTAGCACAATCATTGCAAATAAGACGTGTGTAACTTTTGATGGATGGATTGGTAGTCTGGGGATCAAATTTGGACAAGGGTTTAAACCTTTTATTACTGGGTACAAGTCTGTCATCCTTGAAAAATTCCCTAATGTTAAGTGTTCTCTGAAATTTATGTATGTCAACAGAGGTTTGAAAGTTATCACGTTTATACACTATATTGGTCGTTTCTTGACACTGTTTAGTTTTTTCTTTGTACCCCCCTCATCTGGTGTGGGGCCTTCCCCGTTTTTTGACTGTGAATGTGGGGGTTTGTTGTAGGATCTAGTAGTTATACAACTACGTGTGTCCCTATTGTCAGTATGTGTACTAATAGCATCTACATCAGAGGAGTCACCTCCACTAGTATCAATAGGAGCTTTGTTCCTCTGGGTGCGTTGTCTGGGCCTGTATGGTCTGCTGTTGTCATCCTTACTGTATAACCATTTATAAATGCGTTTTTCACAATAATCGTTCTCTACTGTATTAAGTTTACTGTTCTTGAAACTAAGTAATTCGTTGTGGTATTTTCTAACTAGGCCCTCCAGTTTAGTGACACAATCTTCTGACTTGTCATCTATTAGTACTTGATAACAGCTAGTTTTAATAATGTCTATTTCAACCTGCATTTTCCTTTCTAGGCGACTAACCTCCTCAATTGTGAGTAAAATTAAATTATACGAATACTTGTTTAATATACAACACCATTTCCTGCAAAACTCAGGTTTGGATCTACCTAGTGTGGGTACATTACTGACTCTAAAACCCCTAGGGATACATTTAGTACTTGGGGGATGCTGAACCCCAACTAAAACTGTAATTGATCTTCAAGTATCAAGAGGAGAAAAGAAGGGAGATAGAGGCTGCAGAGAGAGAGAGAGAGTGGGGGAGAGAGGCTGCCGAGAGAAAGAGGGAGAGAGAGGAAAGAGAGGCTCAATGGAGACATGAGCTGGAAGTTTTGCGAATTAACAGAACCAACCTGTCTCCCCAAGCCAGTAATCGTGGGGAACCAGCAACAGAGAAGCCCCACCTGGAGTATTTTCAAATGTTAGAAAAGCACACTGACTTGGATATATTTTTCTGAGGGGCTTTGAGAAAGTATGGAAGCAGTAACAGCTGCCCCCAGAGCAATGGGTTCGCTATTTAGCTCCTCGTCTGAAGGTTAAAGCCCTGGATGTATTTGCTTCCCTGCCAGTGGAGGATGACAAAGACTATGAGGCCATAAAAACAGCCTTATAGAAAAGCTTTAACCTCACTCGAGAATTCTACAGAAAAAAAATTCGGAGTGTCTAGCAGAGTGCAGGTGACAGCTGTACAGAGTATGCTGCACAGCTGAGGGCTGCTTTTAAGCAATGGACTGGGGGCCTAAAAGTCCTTACTTATGAGGCTTTAGAGGATTTGATGATTCTGGAGCAATTCCTTCATACAAAGAGTCCTAAGGCCAGAGAATGGATTCTGGACAGAAAGCCCAAAACAGTGGCAGAGGCTGCAGACCTGGCTAATGATAATGCCAACAACAGAGCACCTGCAGCAAGGCAGGTAACAGTTCAAGCTGAATCTCCTAAATGGAAAAGGGCAACCAAGCCATCAGAGAGACCATCTCCTCTACACCCTACAGTCAGAGGGGCAGGGGCCATATAGGGATAGGGGGATACCCGCCCGTGTTTTTATTGTAACCAGATGGGGAATCTGAGTTATACCTGCCCAGAGAAGAAGAAGCCTGAGCCTGGGAGTGTGGCTGGGGGACCAGCAGCTGTTTTGTTTGTGGGTGGGTTCACAAGGTAGAAACGGAGACATAACCTACAGAGGGTAGGACCGGGTGGCATTAGGACTCAAGGATAGTGGAGCTTCAGTTACCTTGGTGCGTCCTGGAATAGTAAAGCCAGAGGACATATCAGGGAGGACTGTGTCTATCCAAGGAGTTGGGGGAGTTTGCCCCGCAGTGCCTGTGGCACGAGTGTACCTAGATTGGGGTGTAGGAAAAGGTTTGCAGGAAGTTGGGATTTCTGCGGATATCCCTGTCAATGTTTTACAGGGGGATGATTTGGGCCAGATGCTTTGTCATTATGCCCCAGAAGACAACACCTGCAACCTGGAAGGGACAACAGAGGGCCCAGCACCAACTGAGGTACTGTGTAAAACTTTGGGGGACCCGGAGGGGAGGCTGGGGATAGACAAATCTCTAGCTGCACCAGGGTCATGGGTATCCTACCAAAGGATGGAGAATACTTGAACAAGGTTGCTGGGAGGGGGAGCTGAGGGGTAATGCAGCTCTGCTTGTGTTTAAACCAGTCATGTCTTGTTTTAGTGAAAAGGGATCTATTGCAAATGATTGTGGCAATGTCGATTATCTTGAACATGGTTGCTGGGAGGGAGAGCCTAGGGTTAATGTAGATTTACCTGAGCCTGTATCAGTAATGTCTTGTTTCAGTGAAAAAGAATATACTGCCATTGATGGCAATGTGTGCCAAGCGCCAGGCCATAGAGTAGTGGGAGAGATTGGTTTACCCCTGTTTATGAGTGAGAGTGGGGGGGCAGAGATAGGATGTTGATGCCCTAGAGGTTGTTGGATGCTGTGAGCATGTGATGCCTGATGTAGTGTGTGGCAATGTGAGAGGGCAGTAGGGCTGGGCATAAGGGCAGACTGAGTGTGTGTACCATTCTGTGCTTGAACCAGTATTGCATGCCCAAGAGAAAGAGAAAGGTATTGATGTGCAGTGCCAGGACCAAGTGAAAGGACCCTGGCAGATGGGATTGCTATACCACAGGAAAAGAAGCTTCTTGTCTGGTTTCCCCTGAGGTAAAATGCAATCTTAGTGACGATGCCAGGATAGAGGATATATAAGCGTCTACTGTGTACCTATAGCCCAGGGAAGGTGCGTCTAGCAAGCACCCAAAAATACAATGGATAAAGGAAAAAACCCAGGCGCCAACTATACGAAGGCAGGTAAATACATATACTGATGAATAAAATTAAATAAAATAAAAACAATTTATTACATCCAGATGGGTATACACATACAATAAAATACAATAAAATACAGTAGAACCAAATTTCATGGATCCATGATGGTTTTACAATAAAAATGGATATGAAATTAAAACAAAACAATGTGTTGTCACAAAAGAGTAATAACAAGGATAAAATCTAATGGTAGTAAAAACAATTGAAGCCTTCTATAAAATAATAATTATTGTTGATCTTCTAATGAAAATGTGCACCAAATTAAACTATCAATAAAGTGAAGAGTCAATTTGTGATACTGTTGGTGTAGGAGGATGAAGAAATAAATAAATAAATCAGCTGAAATAAGTGGTCTCCAAAGTGTGTGAGAGCTGTCCTGATCCAAAAAGTATATTTACTTGTAAATCCAAGTGATGTGTGTTAGAAAAAATATCGAAAAAATCCAAATAATGCTTGTGAAAAAAATATAGGTGTGTGAAAAAATAAATGCAAATAGTTCAGATGAAAAAAGTGCTGAAACCAAATGTCAACCAGTGACAAATGAAAAAATAGAAAAACAAACGTTGTCAAAACCAAATCCGAAAAAATATATATGCTCTAAGATCCAAAGTCTATGTCTAAACAGACACCCTTGATTAAAAAAGAGAGGAACCGTGATGATGCAAAAAATATAAGTGAATGCAAACAAAAAAAAGGGCTACAATGAAAAGTATGTCTGAAAGTGTAGTAAGATTCCTAATCCCCTTGATAGATGAAAGTTCCACCATAAAAGGTTGATAGTAGAATGTCACTAATAGATTTTAGGAGAAATGCCTGTATATGCACGATTGCAGGTGTAATCCCTCCTAGAAAAAGAAAACAAATATAGTGTAGATTGTACAAGAAAATGTCACATATAGATTAAGGCTTACCAGTGTCTACGTGTTTCGGCCCGTCTCAGGCCTTTCTCAAGACTGGTTTTTAATTTGTGAATAGGTGCCTTATATAGGGTACTTGACCCTTAATCGGAAGTTGATTAACTTCCGGTTTTTCGTGTGACTATCAGTATTGCCATATAGTGGCTTATCATCTAATTTGATAATTCCTTATCAAGACCCCTTAGTGTGATGATAATCATATTTATTTTATTAGTTTTTAAAAACATTTCTTAAAAGTTAAGTGCAGAGTATATTCACCTTTTTTTTCCTCAGTATGTCGTGTCGTCACTTCCGGTTAGAGCCGATTCAAGCCTAAAATATTTTGAGGTGTAAGTGTCTTAAGATATCTAATTCTACCGCGGGTACCCACCGCTCACTGGTCTAATAGTATAATGGGGTTAATTGTAGTGACAGAAGAAAATGTTTTATTTTTTCGTTCTGTACTCCGTTTTTGGCTGGCTCTAATTGGTCGTGACATCACGATAATGGCGACATTGATTGGGCAATGAGAGGCCATGTATATAGATGCTTACGTCTATATGAGGGTGTTGTCCGTGATCTCTTCATTGATTGGAGTAAATGTGATGTCTACATTACAGGTAAACATCAACCGATGTCTTTAATAATTAAGAGGATGGGGGGTTTCTCAGTATTTCCTATGTTGTCATATGAGATGTTCTGATAATCTGTACTTTTTAGCAATGAAGCTAAAAAGCAAGAATTGGGTCCGGTTTTTATACAAGCGAGACCATCCTTTCAGTGCAGTGTTCATGTAACTACATTGGATGTTAAATATCTGGGATTCTTACTCGTGCCGACTGACTTTTAACATTTAGCACTGCCTTGAATGTATTAGTTTATCATATTTAAAACCGGTCGGTATAGGGTTTAACATGAAGATGAACCAAGATACAGAACTGTGAATGCGGGCTTATACTCAAACATACTAATGTACTTTCTAGTAGACCATTTGATGACTTGCATGCATGGCACGCTTATATCTGATTCTACCTATATGTACGGTGTCCATGCATTATGAGTCCCCTGATTCCTTACAGCTTCGGAGCCAGCATTATATGCCGCTAGATATGGGTAACTCCCATCATAGTGTTAAGAAGAAGCCTCCAGTTATCTAACAGTTTGGGGAAACTCTAATATTAATGGTCCTTTTTTCTTTGATGACAAATCCTATCTTTAACCATCATATTGTCCGTCTTCTATATTTGAAAAGTGTCCTGATATAACTTTATAGCACTTAGGATTGCTTTTCAAAATATAATATGAAAGAATATTATAATCGTGGTCCAATAAAGGATATTCCACGGTCAGAGAAACGAACAGGGATCGGACCATATGTGAGGATACAGTTTTGTTTTTAATAATATTATCAGTAAGTAATTGAAGTTTACCAGAAAAAGGTTTTGTATGAATACACAATCTCCTTAATACCATTACTTAGGTATAAGGTTCCTGTGTGTATTCAGTTTTAATGGTGGATTTAGTATATAATGACACAACTATGATTCTCTGTAGTTGTGACTGACTCATATGAATTATTTATAGACAAAGATAATTTATATATTGAGATATGAATGTTATGAATGAACTTCTCAGAAAGTCGGTTAAGATTTGGAGATTCGATATAAGTAATAAGTTTGATATGACACATAATAGAAATTGAGCAGTGAAGGCTGACGATTTCCAAATATTTAAACATAGGAATTTCAGTAATGCATTACCCTTTATAAAGTTGTCCTAGCATGCTTATATACTTTATCGATGGTGCACATACCTTGAATAAGTGAAATTAGTTTCAGATACAGCGTGTCTTACTTGGATATGGTGTTTAGTTCAATGTCTAAGGAGACAGGAGAGCAGCGTCTGATGCCTGCAGCGTGTGAGCAACTCCGGCGTGCTGCGCAGTGAATACTGAGAGTCGGAGGTGACGTCAGCAATAGTCTGAGCGTCCGTTTGAATACTGGTAACGAAGAGAGATGCAGCTTGACACAGGTGCAAAAGAATAAGTGAAATTGATTTCCATTCAACTTAGTAAATCAAGTTATAGCGAAAAGTTAAAGCCATCAAAATAAAGGCCAAAAAGTGAGCAAAGTTTTAGAAAGTGAGAGGTTGAAATTATCCTCCAATATTAAGGATTGCTCAAGGCTAATTATTCTTTAAGATATAAAGAGACAAGATGCTGTCTCAAAACACTCTTTAATAATCAAGCAATGTCTTATGGGTAAAGTGTGTTTAAATAGTCTACCTGAGGGGAGGAGAACTTGACTTAAAGGCACAGTGAAATGGTTGATGCTGACAGATCCCCCCATTCAAGAGGGCCTCCCAGCAGTCCGAGGGCCCGGCTTAAAGGGAAAGCGAACATGAAAGTCCTTCAGCAAGTCAGGTGCATTTAAATCACGGAGAGGGACCCAGGAATTTTCATCATCCCCATAGTCCTTCCAATGTACCAAGTATTCAAGGGTTCTTCTACGATACCTAGAATCCAAAATCCCATCTACTTCATAATCCAGTGGATCAGGTATAGGGAGAATGGAAAGATCAGAGGACGGAGGTGTTGTTCCCAGATAGGGTTTCACCAAGGACACATGGAACGAGGGATGTATTCTCATTGTGGCCGGTAATTTCAAAGTCACCGCATTGTCATTTATTACCCTGAGTATAGGGAAAGGTCCTATAAATTGATCAGGAAGTTTTTTACTGGGTACAGGTAACCTGATATTTTTAGTTGATAACCATACCATATCTCGGGGTTTATATACCGGAGATGGTATCCTCTTTTTATCATAGTATTTCTTCTGAGCTTCTTTGGCAGAGGCCAAATGATCTTGTAGTGTGTCCATAACTTCTTTCAATGAGTCAGTGTAGTTGGACACTGATGGAGAATGGGAAGAAGTTATAGTATTTGGATATGTTCGAGGATGAAAACCATAAGTTGCATAAAAGGGAGAGACTTTTGTTGAAGTATTGTTTGAATTATTATAGGCAAATTCCGCGCTTGGTAACCATTCTAACCAGTCATCCTGTTGAGATGAAATAAAACATCTCAAATACTGTTCAAGTGTCTGATTCAAACGTTCTGTTTGACCATTTGATTGGGGATGGAAAGCTGTCGTAAGTCTGAGTGTAATTTGTAAAGCTTTACATAAATATCTCCAATATTTGGAAGTAAACTGACTTCCTCGATCAGTTACAATTGAAGCAGGTAAACCATGTAATTTAACTACATGGCTATGGAAATATTTGGCAGTGGTAGAAGCACTTGGTATTCGTTTTAATGGGATGAAATGGGCCATCTTGGTTAAATGGTCCACTACAACCATTATGGTATTATGACCATTTGAAATTGGTAAATCTACAATTAAGTCAATTCCAATCATATCCCAAGGTTTCAAAGGTATTGGTAAAGGTGTTAAGAGACCATAGGGCTTATGATGTTCTTTCTTTTTCTTTGCACAAATGTCACAATTTATCACATAGGAATGAATGGAAGTTTTCATCTGGGGCCACCAGTATTCCCTACTTATTAGTTCAGCGGTTTTTTCAATGCCAGGATGTCCGGCTAAAGGGGAATCATGGTGTTGGTGGATAATCTGGTTCCTTAAAGTTGGTGGAACATAGATCAACCCATCTTTCATATATAATCCAGATTCAGTGTCTGGTGTACAAATAGGTGGAATTTGAGTATCCACGTTTTGTGCTTGATAAATATCAGATGTCTCTAGTATTGTTGCTGCAATGATTTTAGTTGGTGGAATTATATATGTATTAGTTTGAGACTCCTCAGTTGTCTCAAAAGAACGTGACAAAGCATCTGCTTTTTCATTTTTTGTTCCTGGAATATATGTTAGTTGGAAATTAAACCTGTCCAAGAAAAGGGCCCATCTCACCTGTCTTGATGACAGGGTTTTATTTTTCTTCAAATATTGAAGATTTTTATGATCTGTAAAAACTTGAAAAGGAATTACAGTCCCCTCCAAGAGATGACGCCAATGTTCCATTGCGGATTTCATGGCTAATAATTCCTTATCGCCTATTGAATAATTAGTTTCTGCAGTAGTTAACCGTCGTGAGTAATAAGCTATAGGATATAGTTGATTGTCATGTATATCTGGTTGCATTAATATTGCACCAATCCCAACATTTGAGGCATCCACCTCCAAGGTGTAAGGCAGATCTGGATCAGGGAGTCTCAAAATTGGTGCTGTAATGAATTGTTGTTTCAAATTGTGAAAAGCACATTCAGCATTGGAATCCCAAACAAATCTTTGTTTTCCTGTCAATCTTGTTAGTGGCTGTACAATGGTAGAATAGTTATTGATAAACTTCCTATAGAAGTTTGAGAAACCTAGAAATCTTTGTAAGGATTTCAGGTTTGTAGGAGTTTGCCAATTGATTATGGCTGTTACCTTTTCTTGGTCCATTTGTATGCCATTGGGAGAAATTATATATCCCAAAAATTTAATAGTGTCTTTATGGAACTGACATTTTTCCATTTTGGCGTATAATTGATGTTCACGAAGTGTTGAGAGAACCCATCTTACATGTTTTCTGTGGTCCTCTATAGATTTTGAATATATGAGGATATCATCTAGGTAAACAATTACGCACACATCCATAAGTTCTTTAAAGATCTCATTTATAAAGAACTGGAATGTGGCAGGGGCGTTTGTCAAACCAAAAGGCATAACATTATATTGGAATAGGCCATATCTTGTTTTGAATGCTGTCTTCCACTCATCACCGGATTTCATACGTATTAGATTGTATGCACCTTTTAAATCTAACTTGGTGAAGATGTTTGCACCTGTTAGTCGTTCAATTATTTCCGGGATGAGTGGTAACGGATATCTGTTTTTTATCGTGACTGCGTTTAGGGCACGATAATCAATTATGGGTCTAAGTGTACCATCTTTGTTTGTAACAAAAAAAATGGAAGATGCAACTGGTGATGAAGATGGGGTTATAAAACCCTTTCTTAGGTTCTCATCTAGATATTCTCTTAGATGATTTAATTCTTTTTGTGAAAGGGGAAAAATTTTCCCTGATGGTATCTCTATCCCTGGTTTAGTGTCAATTGGGCAATCAAAATGCCTATGAGGAGGGAGAGTTTCAGCATTCTTAAGATTAAAAACATCATTGAAATCATGATATTCTTGAGGTAATGTGGAACTTATATGTGCGATATTGACATATGGGAAACATGTTTTTTGACAGTATTGTGATGTGAAAGTGATTTTATTTTGTGACCAATCTATGGTTTGATTATGTTTTTGTAACCAGGATATACCTAGTACTCTAGGGTGAATTGAAGTGGGAATAATGTCAAATGTTAGAAACTCTTTGTGCCCATCAGGTGTGATGGTTAATAAGGGTATTGTATGGTGTGTGATAGGACCCTTTAAAATTTGAGATCCGTCAATTACCCTAACAAAAACAGGAGAAGATTTCTGCAGTATTGGTATTTTATTTTGTTTAACTAAAGATTCAACAAGAAATAAGCCTTCAGCTCCAGAATCAATAATGGCTTCGTTCTGTAGTTGTTGGCTGTCCCACTGTAAAGACAATATTAATGACAGGTAGGGTATATTTTTAGATTTTTCACATGAACAATTATTTAATAACTTACCCTTCTTTTGACGGGAAAGTATAGGACATGTGGAAACATCATGGTCTTTATTTCCGCAGTAAAGGCAGAGATTGCCTAATCTTCTTCTTTGTTTTTCTTCTAAACTTAGAGGACCACGTATGGTACCTATTTCCATTGGTATGGGATTTATTTGGGTTTTTTCTTGATAAGATTGGAAATTTCTTTTGGGAGTACTTTCAAATAAATGTTTTTCAGTCTTCCTTTCCCGGTACCTTCTATCCATGGCAATACATAACTTAATCAAAGCATCCAAACTTTCAGGAAAATCCACTCTAGATAATTCATCCTTCAAGTGTTCTGACAAACCTAGGCGAAATTGATTTTTCAGACTTACTGTATTCCACTCTGAGTCTGTTGCCCATAGTTGAAAATCTGAAATGTAATCTTCCACGGGCCTTTTTACCTGTTTAAGGGATCTTAATCTATTTTCTGCAGTTTGTTGCTTATTAATGTCATCGTATAGTATTGCCATAGTTTGGAAGAAATTCTCAAGAGAATTTAAAATAGGATCTTCTGACTCTAGGAATCTATCTGCCCATGCTCTGGGTTCTCCAGTTAGGTAGGATATTGCTGTAAATACTTTAATCTTTTCTGATCTGTAGGTTCGTGGTTTTAAGGTAAAAAGTAATAAACATGCATTTTTATATTCACGAAATTTTGTGCGATCACCAGAAAAAGGAGTTGGGGGATTAACCTGTGGTTCAGGTGTCTCATTAGTTTTTTGACTAATAAATTCATTTATTACTTGCTTAAGACTACTATTTTCATTTTTCAATTCGGTTAGTCCTTGTGCCAATATTTCCACCTTTTGATTTAGTGTGGTGATCTGATTAGCCATTTCAATAGGATCCATGTTGTACCTAGAAATATGTGTGTGAATTTAAATATATTTTTATGGCTTGATTGTGAGGATACAGTTTTGTTTTTAATAATATTATCAGTAAGTAATTGAAGTTTACCAGAAAAAGGTTTTGTATGAATACACAATCTCCTTAATACCATTACTTAGGTATAAGGTTCCTGTGTGTATTCAGTTTTAATGGTGGATTTAGTATATAATGACACAACTATGATTCTCTGTAGTTGTGACTGACTCATATGAATTATTTATAGACAAAGATAATTTATATATTGAGATATGAATGTTATGAATGAACTTCTCAGAAAGTAGGTTAAGATTTGGAGATTCGATATAAGTAATAAGTTTGATATGACACATAATAGAAATTGAGCAGTGAAGGCTGACGATTTCCAAATATTTAAACATAGGAATTTCAGTAATGCATTACCCTTTATAAAGTTGTCCTAGCATGCTTATATACTTTATCGATGGTGCACATACCTTGAATAAGTGAAATTAGTTTCAGATACAGCGTGTCTTACTTGGATATGGTGTTTAGTTCAATGTCTAAGGAGACAGGAGAGCAGCGTCTGATGCCTGCAGCGTGTGAGCAACTCCGGCGTGCTGCGCAGTGAATACTGAGAGTCGGAGGTGACGTCAGCAATAGTCTGAGCGTCCGTTTGAATACTGGTAACGAAGAGAGATGCAGCTTGACACAGGTGCAAAAGAATAAGTGAAATTGATTTCCATTCAACTTAGTAAATCAAGTTATAGCGAAAAGTTAAAGCCATCAAAATAAAGGCCAAAAAGTGAGCAAAGTTTTAGAAAGTGAGAGGTTGAAATTATCCTCCAATATTAAGGATTGCTCAAGGCTAATTATTCTTTAAGATATAAAGAGACAAGATGCTGTCTCAAAACACTCTTTAATAATCAAGCAATGTCTTATGGGTAAAGTGTGTTTAAATAGTCTACCTGAGGGGAGGAGAACTTGACTTAAAGGCACAGTGAAATGGTTGATGCTGACACCATATGCCCTATTGTGGCCAATATTGGGTTTGTTATACAAAATTTTGTTTTGGAATCTTGATCTAACAGTAGTTGTGTATACGTGGCTACTTAAAATGTTGGAAACATAATTGGTTGTAGTTCAATGTATCCTATACTCTTTTTGGAAAGGGTATTGTCTTCTGTAAAACAGTGGATAAATATATGACAGAACAACGTATTAGCCTTAGAATTGTTATGGAACGATGTTTTAAGAGGATATATTTGAATGAGATGATGTGGTTTTCTTTATACTATCATCCATGGTGGTCAAGAAATAGTGAGGATAATGGTGAATTTATAAGATCCGTTATTTAGTCTTTTTTTAGAATTATACAAAAATATAAGAGTATAAAATGGGGGTCCAGGGATCAGATAAGGTCGATGTTTCTAAAAGGCCCTTATAAATTCACCATTATCCTCACTATTTCTTGACCACCATGGATGATAGTATAAAGAAAAGCACATCATCTCATTCAAATATATCCTCTTAAAACATCGTTCCATAACAATTCTAAGGCTAATACGTTGTTCTGTCATATATTTATCCACTGTTTTACAGAAGACAATACCCTTTCCAAAAAGAGTATAGGATACATCGAACTACAACCAATTATGTTTCCAACATTTTAAGTAGCCACGTATACACAACTACTGTTAGATCAAGATTCCAACACAAAATTTTGTATAACAAACCCAATATTGGCCACAATAGGGCATATGGTCCGATCCCTGTTCGTTTTTCTGACCGTGGAATATCCTTTATTGGACCACGATTATAATATTCTTTCATATTATATTTCGAAAAGCAATCCTAAGTGCTATAAAGTTATATCAGGACACTTTTCAAATATAGAAGACGGACAATATGATGGTTAAAGATAGGATTTGTCATCAAAGAAAAAAGGACCATTAATATTAGAGTTTCCCCAAACTGTCAGATAACTGGAGGCTTCTTCTTAACACTATGATGGGAGTTACCCATATCTAGCGGCATATAATGCTGGCTCCGAAGCTGTAAGGAATCAGGGGACTCATAATGCATGGACACCGTACATATAGGTAGAATCAGATATAAGGGTGCCATGCATACAAGTCATCAAATGGTCTACTAGAAAGTACATTAGTATTTTTGAGTATAAGCCCGCATTCACAGTTCTGTATCTTGGTTCATCTTCATGTTAAACCCTATACCGACCGGTTTTAAATATGATACACTAATACATTCAAGGCAGTGCTAAATGTTAAAAGTCAGTCGGCACGAGTAAGAAGCCCAGATATTTAACATCCAATGTAGTTACATGGACAGTGCACTGAAAGGATGGTCTCGCTTGTATAAAAACCGGACCCAATTCTTGCTTTTTAGCTTCATTGCTAAAAAGTACAGATTATCAGAACATCTCATATGACAACATAGGAAATACTGAGAACCCCCCCATCCTCTTAATTATTAAAGACATCGGTTGATGTTTACCTGTAATGTAGACATCACATTTACTCCAATCAATGAAGAGATCACGGACAACACCCTCATATAGACGTAAGCATCTATATACATGGCCTCTCATCGCCCAATCAATATCGCCATTATCGTGACGTCACGACCAATCAGAGCCAGCCAAAAACGGAGTACAGAACGAAAAAATAAAACATTTTCTTCTGTCACTACAATTACCCCCATTATACTATTAGACCAGTGAGCGGTGGGTACCCGCGGTAGAATTAGATATCTTAAGACACTTACACCTCAAAATATTTTAGACTTGAATCGGCTCTAACCGGAAGTGACGACACGACATACTGAGGAAAAAAAAGGCGAATATACTCTGCACTTAACTTTTAAGAAATGTTTTTAAAAACTAATAAAATAAATATGATTATCATCACACTAAGGGGTCTTGATAAGGAATTATCAAATTAGATGATAAGCCACTATATGGCAATACTGATAGTCACACGAAAAACCGGAAGTTAATCAACCTCCGATTAAGGATCAAGTACCCTATATAAGGCACCTATTCACAAATTAAAAACCAGTCTTGAGAAAGGCCTGACACGGGCCGAAACGCGTAGACACTGGTAAGCCTTAATCTATATGTGACATTTTCTTGTACAATCTACACTATATTTGTTTTCTTTTTCTAGGAGGGATTACACCTGCAATCGTGCATATACAGGCATTTCTCCTAAAATCTATTAGTGACATTCTACTATCAACCTTTTATGGTGGAACTTTCATCTATCAAGGGGATTGGGAATCTTACTACACTTTCCGACATACTTTTCATTGTAGCCCTTTTTTTTGTTTGCATTCACTTATATTTTTTGCATCATCATGGTTCCTCTCTTTTTTAATCAAGGGTGTCTGTTTAGACATAGACTTTGGATCTTAGAGCATATATATTTTTTCGGATTTGGTTTTGACAACGTTTGTTTTTCTATTTTTTCATTTGTCACTGGTTGACATTTGGTTTCAGCAACCTTTTCATCTGAACTATTTGCATTTATTTTTTCACACACCTATATTTTTTCACAAGCATTATTTGGATTTTTTCGATATTTTTTCTAACACACATCACTTGGATTTACAAGTAAAAATACTTTTTGGATCAGGACAGCTCTCACACACTTTGGAGACCACTTATTTCAGCTGATTTATTTATTTATTTCTTCATCCTCCTACACCAACAGTATCACGAATTGACTCTTCACTTTATTGATAGTTTAATTTGGTGCACATTTTCATTAGAAGATCAACAATAATTATTATTTTATAGAAGGCTTCAATTGTTTTTACTACCATTAGATTTTATCCTTGTTGTTACTCTTTTGTGACAACACATTCGGCTAGATTTGGAGTTTGGCGGTAGATGGGCTGCTAACGCTACGCATGGTTTATGTCTAACGCACGGCATTGTTTGACTCCGGTATTTAGAGTACAAAAAAGACCATCTAACGATGCTCCTAACGCGTGTATGTCACACGCGGAATCCTGCCCGCGTTATACAGTCTCTCATAGAGATCAATGGAAAAGCAAAAAAAACTCTTTTTTCACCTAACACTCGATCTCGCGAGAAATACGCACAGCTCGATCATATGACGCATACCACATCATGCACAACAATAACACGCCGCAAATGTCACAACAACAATCACTCAACAAAGCACAGAAGCATTACACATTCACAAGCGGGGGGATTTTTAATAAAATTTAATACAGGGAATACGCATATACTTTAAGATGCGGAAATTCGCAAAATAACAACAAGGAATAAAAAATATATACATACACTAGCAAAATAATCGCATTCAATATCACTATATATTAGGACAAACATACATATACAACACTTCACTAATAACACACCATCGCAAATTCACATTTAAACAGAATACTATTGGACAATGTTATAGAAAACAAACACTATGACTTCATCGCATTCTACACATTCCACAAATACTAACTCCAAATGAGCATGCGCAAATTCACACAACTAATACACATTGCACTAATATTAATTGCTAATAAAGCACACCTGAACACAATTTACAACGGAAATTGGTACATCATTAAACATTTACACAGGGTATATAAGCACCACACAAGCATGGCTTCTTTGACTGTGTTGCTGGTGGGTCTTTGGAGATTGGAGGTTTAAGATTAGAGAGTTTGTGCATTATTGTGAGTGAGTTAGTGTTAGTGTGAGAGAGTCAGTTGTTAGTGTTATCGTGAGTGAGTGAGTGGGAGTTAGTGGGAGCGTGAGTGAGTTATTGGTAGTGGGAGTTGTTAGTGAGAGTTAGTGGTAGTGTGAGAGAGTCAGTGTGAGCGGGAGTTAATGGTAGTGTGAGTTATTGAGAGTTAGTGGTAGTGGGAGTTAGTGAGAATTAGTAGTAGTGTGAGTTAGTGAGAATTAGTAGTAGTAGTAGTGTGAGTTAGCGAGCGAGTGATTTTTCTGTACACTTAACATATTTACACGCAAACACATTCAATACATACATACACTTATCAATAACACTACATACACTCCATACCCCATACCCCCTCATACTACACTCCATACCCCATTCCCTGTAGTCCCATTCCCTTTCATCCCATTTACTCTTATCCCATACCCCATCCCATACCCATCCCCTAGTTACATTTAGTTTACATATCCTCCTTTTAGTCTTCTTCTTCTTTTGGTTTATTTAAATACTCCTTACCCTCTTTGTTTTTTTAGATCCCTCTCACACTTTCAGCACTTTTTTTTGTCTTTTTAGTTCTTTATTTTGACCCCCTTTCATTTCATCACACTCACTTTTTGTTTGATTATTTGGGGTTTAGTTTAGGGAACAGATGGAGGGCAGGCAGGGGAGAGGTAGAGGGGGGAGGAGAGGGAGGGGGAGAGGAACAGGGCAGGTAGGGGGGCAGGAAGGGGGGCAGGAAGCGGGGGTGGAAGCGGTGGGTGGACCCAGCCACTTGGTTCAAGATGAACAAGTGGCTGGGCCCAGTGGCGGACAGAGTAGGGCTTCACAGTCCGGGAAACAGAGGGCATCGTCACAGGGGAAGGCCAAGGCGACTAGGGAGGTGATGTTTTCGATGGAGGAGAAGGAGGCCCTCGTAGAGGCCTATATGGCCAGGTATAGGAGGCTGCAGCACCAGAAGACCACCCGACTGAGAAGAGGAAGCTCTGGCATGATATAAGGAATGCAGTCAATGCAGTGGGTGGCCGGAACAGAGATATGGACTCTATAAAACATAGCTACCGGGACTGTAAGATGGATCTCAAGAAAAAGTTAAGCCTGGAGGCCCGACATTCCGCAGGAACCGGTGGCGGCCCTGCCCTGGAAATCGAGTACTGCCGATGGGAGGAAATGTTGCGGCCCAGCATCTCCGAGGTGGATGTAGTCGGTATCGGAGGAATTGATACCGGGAACCTGCCATTCTCATCTGACGGTAAGCTCATTTAAGAATAAATTCACATACGAATGTATTTCAAGGGACACTATACGCAAACCTTTACTTTCATGATTGAGGTAGAGAATACAATTTGACAAAACATTCAAATGTACTTATATTACCTAATTTGAATCATTCTTGAGATATATTTTAATGAAGAAATAGCCATGCACACGGTGAACCAATCACAGGAGGCAGCTATATTCAGCTAACAATCAGCATCTAAGCATATTTAGATATGCTTTTCAGCAAAGAATATCCAGAGAATGAAGCTAATTAGATAAGAAAAGTACATTAGAAAGTTGATTATAAATGTATGCTTCTAAATCATGAAAGATAAAACATTGGGTTTCATGTCCCTTTAAGGATCAGATTAATGCTATTACGCTGTTTACACGCATTCACAATTACTTTGCGGTTACATCAGTATCTAGGCTATAGGTTAGGTGTGCATTTAAACAGACTGAAAACAAACGCTAAAACATTCAGATTGACCAGAGATATCACAAACACGGTTTAGAAAATGCGGAAATCGTATTGATTGTAAGATTTCAAAGTGGATTAATGATTCTGCATTTGTAATTGTATCGTAAGCTAAGTCATTTAAAGCTTCATTTGGAAATATGCTAATATATACATTTTTTTTTTTAAATATACAGAGTCTGGGGAGGAGGCAGCACAACAAATACAGCCTCCTCCATCTCCCCGGGATGAGAGTGGTGGGGAGGAATTTCCACTTCGGAGGGAAGAGGCCCCCCGTGACAAAGAGGGCACGGAAGCAGATGAAGAGGCCCCGGAAGCAGAGGAGGAGGCCGCGGAACCAGAGGCCCCTCAAGGACCCGCACACCGCCGTGCACGGGCACTCCGCCGTGCAAGGGTACCCCGCCAAGCACAACAAGAGGAAATAGCGGAGGTGCGGGTTCTACTAGACTACATAGACCAGATGCATATCTCCCGGATACAAAATATAGAAGGCCGAACTCGAATTCTTGATGGACAAAACCAAATAATTGAAGGCCAAAATAATAACCAAATAATAAACATACTTAATAGAATAGAACAAGGGCAAAACAGAATCATTAATCTACACCAAGAGATGTTTACTTTTTTCCGGGAGGCGCATGCTGGTCTGCCTCCTGGTCCGCCTCCTGCTGCTGGGCCTCCTGCTGCTGGGCCATCTTCTCCTGCCGGGCCATCTTCTCCTGCCGGGCCATCTTCTCCTGCCGGGCCATCTTCTCCTGCCGGGACATCTCCTCCTGCCGAGCCATCTCCTCCTCCTCAGCCATCTTCTCCTCCTCAGCCATCTTCTCCTCCTCACCTTGGTCGTCCCAGTACTCTTCCTTCCACTCTTCCCACAACATCTCCAAGGAGAACTCGTCAGAGTCGGCAGTTGCCCCTCCCAGAGCCTCAGCCCCGTGGGAAGAGGGGAAGGAAGAGGAAGTAAGTATTTGTTTTCATGTTTAATTTTTTTTTACTTAATGTGTAATGGATAGGTATGTGATGATGTGGTTTTCATACACTTGTGGACCACACTCTGTATATAATCTACTTCTATGGGACCGGGTCCATGGAGGCAGATTGTTTGCAGAGTGTGGGTTATAAGTGTGTGAAAACCACATCATCACATACCTATCCTTGTTCATGATATTGATTGGTTTCTGTGATGTGATGTCCAAACTGTTTCCCGAATCGCAAACAAAATTACCATTACAATTATCCATGATGGCATATTACTGTTTGAATGCCAATAATACAGCTTAAAGGGACAGTCAGAAAATAATTGATTACAAAGAAAACACTGTATTACGCATTATCAAGTTGGAAACAACAAAACATGGAGAAATACGTGTGACTTATGTGCTTACCCTTGTATCTATGACTATGAAAAATGACCACTTATTTGTTGTTCTGACATAACAACATTTTAGATATCAATGATCAATACATGGTAAATAATATGCTGTATGAGCACAAGGTTTTACATATACAAATGCTATCCAAATGCCCTCTAGTGGTCAAATTGTATAATGATTACATGCACTCTTCAAGCTCGAAGAAATGAGCACACGAACCTCATAGGTTTAGCTAGCAAATTAAAATAAACACAGACAAATGATTAATTGGTGAGAAACATTTTATATCATTGATATTACAAAATTGACTTTTAGAATAATGCAAAACATTATTTGTTTTCTAAACTGTCCCTTTAACAAAATTACATATGCTAACATATATTTGAAGCTTGTTGGTATATCTACATGTACTTGTTCAAACAATAAATATTGAAATCAGATTTATATTGACGTGTTAAATAAAGTCTATTTTCTTAAAGAGACATTATTGTGTTAATTTATTTTTAGAAAGACATTTGTTTTAACAATGAATATGGTTTAAAGTCCTTTTAGGAGTGGGGGGTGAAAATATGCTAATAATATATTTGGAGATTAACCAATGTGGAACTCATACATGATACAAAAATCAACATTTGCATTAAAGGGACAGTATACTATATTTTTAACAGAACTGTATGTAATAGACACTACTAGAAACAACAAGATTAACATATACTGATATCAATATTACAAAGCTTTAAACACTTTCAAAGAAAATAGGGTTAGCTCTATTGAAAATATAGATGAACCCCCATTACAACCGTAAAACAAGACAATACACCATCATACACAAAACAGGAGAAAGCTGGAGATGGTACTCACATGAAACTTAGAGGCTTGGCGAGGAGTCTGAAAATTACTTACATTTTATTTGAACAGAAGCAAAATGAAACGTGTATTTGTTAAACAATGGACTATCTAACTAGAGACCAAATTAAAAACTTTGATTTATAATGTGAGTGTCTAATGAACCTTTAATAAAATATTCGACGAAATTACATTTAGAAGAAGTCGACATCATATATTTAGCATATGATAAAGATAAATGCATATTGATTACTTTATTCTAACACAATAGCGCATATTTATGAATTAGATATCTTTAACATTAAACACAACAGTCATTTTTCAGAAAAAGGAACATATTGTTGACAAACATATTAAACAACATGGACTATAGAGATTTGCACTTGCCTCGAAATATCATATGCATGAAAACATTTTGCTTTCGTTCGTTTATTCAACCAGACATCCAGCAAAAGAGAATGTGGTGGTCTTTATCAGCTACGGGTCAACAATGTAACATGATGCAAAAAATCCATATTCGCAAGGTTTTTAAAATTGGCTTCATTCACAAACGTGTTTAACGTGCACAAACAAATATTGCGGGACTACGTAATACAATCAGACGTTTTTTTACCTTTGCATGTGACGTCTTAATTAACATGGCGCTTCCTTGATCACGTAAGAATGCCATCCAATAAAAGGCACATTCTTGATCACGTAAGAATGCAAACCAAAAAAAGGCGCATCCTTGATCGCGTCAAAACGCCATCCAATAAAAGGCACATTCTTGATCACGTAAGAACGTCAGTCAATACAAGGAATCATTGGACAGCCTGGCAGGTGACGTCTTAAGCAACATGGCGCATCCGAGATCGCTGAAAAACCGCAGCCAATACAAGGACTCAGTTGACAGCTTGGCATATCACTAAGAAACTTATTTATATTTTAGTAACTAGTATGTGTCTAGATTGCTATCTAGGAATGTCACGAAATCATGAATCATCTTTTCGGACTTGACTGTCCCTTGAACTATAGCTATGGTGTATATCTTTAACATTTAAAAGATACACATGAGAAATACATATGCCATTGATGTTTTAAGATATGTTTAGATTGTTTTGGAGTAACAATAATGACACATGTATTGATTAAACATGTCATTTATTCAAGTTGAAATATGGTCAGCCTACCTATAGCCATATATGGGAGGAGAAGTATTTTGTTAACATATTTGGTAAAAAATATTCCTCATCTGAAATATGCGCATTACACACAGAGATTTATTTGGTTACACTTTTACAATAAAATAGAATTGAAAATGAAATACATGTGCTGTCAACATTACAATAAGATTGTTTATTAATAAGATTATATGTCCTTGTTCATGTAAAAAGGACAAAAACGCTTTAGAAATGGAAATACATTCATTAACAATTGTGCTCACCATCACTTAAAGGGACATGATTTTTTTTTTTAAAAAAGAGGATACACAGAGACAATACTATTTCAATAAAATGAACACTTTACTGGGATTATATAATTGTATCAATCCTCAGATCATTTGTTAAAGGTGCATCAATTCATGCAGTTTCTAAATACACACATGGATGTGAAAATTGAAATATACATATATACACAAATAACAATCTATATATACATATATAAAAGAATTACTATGCTAATCATAATCATGCAATGATAAAGCTTTGAGAAAAATATATAAAGACAAATAATAAAATTACATTGGAGATGTTAATCTTAAAGTCATTTACAATTGTATTACATATATGATTCTTGAAATTCCATTATTTTTGGTAGGTCCCTTTAAGGATCAACCAGATAAACTAGAGCTTTCAATCAATAAAATGAATAAGGAGGACAAAGAATTGTGCAATGACATGTCTTTTATTAGTAGGTAAGAAAACATCAACAACGTTTATAAATAATCTTGTAAAAATAAGGAATATTTGAGCCATATGACAAGGTAACAGAGTGCATCACAGTCCATGAAGAGAGTTGCCAAGGGCCAGCATAGCCCCATTGGAGACATATGACAAGATAACAGAGTGCATCACAGTCCATGAAGAGAGTTGCCAATGGCCAGCATAGCCCCATTGGAGACATATGACAAGGTAACAGAGTGCATCACAGTCCATGAAGAGAGTTGCCAAGGGCCAGCATAGCCCCATTGGAGACATATGACAAGGTAACAGAGTGCATCACAGTCCATGAAGAGAGTTGCCAAGGGCCAGCATAGCCCCATTGGAGACATATGACAAGGTAACAGAGTGCATCACAGTCCATGAAGAGAGTTGCCAAGGGCCAAGAAAACCCCATTGGAGCCATATGACAAGGTAACAGAGTGCATCACAGTCCATGAAGAGAGTTGCCAAGGGCCAGCATAGCCCCATTGGAGACATATGACAAGGTAACAGAGTGCATCACAGTCCATGAAGAGAGTTGCCAAGGGCCAGCATAGCCCCATTGGAGACATATGACAAGGTAACAGAGTGCATCACAGTCCATGAAGAGAGTTGCCAAGGGCCAAGAAAACCCCATTGGAGCCATATGACAAGGTAACAGAGTGCATCACAGTCCATGAAGAGAGTTGCCAAGGGCCAGCATAGCCCCATTGGAGACATATGACAAGGTAACAGAGTGCATCACAGTCCATGAAGAGAGTTGCCAAGGGCCAGCATAGCCCCATTGGAGACATATGACAAGGTAACAGATTGCATCACAGTCCATGAAGAGAGTTGCCAAGGGCCAGCATAGCCCCATTGGAGACATATGACAAGGTAACAGAGTGCATCACAGTCCATGAAGAGAGTTGCCAAGGGCCAGCATAGCCCCATTGGAGACATATGACAAGGTAACAGAGTGCATCACAGTCCATGAAGAGAGTTGCCAAGGGCCACCATAGCCCCATTGGAGCCATATGACAAGGTATAAGAGTGCAACAGGCACAACAATAAACTTAAAAAAAGGCCAAATGGCAACAATAACAAAAACATCAACATGTGGACAGAGGATTCTTATCTGCGCCCTTGGAGCATCTCCAGATCCTCCACTTACTGGTCATCCTCTTCATCGTCCTGTGCATGTCCAGCTCCAGATTCAGGCCTTGAATTTAATAGCATGATCTGCCGCAGAGTCAAATCCTGAACCCGGAGCTGGGCCTGCATGGTGTCGTTCATCCCTCTCAGGACAGCTGCGTTCCTGAACACGGCCTGCTCTACTCGTGCTATACCTTCTAGCATGAGCCATGCTGAGTCACAGCCTAAAATAAAGAATATATAAAATATTAAGGATAATTACACAATAGACGAAAAAATAAGCAAAGATACATTGTCATCATAAAGACAAATCATTCTTTACATCAATTTGTTGAAATTGATTCTTTACACATTAAATATGTTATTCAGACAGACCGAAATCATTAAAGGGACAGTTTACTCAAACATGTTGTCCCCTTTAATTGGTTTTCGATGATCCACTTATACAGCTTGAGTGTATGAAATCTTGTTAAAGGATTTACATTGTACTTACATTAGCAATTTAAATATTTTAATTATACTGTGGTAGGCACACCTATCCTTAAACATTTTGGCATTGAGGACAAGCTGTGTAAACATAGCAACCTGAAGAAATTACATTCCCACTGGGTTAGACAAGAGATAATGTATCAACATTTGTACATAAATTGTTGGATCCAAGTAGTGGTGATTGGTATATGTAGTGATATCAAATTAAAGGGACACTGAACCTAAATATTTAATTGACTGATTCAGATAGAGCATGACATTACAAATATGAAAAAATTACACATATTCTTTAAATGTTAGAATTCTCTAGCTAGATTTTGAATGCAAGAATGTAGGTTTATAGGGCAGGCCATATTTGTTTATCAACTTTGGTTGTCCCTGCTGGTTGATGGATACATTCATCCAACAATAAAGAAATGATGTCCACAATTATTTTCTATTTAAAATTAATTCTAGGCATTTCTTTGTTTCAATAAAGATAGCAAGAGAATGAAGAATAATTCATAAGAGTAGTAAATTATAAATTTGATTAACATTGCATGCTCTATTTGAATCACAATAGAAACAATTTGCCTTCATTGTACCTTTAAGTATCTTATAATGTGGATTTTGAATGATACTTACAGCTGTGCCTGGGAAGGACAATCCGACACCCAGGACAATGAAGGTTGAGACAGGGGGGAGGGATGGGATTGGGTTGGGGAGGGATGGGATTGGGTTGGGGAGGGATGAGCTGCTGCTCCGGGGTAGGCCGTACAGCTGGGGAGTGGTGAGTTGGGGTCTGGGCAGCTGTACGGGCCATAATACGGGGAGAGCGGCGAAGGGGGGTGAAGGGAGGTGTTTTGGGAGGGACAGGGAAGGGGCATTTTTTGGGAGGGACAGGAAATGACAAATGGGAAGGGCCGGCAGGGGTCTGGGCCTGGGCATGAGTCTGGGCCTGGGCAGGGGTCTGGGCCTGGGCAGGGGTCTGGGCCTGGGCAGGGGTCTGTGACTGGGCAGGGGACTGGGCAGGGGCGGAAACCAGATGACCAGAGGTGGAAGATCCATCTGAAAAAAAAATACAAATATATTAACATCTCATACATCATGAAATCAAATCAACGCATTTCAAATTGATTATGTTTTCAATATACTTAGAAGTGTGTTTGAATTTCTAAACAATTATGAAATGAGGATATGGTATGCATATAGGCACTCAGATGAATATCAATGACTGTCTGTACAATTATAACATTATTATTGTGTTTTGGGCTGGAATATGCATGTGACATAATGATGGCATGAATTATAAATAAAAAAAAAACAAAAAACATCCAAGCATATTTTCATGCTGCCTGATATAGAAAGGGGGCAGTAGTGTATTTGAACAGTCAAATAATATTCCTTTTTAAAGTGCAAAAGCTGTAGACTTTGAATGTCTTCAATAAAATGATTTCCAATAAAGCAACATGTTGGAAACATGATAGATATATTTCACATACCATCAGACTTCAAGGCAGCCTCTTCCTCCTCCGTCACACATGTTAAATCAATCTCTGTAAAACATAACATGTTGTGTACACGTTAAGATCAGATATTATAACATATGTTACTGTTGATCAAAGACACACATCAATGTTGCATTAAAGATATACACACCCAAAGTTATGATTTACATCATTTTGATGGAGCATACAAATGACATTATATTTGTTATTCTCAATGATTCAGATTTTCGATGTATTGTTTGTATTAATTTTAAAATCATAAAAGCATAGTACATAGAACATTTAAGATTTCTCATGTGTGTATCACTTGATGACTGTTGTCAAAAATGAACATGGAAACAAACATATGCTATACATCTTCTGAATAACAAAGGTGTAGACTAAGAAAGTTTTAATTATTAATCTTTCAATATTCCAAGAAAATTAATATATAATTAGAGGAGTAAATTATATGTTTGTTTCAAATGTTATGCTTCATCAGAATCATGCTCATAATATTGATTACCAATACACCTTCAATGACATATAAATGAGTCAATGGACTTACCAGGAGACCGCAAAGGCGGCTCTGTGTCAGTGCTGGATTCCTCTGGGCTCCCCAAACCAACTCTCTCTATGAATGATATAGATATATATTAGAGAACACATTTGGGATAGCACTAAATCACATCTGTAGTGAATTTTAAGAATAATCAACTTGAAAATGTGAAGAATAGAGCAGTCATCAAACAAAAAAATGCTTGATTGAATCAAGGGGATTCTGTTAAAAATGATGTATTGAACATATGTTTAATTTCTGACTATATTAGACATCAACCTCATCTCATACGATGCTATTGCATATCTAAATATACCCATTGATCAATGTTCTTAAAAGAATACACACAAACCACATTTTGAATAACAGCTGTTGACAAATATAAACAAAGACATGTGGCACATCGAGCCATTTGTGCAATGTACAGTAATCTTGTTTAGGACACAACACATATTTATCACAATACAAAACCAAATTGATTAGTACAAATATGTAATCATGGTGCTGTTAGAGTATGCTGATATCTATAAAGTAACTCCAACAGTGAATATGTGAATTATATATCAATATTGTCTAATCCAAAGAATGTAAAGATGAATGAATCTATTGTTTATTAAAGGGACACTGACATGATTTATTTCAATCATTGATTTCACTGTTCAAACTGTTCCAAATGATTTAACATTGACTCCTATTATAATTGGAATGTTGCTACATTTTAATCTTAAAGGCAGATAAGCAATATTGGATTCAATAAATATTGTTTGTTGAAGGTATCCACCAATCATCAATCAAAACCCAGGTTGGTCAACCAAAATTGAGCTGCAGATAAACATACATTCTTGATTTTAAAATACATTTAGCAATAGAATATTTCACATATGATTATAGTATTATATTTAAATGTTGATTAATATTGCATGCTCTATCTGAATGACAACATAAATAATTTTAGCTCAGTATCCCTTTAATATAAAATTATATTGATTTGACAATGTTGGTGTTAATGAATTCTCTACTCCATATGTGGATGTAATGAATGGGATTGAGCATGCAATTCCAATCTAATATGTTATTTAAGGATATCCTAAGAATTATTTAATTTTCATCTATTAAAGGGACATAAAGCTCTAAATGTGTAATTGTATACTTTTTTAAACTATGTACTACTGTTATCTGAACACATGATTTTAACTTTTGTAAATATGCCAATTTATGCATAGAAAAACAGCCGGATAATACCAGTAATGCATTGTTTAACCTAAACCAAAATCCATTAATTTTTTTAAGAACTAAAACAATAGACTGAACCAATGTAGCTCATAAAATGTTTAAACAAAACAATAAAATCACGTTTAAAAATAATTCTATGTAAAATTTAGTTGGCATGTCCCTTAAATGACGTGATCAATTTCAAAAATGGAATCTATATTTTTAAAATCTAAACATATGCAAAATTGTGTGTATTTTTTAAAAATGTATACAAATAAGATTAAGCAATACACAAGGGAAGAATATAAATTGGACATTCAAAGAATCTTACATTAAAATGAAGACATCCAGAATAGATGGGATATCTTAAATTCCAAACAAAATCAGAGTAGTCTTACAATGTAATCCTATTTTTTGGTTTTATTTATTCTTATTTGCAAAAAGTTTTAAAATCCATTTTGAAGATACATATAAATATTGAACAATGTGGATTTAGTATGTAATGTTCTGTCCATGTTTCTAAGACAAATGTCAATTAAAATGAGACATACCATACTGTGACAAGCCCTGCCTTGAGGATCCAGCACCAACATCCAGATCTGTAATATATTAAATGAGGATTGGATATCATTAATACAAATCATGCCATGTTTAAAATCTTTACATTATTAGCAAATCAATTAAAAACTATTGATCCTTTGGTAGTCCCATGAGTTAATTGTTTCCTCAATTCAATTCATGATAAATATATCCTGTACTCTTATTTTCAATCAGTTGTGTTGTTTACTGTAGCTTAAATTATTTTTTTGTGTTATTTCATTCTGATCAATTGATGGGCATATGTTATAATTTATTTGGATTCTTCTTTTTTATTATGTATAATATTGAAAATAAGAATACTGTATTCTTCACATATATAATAATTCACATTTCATTTTGACCAACATGTGTAAAGCAATGCCACTTACAGCAAAGCCATGTTAACGTGTATGCGCAATTCCATTTTCGCGATCATTGCGCAATGATTCCAAGCGGAATTACGCATCCGTCATTTGACCAACATGTATAAAGCAATGCCACTTACAGCAAAGCCATGTTAACGTGTATGCGCAATTCCATTTTCGCGATCATTGAGCAATGATTCCAAGCGGAATTACGCATCCGTCATTTGACCAACATGTATAAAGCAATGCCACTTACAGCAAAGCCATGTTAACGTTTATGCGCAATTCCATTTTCGCGATCATTGCGCAATGATTCCAAGCGGAATTACGCATCCGTCATTTGACCAACATGTATAAAGCAATGCCACTTACAGCAAAGCCATGTTAACGTGTATGCGCAATTCCATTTTCGCGATCATTGCGCAATGATTCCAAGCGGAATTACGCATCCGTCATTTGACCAACATGTATAAAGCAATGCCACTTACAGCAAACCCATGTTAACGTGTATGCGCAATTCCATTTTTGCGATCATTGCGCAATGATTCCAAGCGGAATTACGCATCCGTCATTTGACCAACATGTATAAAGCAATGCCACTTACAGCAAACCCATGTTAACGTGTATGCGCAATTCCATTTTCGCGATAATTGCGCAATGATTCCAAGCGGAATTACGCATCCGTCATTTGACCAACATGTATAAAGCAATGCCACTTACAGCAAACCCATGTTAACGCTTATGCGCAATTCCATTTTCGCGATCATTGCGCAATGATTCCAAGCGGAATTACGCATCCGTCATTTGACCAACATGTATAAAGCAATGCCACTTACAGCAAACCCATGTTAATGTGTATGCGCAATTCCATTTTCGCGATCATTGCGCAATGATTCCAAGCGGAATTACGCATCCGTCATTTGACCAACATGTATAAAGCAATGCCACTTACAGCAAAGCCATGTTAACGTGTATGCGCAATTCCATTTTCGCGATCATTGCGCAATGATTCCAAGCGGAATTACGCATCCGTCATTTGACCAACATGTATAAAGCAATGCCACTTACAGCAAACCCATGTTAACGTGTATGCGCAATTCCATTTTCGCGATCATTGCGCAATGATTCCAAGCGGAATTACGCATCCGTCATTTGACCAACATGTATAAAGCAATGCCACTTACAGCAAACCCATGTTAACGTGTATGCGCAATTCCATTTTCGCGATAATTGCGCAATGATTCCAAGCGGAATTACGCATCCGTCATTTGACCAACATGTATAAAGCAATGCCACTTACAGCAAACCCATGTTAACGCTTATGCGCAATTCCATTTTCGCGATCATTGCGCAATGATTCCAAGCGGAATTACGCATCCGTCATTTGACCAACATGTATAAAGCAATGCCACTTACAGCAAACCCATGTTAACGTGTATGCGCAATTCCATTTTCGCGATCATTGCGCAATGATTCCAAGCGGAATTACGCATCCGTCATTTGACCAACATGTATAAAGCAATGCCACTTACAGCTAACCCATGTTAATGTGTATGCGCTATTCCATTTTCGCACTGTGACGCATATTCTGTAGAGCGCAAGAAACATCATTCCTATTTCATGTGTCACTAATCTAAAATCAGATATCTAAACATCATATGTAGTGTATGTTGTGAGATCTGTATAGGTTTAGTATCTGACTATATACACATTTTTTAAAAATAAATCAAATATTAAGATATTATATGAAGTTGGATAGTTACCTGGTTCAGATTCTCCATCATCTCCTCCCAGGCCACCGGACGGAGAAGCAGCTGCCCTGGCCCCCGCGTCAGGACTTTCAGATCCCGCAGCTGGGAGGGAAGAAGAGGAGGCCGAGGATGGCGAGGATCTAAATCTTTTGGGGACCCGGAGATTGAGGAGCTCGCATAAAGTCACCTCATAAGGGAGTAGGTATAGTTTCCGCGGGGCCTTTCTTTGGCCCCCTCTTTTACGGGCTTGTACCCAGTCCCTTATGAGGTTGACTTTTTTGATAAGCGCAACCTCATATCTCCGAATCTCCTCATGATTTGATCCTGGCTCCTCTGGACGTCACACACCAATTTAACCGCATTGGTGATAGACTCCCAGAGGGCCTTCTTAACAGGCGCATCTGTCAACCTCCTCTTGTTCCCAAACAGCTGGGGATAAAAGTCCTTGACGGCGTGGACCAGTGCAGCGCTCTCCTCCTTGGTGAACCTGGGAGCTGACATGCCTGCTGGGTTGTAGAATATAATTTTTTACAAATAATATATACTGCCTGCAGGCATTAGAGAACTGACAAAGATGGCAACGTGTAATGGACTTTTATATGGTGAAGTAAACATGAGATGCACCATGGGACAAGTTATCTGTACATCTGATTGGATAAAAGTTTGAAATATTGTTAGAATGTCTGTGAGACCATCCTGACTCAAGTTGTGTTTGTGTGATGAACTCTGATTGGCCGTTCCTTAATGTTTCATATCTTAGTAACTTCCTTACACATACCTCCTGGTGGTGCTGTAACTTCATTTTTCATGTAGACTTATTTGTAACTCATGGGCCTGTCATGCGGATATGTATGACGCAGATTTAATATCCGTGATCCGTTAAATATTAATGATTAAATTCTCTTTAAAATCTAATACTGTCACATTATTAAATGTTGTAGACATTTCTCGGTTTAATAACGGTCTGTTTCTTTAATGCAAATACACATTTAATATTGTATGTCTTTATTGTTCATAAAATCCATTTCTTGACTTATTGTGAAGTATTGATATTGCTCTATTAAATGTATTTATAATGCACATTGATTGTGTGCTATTGCGTGACATTAGACTCTAATGTTTAAAGATGCTAATCTGGTGTTTCAAGATGCGTTTCCCACGCAATATTTCTGAATGTTCAAATTCAGGTTATAATGTCAGTAACTTGGATAATCTGTTTATAAATGTTAAACTACAGGTTTGTTTGTTATTAGTAAATAAACCTCGAGCTTGTATTTGTCTGAAGTGCTCATATATGTTATTGTGCAATGGCGTCTTTATTTTTAAATAGACATTACAACCAAACAATTGTATCAAATGATCTGTAGAGATAGAAAATTGTTTAGACTTTAAAATGTAACTCAATTTATCTTAGTATTTAGATATCCTCAACAGAAGAAATTTAAATGCACATGGTTGAGCCAATCACATAAGGCATCTCTGTGCATCCACCAATCTTCATCTACTGAGCCTATCTCGATATGCTTTTCAAGCAAAGTATGTCAAGATAAGAAGAGAAGTAAATACACTCTTTAAATCTCTTAAAGGGACACTGTCCAAACAAATTTAGCGTTCGTGATTCAGATTGAGCATGAAATGTTAAACAACTTTATAATTTAATCCGATTCTCAAATGTTAAGAATTATCTTGTTATCTTTCTTTGCAAATCAATAATGATATTTTAGATTACGGACAATTGTTTCCAAAAACCTGGGTTGTCCTTGATGATTGTTGGATAAATTAATCCAACCAAAAAAACCAAGTTCTGTCCAGAGTACTGAAGCAAATAAATTATCTATTTAATGCCTTATTTTTAAAGTAATGATAGCAACATCACAAGGAGCATTCATAATATGAGACAATTTTTAAAGTTGCTTAAAATAGAATACTCATTCAGAATGTATAAATCATTAATTTTTTAACTGTCTCCCTTTAAGTATATTTTGAGTTCATGTCCCTTTAAAGAAACATTTCACAATAATGCTTGAAAAATCAGAAACCTAAGCACCTTCCTTTTGCTAAATTAGTATAACATGAGTAAAGCAAATTTAGATTAACTTCTGGATTGTTTTACACACTGACTGAAATATATATTGTAAAGGAGGTATTTCGGAGTCTTCAGCTTAGAGGGACATTAAGCTATATGTTATGTATGCATTTTGGATAAGATTATAATATTTGAACAACTTAATATGTTTTGGTATTCAATCATTAGATTGTAATTATATATTCTTGGATTAAATACATATCTACATAGGCTATTTTGATGCTGATTGTTGGTTGCACATAGATGCCTTATGTAATTGACTAAGATATGTGCATTGATGTATCTTTTTAAAAGTATATTTAAAGACTGAATGTAATTCTATAGTACTTTCTAAATATGTTTAAATTCTTTTATGAATTATTTAAAAATCAATACACAATATACTTTGTGAATGTCCCTTTAAGGACCAAAACATTTGGAATGTTGATTTAACATTGTCAAAATAAACTAAAGGGGAATTAAAATTATATATAGATATGTGATGTCTAACCCAAGAGGTAAGATTTTAAAAACTACATAATATTAATAACTATAGTTAAATGACTCCACTAGAAAATTAAATCGATTAACCTGGCATCCAATAACTAGCTTGTGAAAAATATCAAGTTAAATGACCTACCATTTATAAATGTAAAAATTAAAAGAATTTAGAAAATAATGTTTTGAGATACCTAAGGAAGATACAAGATCTTATAAAAGTAATTTTACATTCAACAACACTGTCACTTTAATGTAATTTAACCACTTCCCCTTCTTAAAAGTGAAAACAAATAATTTATGTCAAATTTTGACTACATATCCGAAATTATTTTAACATCTAAGAATTTCAAAAGAAAAGCATCGATGGATCTCACTCCCCAATTAATTTAAAAAAAGATAGTTTAATGTAATATTCTCTGAATCAGTGGATTTTCTACAATTAATGCATTATTTGATCTTATGCATGTGCTTGTCAAATAGCCAACTACCAGTCATGGGAGTCAAATTGTTTTTTATTGACAGATTATCTGGATATTTATTATAATCTGTTCAAAAGAGTGTATTTAATAATAAAATGTTTATTATTACCATTTAAAAAATTAAAAGTTTCTGAAACAAAAACAAAAAAATATTCCTGGAAGTCATCAGATGACAATCTGAAATTAAAAAAAATTTTTTTTAACAAAGTTAATACACACGTTGTCAAATATTCATAAAATACATTTACAATCATCTTGTGTCTATGCTCTAACTTTGTTCAACATTTTATCAAGATATTTATTAATTAAATTTAAAAAAAAAAAAAAAAAACACACCATTATATTGTGTAATAAAAAATAAATTTAAATATCTGAATTTCTAATTATACATAATAATGTATATCACATTTCAATAATATATATGTATGCTGAACATAAATGTAATATTTCATGTCCATTCAAATACCTCTATATCAACTATAATATGTATTCCTTTTTCTGATTGTGATCCCTAAATATCTAATTATGAAATAAGTATGACTAATGTATGTAAGCTACCAATATTCAACATTCTTCCTGTGATTCTTAACTAGCATGCATTGGTACACCAACCTGGATAATGCATGGTCTTTGAAAGTCAATTCAGGGGTAAACAGTTGATCTTCAATAGGTGTCTTATTCATCAGTTCATAAAATAGAGGACTGTGAAATACCATCTAAAAAAGTAAAATCATCTAAGTGTCTGATTGTGATCCCTAAATATCTAATTATGAACTAAATATGACTAATGTATGTAAGCTACTAATATTCAACATTCTTCCTGTGATTCTTAACTAGCATGCATTGGTACACCAACCTGGATAATGCATGGTCTTTGAAAGTCAATTCAGGGGTAAACAGTTGATCTTCAATAGGTGTGTTATTCATCATTTCAAAAATAGAGGACTATGAAATACCATCTAAAAATTAGAAAATAATCTAAGTGTCTCCAATAGGATGCCTCCACAGCCTTATTCTATCAAATAGTTGGCACTTACCATGTGAACATGTCTTTGTATGATTTTCAAGGTCAGCAGATTGGAAAGATAATGCCAGACATGATCCCATTGGTATACTTCAATTTCAATCTTGCCTTTTTCAGTCTGGGCAATCTTCACTGTCAGGCTTCTAATTCTTCTCTTTCAGTCTTTAGATTAAGTCAGCTCCCTAATGGCAGAAAAAGTTTAATAAAAATTACTACAAGTGTGTGAATCAGTTCTGTACCCCTCTCCCACCCCCCATTTCAGAATAAATTTCTGTCACTAGCTTACTAAGCATGTGTAGCATCTTGTGTTATGTTCTATCAAGTGTGAAGATGAGTCATATTGAGCAGAACGAACCTCTAATGTGTGACATTGAACCATAGTCATGCTAGAGGATAGTTATGCTAGAGGATCCCTTTCTGAGTATTTACATTTTAAGTAATGTGTAAACTAAATACTAGTTTAGAAAATGTATGCCATATGATGTATTTGTGTACAATTCATGCCAGCAACAGTCCATACATTTATACTTACCATCTGATGTCCTCTTTAAAAACCAGGTGGCAAAGACTCGCTACAGGACCCAATGCCCAGAGCATCACCTATATTAATAAATGAAACACATTTTTAGCATTTGATGAACAATCCTAACATGTTTGCACAATTCTCTACTTGTCATTTCCCTAGAGTTCACATCTTTTGACAATACTCCAGTCTAACTTCTATTATTTACCGTCTAAAGTGGCGGTTGATGATGTCTGCTCTGACATTGAGCCCCTCGTCCCGGAATGGCCCCTCTAGAACAGGATCATCCTCCTCATCTCTGAGGAGGTTTCGGTGCACCGGGACGCCCTGCAGCATCCCAGCCCGCTGTGCAATATTATGCAGGACGCTACAGGCTACAACGATCTTAGCCACCTTCTTTGGGTTGTACTGGAGGGCTCCTCCCAACCTGTCCAGGCACCTGAACCTCATCTTCAGGAGTCCAAACATCCGTTCAACCACCGCCCTGGTTCTCTTATGAGCCCTATTGTAGCGCTCCTCAGACACATCAGTCGGGCTACGCAAGGGGGTAATGAGCCAAGGCCGGCTCATGTACCCAGAATCACCTATAAATTATGAACAGAACATAATTCAAACAGAATCCTCAAAATAGTATTTGGAGTCCAATAAAAAGTTTTGTACACGATAATCCACTAACAAATGTTTATTTAAAAAAAAAATAATCTAGTTCAATATTATTCTCTATCTTCCCATTTCAGCTAAGACATGCTACATATGCGTATTTCTCCTAAATCAAACCTTGTGTAAAATGCAAACTACATGGTTACATTGCATTCTCTATCTGAGCATTTAAGGTAAGACATGCTACATATCTGCATTGAACTAAAACTAGACATTAGCGGAAAGAGACAATGACATGGTTAAATTGCATTAGCTAATATCTTCCCATTTCAGCTAAGACATGCTACATATGCATATTTCTCCTAAACCAAACCTTGTGTAAAATGCAAACTACATGGTTACATTGCATTCTCTATCTGAGCATTTAAGGTAAGACCTGCTACATATCTGCATTGAACTAAAACTAGACATTAGCGGAAAGAGACAATGACATGGTTAAATTGCATTAGCTAATATCTTCCCATTTCAGCTAAGACATGCTATATATGCGTATTTCTCCTAAACCAAACCTTGTGTAAAATGCAAACTACATGGTTACATTGCATTCTCTATCTGAGCATTTAAGGTAAGACATGCTACATATCTGCATTGAACTAAAACTAGACATTAGCGGAAAGAGACAATGACATGGTTAAATTGCATTAGCTAATATCTTCCCATTTCAGCTAAGACATGCTACATATGCATATTTCTCCTAAACCAAACCTTGTGTAAAATGCAAACTACATGGTTACATTGCATTCTCTATCTGAGCATTTAAGGTAAGACATGCTACATATCTGCATTGAACTAAAACTAGACATTAGCGGAAAGAGACAATGACATGGTTAAATTGCATTAGCTAATATCTTGCCATTTCAGCTAAGACATGCTACATATGCGTATTTCTCCTAAACCAAACCTTGTGTAAAATGCAAACTAAATGGTTACATTGAATTCTCTATCTGAGCATTTAAGGTAAGACATGCTACATATCTGCATTGAACTAAAAGTAGACATTAGCGGGGGAAAAAATTAAATGGTTAAATTGCATCCAAGAGCTGAACATTACGCTAACATTTTAAAACTACAGTGGCAATTGTCAAACTAATTAACCATGTTGTGCACAAATACTCACCAACGAGATAACCAGGGGGCATTTGTCTTTCCTCAAACGGTCTCCACAGGGATGACAGAGAGAGGATGCGGGCATCATGACTAGCCCCTCCAAAATTCGCACACACATGCATAATCCTCATCCGTGCGTCACAAACATACTGCACGTTGAGGCTATGAAAATGTTTGCGATTTCTGAAGGGCAAGTCATCAATTGGAGCACGCAGCGCAATGTGGGTACAATCTATGGCTCCCAAGACATTGGGCAATTCAGCAATATCAAAGAATTCCCGCTTCAGGCGCCATCATTCTGTGGGAATCCTATGTATTGCTTACTGATACGTACCATGGCGTCCAGAAAGTTATCAAACACCACAGAGAATGTACCTTGAGCCAGGCCATGCATGTACATTTCTCCGGATTGAAAACTCCCGGAGGCCAGGACGTATAGACAGCTTAGCATCTTACTCATGGCGGGAACATCAGTCCTTATTCTTATACGTGGCTCCAAATGAGGTTTAAGAAGATCGTAAAGGCCAATGAGCTGTTCGCGATTGAGCCGATACTTATCATAAACCTCAAAGTCGCTCATGTTTTCCAAGGTGGGTCTCACCCTGTAGACAGGAGGACCTCGAACCAGACGACCCCTTCGTCTCAGTCTGAGCCGCCGAGGCTGCCTGATTCGATCAACAGCTAGTTCGCCAATAGCGGCACCAGCAGTGTCTACCATCTTTCAAAACAGCGTAACAAGGTATGCACTTGATCTGATGTGGATCACAAGTGATGCTTTGGCCATGTTTTTTGGGGGATTTATAGTACAATTAGTCCAATGATAGTGAGTTTGTAATGATTGGTAATTGTATTCACTTGTTTGTATGTGAGCAGCGCGAATGCTTTCACAGTGGGCGTTTTTTGGTTGTTTGCTGAAATGTTGTTTTCCAACAATGAATCTCAATGTTAAAGTGTCAAATATCACACATACAGTGCATGTTTGTAATGTTTGATCATATGCGTAATCAATATTTCTTAAACGCGATATTATAGTAACAAGCACACATCCAGGCTAAAATGAATGAAAGTGCATAATTGTGTATAATGTGCATCGAATGTGATCGATCAATGTTGCTGCAATATTGTTTGTAAACGATAAATTAACATCTGCCATCTGTAGTATTGTATATATATGAGTGATTGCCGAGCAGTCAATATTGTATGCGTCCCTTTCAAATCGCAATAATAATTCAGAACTTCCCGTCTGCCATCTGTAGTATTGTATATATAAGTGATTGCCGAGATGTGAATATTTTATGCGTCCCTTTCAAATCGCAATAATAATTCAGAACTTCCCGTCTGCCATCTGTAGTATTGTATATATAAGTGATTGCCGAGATGTGAATATTGTATGCGTCCCTTTCAAATGGCACTAATACTGAATAACTTCCGGCTGTCATCTGTAGTATTATATATATAAGTGATTGCCGAGCTGTCAATATTGTATGTGTCCCTTTCAAATCGCACTAATACTGAAGAACTTCCGGCTGTCATTTGTAGTATTGTATATATAAGTGATTGCCGAGATGTCAATATTGTATGCGTCCCTTTAAAATCGCAATAAGAATTCCGAACTTCCCGTCTGCCATCTGTAGTATTGTGTATATATAAGTGATTGCCGAGCTGTCAATATTGTACTCGTCCATTTAAAATGGCACTAATACTGAATAACTTCCGGCTGTCATCTGTAGTATTGTATATATAAGTGATTGCCGAGCTATCAATATTGTATGCGTCCCTTTCAAATCGTACTAATGCTGAATAACTTCCGGCTGTCATCTGTAGTATTATATATATAAGTGATTGCCGAGCTGTCAATATTGTATGCGTCCCATTAAAATGGCACTAATACTGAATAACTTCCGGCTGTCATCTGTAGTATTGTGTATATAAGTGATTGCCGAGATGTCAATATTGTATGCGTCCCTTTCAAATCGCACTAATGCTGAATAACTTCCGGCTGTCATCTGTAGTATTATATATATAAGTGATTTGCGATCTGACAATATTTATTAATTGTCCCATTAAAATCTCCCTAATAATGCTGTTCCAAACTGTTCTTTACGTATATGTTGTATTGTAGTATTGAGTGTTAAAGTTCAGAAAGGGGCGGTACAGTCGTGAATCTGTGATGTGTATGGTTGAATCTTCTAATGATGTCATGATATTATTAACCTGCCTATGTAGTTCTGAAATCCTCATTGTGTTGTTGTATTGTGCTACATTGTTATTGTGTGCTGAATAAAATCTAAATGTGTGCTTTGTGGTTGCGTGATGGTTGATGAGTGTTATGTACATGTACGTATATATTGTGATTGTGTCCCACATATGCTGACTTCTATATAGCGGTCTGGCATTGTTGTTCCTTCCCATAAAGTGACATTTGTAATCTGGTGTAATGATGTTCTTGTTGTACGTAATTCCTAATGGTTTCTAGTGATGGAATCATGATGTTAAAAGTACAGTAAAATCCATATGTTCTGTTTTGTGATTCCTAGAGAGAATGTAATGTGTTTTTCCCCCATCATTTGAATGCACATGTATGAGTGAATGTTAAAAGTAATGTATGTGCATCCATGACTGATCATGTGTTAAGCCTATGTAGATATGCTGTTGCTGCAAGCATATGAGTTGAATAACTGAAATGCAATAATAAAGGTAAATGAGAATTGTTTCCCATTGTGTAGTGTTTGTGAATCCTGAAAAGTTTACATTATTTTTGTGTCCGTTTAAATGTAATATTTTGATAAAAAAAAGTTTGTTACTAGTGATGTTGATTTGTAGTTGATGTAATAGAAAAGTCTGAAACCATTTAATGGTGTTGTGAATATTCAATAAGTAAAATCCATAAATCCACCATAGGGAAATAGTCATTTCTTGATCTATTTATCATAGCTGGGTGTAACGCATAAAAGCATGTATTTTCTAGCGCTGGTATTTGGAGTTTTTCGGTCTACGCTATTTGTGTGCGTTAGGGAAATGTGGGTTTCGCATGCACGAGCACGTCTTCCCAATAGAAGTCAATGGAGGCTCTAAAATTTGGTAATTTTTTTTTTCTAAGACTGGTTTTCCTCGTAAAGTGAGCTTGTGTGAAAAAGTAACTAAATCGTGTTCTTTTTGTAATAAATAAATATTTTTTGTATGTCATGTGGTGTATATTGTTTGTATGCATCAATGAGTGTATATTTGTGATAATGTTATTAGTTAGATGTAGGTATATGAGGGTCTTTTCCCGTGTGTCAATGTAAGTCAATGGGAAAATGGATTTGTGTAGTTTTTTTTCTAACACCCAAGATCTCGCAACTTTGATCCTTTGTATTTTGATGAAAAATTATTAAATCTTAAAAATAAATATAGTGTAGTGTTTGTATGAGTGTAAGTGTACTTTGTGTAATATTTGTTTTGTGATTCGTGAATGTTTATTTTGTCGGTATATGTTTACTACTGGGTCTGAGGTGTCGGTAGAAATTTGAGCGTTGGGTGATTTTTGAGTGTCGGTAACTGAACTCTAAATACCAGAGTCCGTAAGAAACCAGCGTTAGGGGCCTCTAACGCTGGTTTTCATGGCTAACGCCAAACTCCAAATCTAGGCCATTGTTTTGTTTTAATTTCATATCCATTTTTATTGTAAAACCATCATGGATCCATGAAATTTGGTTCTACTGTATTTTATTGTATTTTATTGTATGTGTATACCCATCTGGATGTAATAAATTGTTTTTATTTTATTTTATTTTATTCATCAGTATATGTATTTACCTGCCTTCGTATAGTTGGCGCCTGGGTTTTTTCCTTTATCCTTAGTGACGATGCCCACAGGAGGCCAAAAGGATCTTCTGGGGTTGTCATGTTCCTTGTTCAGAGGAGAATTGCATGGTATTTCGGGGCTGAACTGACCTTACTTGGCGGGATCAGACTGATATCCTACAGGAAAGTTTTCCTCTGTGAAAAGCACACTGGTCTATAAGAGGCTGTTCCTGGGTGGTAAATTGCCATAGAACTAGCTGATGAGCTGTTGTTCGTTCCTGGTAGAGCGCTTCTCTCTTTGTATGCAAATTAATATGACCCTAGGGAAGTCTCCCTATGGGTGATGGGGGAAACCAGACGTGGACTCCTTGCCCAATGTGCTTAGAGGAATGTGGCTGCACCTCACTGATGAGGCCCATAGGAGGCCGAAACTATTGTCAGGGGTTGTCATGTTCCTTGTTCAGAGGAGAATTGCCTGGTATTTTGGGGCTGGACTGACCTTACTTGGCAGGATCAGACTGATATACTACAGGAATTTTTTCTTCTGTGAAAAGCACACTGGTCTAAAAGAGGCTGCTCCTGGGTGGTAAATCACCATAGAACTAACTGATGAGCTGTTGTTCATTCCTGGTAGAGCGCTTCTCTCTTTATATGCAAATATATATGACAAGAAAAACACAGGAGCGCAAACTTGATTCAAGTGAGTTTATTAACAGCAAATAGCACATAAAAAATGTCACTTACGAGACGTCTAAGGTACAACAAAATGTAGATAAGGTGAGCAGGTGAGCTGGATACAGAGTTTAGACCGGGATGATGGTAATCAGTTTCCCACAATGCTATCCACAGCGTGTCCCACAGGTTAACCTCCAGTCTATGATCACAGTGTGCCACTCAAATGCAATATGTTCAAACTTATAGTAAGTTATAAAACACAGACTCAACATGTTTCACCCGCTCCAAGGACGGGCTTTATCAAGAGGAAAATATTGTACAGATATATATAGGAATATGTATATACTATAAAGAAATTAATAAAATGCACTCTCTGGATTTAAAAGTTTAAAAAATCTTTACTGTGTGACGTTTCGAGGCTTTCCCCGTGAATAGTGTTGGCGAGGTTTGCACCGCATTTGATATGGTTGGCGTCCTGGGCTCTCTAAACTTTGTTTCTGTAACACGCTAAGGTAATCCCATTATGGGTATATAATATATACACTATGTGGGCATGTAGAATACATATAGTTGGTATACGGTTCATCCAGTTATAGTAAAATCACAGTCCCTGACACATTCCATTTACCTGCTGCTCAGTTAAAAACAGTTAAAAACTTTTAACACATTTTAAACATTATAAACGTTAGGAACACTCATTAGGGCCCATGCAGGTATTAATCTAAAATTATAAAAGTATTAAAACTTTATACACTATTGTATGTCTTTATATTGTTTCAATGTTCACTATTTTTTTGTCTGAGGAAGGGGTGAAGTAAAGCTTTTTGAAACTTTTAAATCCAGAGAGTGCATTTTCTTAATTTCCTGTACCCAATACCAAGAGAACGAAGCAAAATTGGTAATAAAAGCAAATTGGAAAGTTGTTTAAAATTACATGCCCTGTTTAAATCATGAAGGATTTTTTGTGACTTTACTGTCCCTTTAAAGGGATATTAAACACAATTTTTTTTCTTTCATGACTCACATAGAGAACATTTAGCCACCAATCAGCAAGCGCTACCCAGGTGTTAAACCAAAACTGACTGGCTCCTAAGATTAGATTCCTGCTTTTTCAATTAAAAATAGCAAGAGAAAGAAGAAAAGTTTATAATAGGAGTAAATCAGAAAGTTGCTTAAAATGGCACGCTCTATCTGAATCATGAAAGAAAAAATGTGTGTTTAGTATCCCTTTAACAAGAGCTCTGAGGTTGCGGTAATCATTCTAGCCCTCGCACGCAAATGATCGCACACCACTTGTAATCTGGCCCGATATTAGTATAGTAGTAGTGGACTGTTAACACTATTGTTTTCATTACTTTTTTGTAGTACTATATTGAACTAACATACTACATAGTCAGATACTTTATACACTAGAAAATCATAATATCCACAAATACAACATTACATATAGTACAGTAATTGCGGAACTACGACAACAACGATTGACTACTACCAGACCATCTCATTCACTTGCTAATTCAACCATGTTGTAAGATTGCCATATATTGATTCAGTTCAGTCTTTTTTTTTAACACATATTTTATTTATATATATATATATATATATATATATATATATATATATATATATATATATATATATATATATATATATATTTATTATTATTTTTTAAATATATTTTATTGTTTCTTTGGTGTCTGTGGACTGTGCAATGGGATTGTGCATAGCTGGCATAGAATGCATTGCATGTTAGTACAAGCAAGTACACAACATTTATGCTGGTGAGTGTGTGACTGTGAGGGATTGTGTAAAATAGATGTGTGTGCACGTGTACAATATAGTAAGTGAGTCAGTGTGTTTGTAGTAGAATAAAAGGTTAAAAGCTAATTTATAAAAGCTTTAGCTTTAAAGGAAAAATAGAAAGAATCTGCAATAAAAGATTAAAATAAAAGAATTTTGTTAATGAACACATTTTTAAAAAGAACTGAACATTTTACAAATTCAGAATGATTCACCCAAAACAATTTTTTTGACCATGCACATCACTAGTATATGCAGTTGTTATTAGTTAAAACCAATTAAACACAGATACTACAGATTTAGTCTTGAGAAGAAGGAGGGTGTTTTTCATGTTCTGAGAATTAGACATTTTCAGAGCTAAATTACATGAAAATATATTGCAAAGTTGTTTCATTATGTATAACTAGACATTTTATTAAAAAATCTCAAGATGTTAATTGTCCCTTTAAGATAGAATGAAGGAGGGGATATCATTTTAACATGAAGCCTTCCTCTTTTTTATTGGATTTGGTATTTATTTTATTTTTTTAGAATGAAACAAACAATTCATATTCATGCAGTTATTTTTAATGGTAGACAAATATGATGAATGGGAAAAAAAGGTGATTTTTAATTGCAGGTGATAATTAAAATAGTTTTATAGCTACATTATTTTGTATTGTGAATATCAATAAAGACAAAAGACCACCTGTAATTCACACCTGACAGCAACTAGTGAGCAGCCTAAATAACCTGAAAAAGCAACACATGAGTGCTAATATACAGTGTCACAGAAGATGTCAGTCAGCTAAAACTGTAGTTCAAGCTAAGGATTTGAGAAGTGAGATGTAACACAAGGCAAAGAGACTCAATGCTGCCAGCAAGTATTTTCTTCTGTCACTTTAGTTAAATATAAAGCCACCAAACATCTAAATCTGCCAGCTAGAGAGACTATGTTTTTCCAATATTGCTATGACTACATACCAGCCAACATATGGCATATGAAAATAGAAGCATTACGTAAGCCACTACTCAGGATGGAGGCGTTTATAAGGCAATTAACGTACTTAAAGGGGTAGCTTACACAGTAGTTTTCTGCATACAGAAAATACAAACTCTATATCAGTTGAAAATTTGAGAAATGGATAGTTTGTAAGTAACTGATACTTAGCTGTGGGGTAACCTAATCATTTTATAACACTACACTACAAAATATCAGTAAGTTGTAAAATAATCTTGAAGAATACATTTATGAATGATTTTCATAACTTTATGTACATCTTGTATTTATGCTTTACACCTCAGTTGGAAAGCTATTGCATACATTTACTAAACTGTATCTAATATTTCTCATACACTCTTGTTGTGACTTAATATTCAGGTGTAAATAGGGTATACTACCTTATACAGAAGTCTTCTCCGTCTCGATATTTATATTCCATTTTGCTATATTGCAGAATCTACTGAAGCTGTAGTGTCTTACTTCCACATAGTATTATTATTATTATTATTGGTTATTTGTAGAGTGCCAACAGATTCTGCAGTGCTACACATGAAGAAAGGAGAACGTAACCTCTTTTAGCACATCATACTTGCTATTCTCAGGGGTTCAGCCATACTTAGACTTCCATTACGGATGTTCATGGCCTGTGAATAGGCTTGTCATGCAGGCCTCTGGTATGCAAAAGCTTCTTTTTTTTTTTTGCTGTGGCATCAATAATTTCATATCAGAACTTAGCAACTTGTAGAAAGACATTCTTGGTTCAAGGCTGAAGAAAACTTTAAAATGATGTTTTATTGCATATTTGTTAAATCTTAAACCACCAAAAAACATGCTAGTCCCCTTAGGTACCTATGTTACTTCATCAGGGATGACAGGTAAACGTGTACAGCATTTGGATATGTCATATATGACAACCTAACAAAGTCACAAAATAAATAACCCTGAAATAGCAATGCTCCACTTAGTAAGAAATATATCCCTCTATTTCTTAAACTCTTATTTTTAACTCACGCATATATGCCAACCTGTTATCACTGCCCCTTTAAGACTGCGTTCTCTGCTTCTGTCAATCAAGCTGTTTGCGGCGTTGTGTGCATAGATTCTAGTGCTGGAACTTATCTGCCTAATTAACCATTCATCCACCTGATTCTCTCAACCTCTATTTAGCTATGCTCAGATCTATTGTTCATAGCACTAGCTTTAAAGTTTGTTCCGGATATACAGATCTCTGTGTTCGTTTCCAAATATATTCAACTTTACAGCCATACCTGTCTACTAAAGCCTGATTTCTACTAACTGCAAGTAACCATATATTTTCTGCTTGTTTCCTGGATGCTGCTATTTTGCAAACTATGAACACAATCTAAATTACAAGTTTGTATTTTCTGATTGCTTCAACTGAATCCTACTCTGAAGTTTACAACTATTCGCTGTTACACATTGTGGTTGCTCAATATTCTGATGCAACTATATATACTCAGTATTCTGCATATGTGTATTTCAGTTATCCAAACTGCTTTCCTGTGATTCTTCAAGTATTGCCACAACAGTATTTAAAACTCCAACTTGAAACTTATGTATCACCAGAGCTACACTGCTTATATTCCTCTTCATCTGCACCAACTTATATTGCTTATATTGTGTACTGTGAACCTTGCATTACCACTTTACTTGGTAAAGCTATAGCATACATTCTGAAATCTACAAAACCTTTTCCAGTTTGCTTATTGTGAATTCAGTCTCCTATCATTTATATTGTACTATCTGGATCTTTTACTGTGTATGTCAAGATTACAGTCATGCTCTCTGAAGCTTTATTCTATCTGTTTCATTTGAAGCCTGAACATGTTGCATAGATATGTTTTACACTTCATGATCCCTACAATAACTCCTTGCAACTATCAATCACAGAATCTCAACTATCCACATCCAGGATACTGTTCCCCATTTCAGGGGTCTGTGTCTCCTATTCCTTACCACTACCCTGAAGGTCTGTCTCCTGTGACAGGGTCGTAGCCATTAGTGATCATGCCTCTAGGTATTTACATCATTTCACTAGCAACAGGATCTGAAATGGAGAATACTACCCACACTTAGCAGTGCCTACATACAGCATTCTTTTACTTGGGAGCAGTATTTACTATTCAGTCAGCGAGTGATTTTAAATTACAAACTGTCATATTACTCATTTGGCCTACGCTTTGCTTTTGACTATACTGTATACACCAATAAGCAGCACAAGTTTGGACACTTTGCTACTTTTACATTACATGACTACATACTATTTGTTTGATAAACATACATTGCTGACGTACTTGGCAGATATTTGTATTCCACTAATTTCAGATCTACTTTGGAGGAGAAAGCAACTGGACATATTTTGACAGGATTCAGTTTTTCATTGCAGAATCCCTAGCCGTGTGGACTTCTGCTCACCTGTACCCAAATATGTATGGTCAATGTAAGTCTTTGTATACATCTGTTTAATATTTGATTTTTCTCACTCTACAGTGGCTTTATATGTGAATGCATTTTACTGCATATGGAAGTATTCCTCACTGTGTTTCTGCTTCTTATTTAATTATGATCATAATTTCTTCTGAAATTCTTTCCACTGCTTCTCAGATAAGTGTATTTTTTGTTTGAATAAGATTTTTGGGACTAGTTTAGGGGCTGAGACCTTTGTTCCTTGTCCCAGATATATAGTATTCCGGTTCTTTATCCTTCATTACCTTAATTGATATTCAGGGTTCTGTCCCTTTCTCTTTCAGTTTAGATAATATTTTTTTCCTTGTTACCCCTAAAAAGAAATAAATGTTCAAGTATAAGCATCATGCATTTGTTGCTTTAGTTTAAAACATATATGACTTCTAATTCTGAGTTTAGATTAAGGTCTTGTAGTATTAATCTTATCAATTTCCAGTTCTTCCCATCTAATTACTATTTGGGTCTAATTATTTGATAAGGCATTTTTTTAGTCCTTGATGCTGTGAAATAGGCCTTAGCTATGTTCTTATAGGAATGTTTTAGACCAGTTTAGAGAGTTTCCCTCTTGGTCTAACTGGCTCTTTTTCTACCTTTCTGGTGTAGAAAATTGGAGTGTTCTGTCCATATTTAGATTAATTTAGCACTGTCACGCCGTGCCGCTCTAGCCGTTGCTAGGGGCGTGGCGTCTCCTTCCTTGCTTGTTGCCAGGGGCTGTGTCGGGTCTGGATGCATGCAGCGCTGATGTCATTGCCGCAGGGTCCTCTCTCTCTCTCTCTGATGCCGGTCGGACGCCTGTGGCGCGAATCCTGCGCCTATGTAAGTTTCTCTAAAATGATCTATCACTGCCCAAGTATAGGTGTTACATTTGTGTGCTCCTGGGTGTGATAGATTGTTACTTCTCTGATTGCCTTATTGATATACTGCTGCTGAACTGTCTGACTACTCTGCCTGTTAACCTTAAATTGCTGGATTGATACACTGCTGCTGAACTCTGCTTGTCTGACTACTCTGCCTGTTAACCCTTAAATTGCTGGATTGTTATACTGCTGCTGAACACTGCTTGTTTGACCACTCTGCTTGATTAACCCCTATTGTTCTGGATGGCCTCTCTGTTGCCAAACCCTGCCTGCCTGACCATTCTAGTGGTTTACCTTTGGACTGCTTTGCCGTTGCCAGACCCTGCCCTACTGACCCTTCTTGTAGTTTACCCCTGAACTGCCTTTCTCTGATTCCCTGCCTGTTGCCGCCGAAGACCATCCTGCCTGTGGTGAGTGCCATTTACCTCATCTTGCAAACTTTCTCTGCTCTGGGATTTTCCCTATCATTCCGGCTCGATGCTGGGATAAGAAGACTACTGGCCGAGTTCTGTCTAATAGTGGAATTTCACACGAGCATTACAAGCACATTGTGATAACAATCTGTCTTCTATAGATATGACTATGGACTAGCTATTAATGGTATTAATGCTGTCTGCTGACAGTGTGTAGCTTGATTTCGTTGACTTATTCAGTCAACCTCTATGACTACGTTTTTGAAGTAACTTATTTTAAAATGTGTGCTTGAAGCTTTTCTCTGCTGTGTGGTTATAGTTCTGTTGTGTTTTATTAAATGCTTTATGATATGAGGTTTTTGAATGTTTTAATGTTCCTTATGAATGAAAATTCTTATTTGATTCTAAATTGATAATTTTCTTCCTCAGAATAGGAAGCATACCCTACGGGTGTCAGAGCAAGCATTTTTCCTTATGTAGCAATCAAAAAAATCATAAAATCCTAAAGTTCAAGCAAAATCCGTGCACAAGCATACTTGGTGTTTCCGTTTTTCCTGTATAGTTCTAGACTGTACTTGCAGGTTGATGAAATTAGTAATTCCATTTTTCAAACCCATGGGTAAACATATTTATTTTCTGTTGTCATTTGTTGTAACACTGCTTAAATTTGTACAACTTAACGTGTTATGAAACACTATTTTTTTCTTTCATTATTCAGATAGAGCATGCAATTTTAAGCAACTTTCTAATTTAATCCTATTATTAAAGGGACCGTCAACACCAGAATATTTGTTGTTTAAAAAGAAAGATAATACCTTTAATACCCATTCCCCTGTTTTGCATAATCAACACAGTTATAATAATACACGTTTTACCACTGTTATTACCTTGTATCTAAGCTTCTACTGACTGCCCCTTTATTGCAGTTCTTTTGACAGACTTGCATTTTAGCCAATCAGTGCTCATTCCTAGGTCACTTCACGTGCATGAGCTCAATGTTATATATAGTTAACACATGAACTAATGCCCTCTAGTGGTCAAAATGCATTCAGATTAGAGGCAGTCTTCAAGGTCTAAGAAATTAGCATATGAACCTCCTAGTTTTAGCTTTCAACTAAGAATATCAAGAGAACAAAGCAAAATTGGTGATAAAAGTTAATTGGAAAGTTGTTTAAAATTGCATGCCCTATTTAAATAATGCAAGTTTTTTTGGGACTTGACTGTCCCTTTAAGTTTTCTTCATTCTGTTAGTGTGCTTTGTTGAATGAGCACCAATGCGCAATCGGTATATATATATATATATATATATATATATATATATATATATATATATATACTATATGCAGCCGCCAATCAGCTGCTAGAACCTATGTTCTTTGCTGCTCCTGAGCTTTCCTAGATAAAGCTTTCAGCAAAGGATAACAAGAGAAGGAAGCAAATTAAATAGTAGAAGTAAATTGGAAAGTTGTTTGAAATTTTATTTTCTATTTGAATCATGAAATAAAAATGTTGGGTTTCATGTCGCTTTAATTGACATTTAGCCTTTTGTTTTTGCACTTGCAATGAAATGCTGCTGTCACTCATTATGTTTAGCCTTCCTTTAAGACTTTTTTAAATGATTTCTTTGGTTTTCAAATTTTATTCTACAGAATATAATGGTATTGAAGAATTCTGTCTTTTCACCCTATATAGGCTTATTCTCAGAACCACAATTCTGAAATAAATCCCTCATTTGTTCTCATTTTCAGAAAAGTGGATATAGCTCTTAAATATTATTTAGAATCTTGGAAGGTTATTTGGAAGACAGATTATCTATTGTGTGAGATATTTTGGAACTTATTTTAGGCTTGCATTATGCTGGAATATATTTTAAGGCTTGTGAGGCTTTTTTTTTTGGCTGCTCTGTAATCTTCTTAGCATTTGAGATGAGGAGGAAATCTGTTCTTTTCTCATCGGAAGTGCTCTCTTCCTCTTCTATGACTCCCTCTTGAGCTAATCTTTAAAAACCCTGTTAATCACTAGGCCACTTAGTCTACCTTGCACAGTTTCATTCTTTTTTTATTAAACCAGGAATTGTGTTTATTATCATGTTTATTATTATTATTATTATTATTATTATTAATAATCAGGTAGATTACGAGTTATGCGCGCTATAGGGAATTTAACAAATGCAACAAATGTTATTTAACCCTCTATAGTGCAGTCATTACAAGTTTTGAGAGAGCCGGCTTGTGCGTGCGATATTTTGTTTTTTACGCGCCATACAGCACAAAATACAAGCGCTGTTTTGACGTGCTCATGCACACTTTCCCCTAGACATCAATGGGGAGAAAGTGTCAAAAAAAAACTAACACCTGCGATCGCGGAATGAAAAGCTCCGTAAAGCAGCCCCATTGATGTCTATGGGGAAAAAAAGTTACGTTTAAACCTAACACCCTAACATAAACCTCAAGTCTTAACACCTCTAATCTGCCGCCCCCAACATCGCTGCCACCTACATAATGTTATTAACCCCTAATCTGCCACTTCTGATATCGCCACCACAGAAATAAATCTATTAACCCCTAATCTGCCGCTCCCGATATCGTCACCACTATACTAAAGTTATTAACCCCTATTCCCCTGCACCCGACATTGCTCACACTATAATAAATCTATTAACCCATATTCCGCCGCTCCCTGACATCGCCAGACATATCACTACCACTAAATAAACCTATTAACCCCTAAACCGCTAGCCCCCCACATCACATCAACCTAAATTAAACTATATTAACCCCTAAGACTAACCCTAACGTAACCCTAACGTAACCCTAACACCCACTAACTTTAACATAATTAAAATGGAGCTAAATTAAAGTTACAATTATTAACTAAATGATGCCTATTTAAAACTAAATACATACTTGCCTGTGAAATAAAACCTAAGCTAGCTACAATATAACTAATAGTTATATTGTAGCTAACTTAGGTTTTATTTTTATTTCACAGGTAAGTTTGTATTTATTTTAACTAGGTAGACTAGTTAGTAAATAGTTATTAACTATTTACTAACTACCTAGTTAAAATAAATACATACTTACCTGTGAAGTAAAACCTAGGTTGCCTTACACTAAATTCTAACATTGCAAAAAATAAAAAAATAAAAAAATTACAAAAAATAAAAAAACCTACCATTACAAAAAATAACAAACTTAAGTATCCAAAACAATAAAAATGATTCCTATTCTAATACCCTTTAAAAAAAAAACAAAAAAAAAACACCAGAAAAGAAAAACCCTAATCTATAATAAACTACCAAGGGCCCTTAAAAGGGCAATTTGTAGGGCATTGCCCTAAAGTTAACAGCTCTTTTGCTAAAAAAGAAAATTAAACACCACCTAACAGTATACAAACCCCCACCCCCCAAACCTACAAAATTAAAATAAAGTAAAACCTAATTTACCTATTGCCCTGAAAAGGGCATTTGTATGGGCATTGCCTTTAAAAGGGCATTCAGCTCTTTTGCTGCCCATTAAAAATAAAAGAATGTATATTCTAAAACGAAAAACCCACCCCGAAACAAAAAAAAAAACATTACACAAAATAACAAACGAATTATCAAAAATAATAACAATTATTCCTATTCTAATACTCATTTTAAAACTAAAACACCCCAAAATAAAAAAACTAATCTATAATAAACTATCAATAGCCCTTTAAAGGGCCTTTTGTAGGGCATTGCCCTAAGTTAAACGGTTCTTTTACCTGAAAAAAATGTACAAAGACCCACTAACATTACAACCCCCCCCAACCCACAAAATAAAAAAAACTATTTAAAAAAAAACCTAATCTACCCATTACCCTGGAAAGGTCATTTGTATGGGCATTGCCCTTAAAAGGGCATTTAGCTCTTTTGCATTGCCCTGAAAAGGACATTTAGCTCTTTTACGAAAATCCCAAACCCTAAACTAAAAAAAATAAAACACCCAAAAAAGTTTAAAAAATCCTAACACTAACCCCCGAATATCCACTTACAGTTGCTGAAGTTCTGCTTGAAGGATCTTCATCCCAGCGGCTCCATCTTCATCCAGGCGGCTCCATCTTCATCCAGGCGGCAGGCCGCTCCATCTTCATCCAGGCGGCATTTTCTATCTTCATCCCGCGGCATCTTCTATCTTCATTCCCCCAGCGCAGAGCGGGTCCATCATGAAGACATCCGGCACAGAGCATCCTCTTCATACAGTCGCCGCCGTATACGGAATCTTCAATGCATGGTACACGATTCAAAATAGCGTCCCTAGCATTCCTATTGGCTGATTTTATTTTGGAAATTTAAATCAGCCAATAGGATGAGAGCTACTGAAATTCTATTGGCTGATTTGAATAGCCAATAGAATTTCAGTAGCTCTCAAGCTTTCTGGCTTTTTTATTTTTAAAGGGCTATTAGATTAGGTGTAATTCTTTTTTTATTTTTGATAATTTGGTTTGTTATTTTTCGTTAATTTAGTGTTTGTTATTTATTGTAATTTAGTATTTTTTATTTTTTGTAATTAGATACTTTGTAATTTTTAGGGTAGTGTTAGGATTTGTTAGGATGTGTATTTTAGTTTTCTTTAATTGGTAGTTAGTTTAATTTTAGTTTAATAGTTATATTAGTTTAATTGTTAGTTTAAACTTAGTTTTTTTAATTTGACAGGTAAGTTTTAGTTTAATTTAAGATAGGGAAATTGTAATTTTAATATAAAGTTAGGGGGGCGCTAGGTTTAGGGGTTACTAGTTTAAATTAGTTGTTTGCGATGTGGGGGCTTTCGGTTTAGGGGTTAATAGTTTAATTTAGTATATTTCATTGTGGGGGGCTTGCAGTTTAGGAGTTAATCGGTTTATTATAGTGGCGGCAGTGTAGGGATTAATAACTTTAGTATAGTGGGGGCGATGTGGGCGGGCGGCAGATTAGAGGTAATAATATTTAAATAGTATTTGCAATGCGGGAGGACAGTGGGGTTAATAACTTTATTATAGTGGTGACGATGTCGGGGAGCGGCGGAATGGGGGTTAATAAATTTTATTAGTGGTGGTGATGTGGGAAGCGGCAGATTAGGGGGTTAATAACTTTAATATAGTATTTGCAATGCGGGAGGGCCTCGGTGTAGGGGTTAATAGGTAGTTTATGGGTGTTGGTGTACTTTTTAACAATTTAGTTATGCGTTTTATGTAACAGTTTTGTTGCATAAAACTCATAACTACTGCTTTCAGATGACGGTACAGAACTTGTCATTATAGGGTGTAACACAAGCTTTTTAGCCTCACCGCAAAACTCGTAATGGCTGCACTATGAAGTCCCATGAAAAAACATAATTTTTACGAGTGCGGGACTGAAGTTGTGTTACAGGTTAAAAGGCTTGTGGTACAGCAACACCAACAAGACTTGTAATGGCTGTGTTGCTGTTTTAACGCTGAAATTACCATTTTTTCAGCGCTAAAACCCAAACGCAAAACTTGTACTCTAGATGAATGATAATAATAATATGTGAGTATGAACAAAATATTTAACTACTTAAGGTTGTTGATAGATAGCTAAATCCAAAATATCAAGAGAAAAGATGCTAAAAATGGGAATATTGCAATTGATTCCTATTAATGCAAAGTATAGGTGCAAACACACAGGACAAAATAAATAAATTATTGAAATGTCTTGCAATAGCCTTGAATTTAAAAATCCAATAAAAACCATGTGTACCCCTTCTAATAGATTAAGATAGGAGTCATATTAAAAAGAGCAAGGAGCAAATTTAGAAACTTAGAAAATGGTGAAAAAGAAGATGGCGCCACAATAGTGCAAAATCAGTGTTTTAGGATGCAAACGCAGATAACATCATACTCACAAAGTATCAGGCACTTGAGAAGTGCTACACTCACCTGCTGGACCTTTAGTAGCTGTCCAGATAGCTATCCCCTCGGCAAAAAACTCTGTCAGTTGGGAAACTTTCACAGGCTCTGAAAGGCACTGGTCCCCGCTACCGTAATACTGTGTGTTGCTCTAATGCGAAAAAAAAATAAGCTCCTCTGATGTGAGCCCAATACGTGATCAATCACTCTATTGAAGTGAGATACTGGAAGTGGTAAAAAAGGTTAAAGAGTTGTGAGAAAAAGTCCCAGTTAAAATACAGACTTTAATAAAATCAACAAGTATATCACAACGCGTTTCTCGGTCATCAATGACCGTTTCATCAGGTGTATATATTACAAAATAAAACACGACTTATAAACCCTACTCAGCGTCTAGTAAAATTGAGTGTTCATGTATTTTATTTGTTTATTTCTGGTATTGGTTGGATAGCGACTAAACGTCAATTGTATATATTTTGACTCATCACCCAATAGGGTTGTACACATAGGATTGCAATGCAGAGTAAAGAACAAAGAGCTATTTACCGCCAATCATGGTAACTCTACAGATATGGTACCTGACACTATTTTTGAATTATCTATGGCACAGTTATTCCGCAAATTAGAAGATGCTTTGAAAAGGGAACTTAGGCATTGGTGGGACATGGACATCGATACCCACAAGAAATATAAAGAGAGGGGACATATACCTAGAGGTCTAAGAATTTTCAAACAATGCTCTTTCAAACATGATGATGATTTAACCTCTAAATGGCAAAATATTCTTACAGATTGCTCTTTGAGACTGATTAATTTACTGAATATAGAGAAGCACTGCTTAGTGTAACTGAAATAGAAATGGAAGAATTACAGACAGTTTTAGTGAAATTTGAACAAAATGCAGATTATACTAAAAGTAATTTGGAGGTACAAGAGAAAACAGATATTTTGCAAAAAAATAAAAAATACGAACAAAGGTTAAGAAACTAGCTAGAGATGAAAAAGATTATCTAGCGGGTACTATTTATAATTGGAGTAATAAACCTAGTGAAGATATTACTACAGTCGAGGACTCTGATCAGATGAATGAGCAAAACATAGGGGATGGTAACCCAGCAATTAATCAATGGGTTAAAGTGGATTGCAAAAAACCTAAAGATAAAAGAAAGAATCTAGTTAACAACAGACAACAGTCTTATAGTCAAAGTCCAAACAGACAATATCATCAAAGACAGAAACCATATTCCCGGGTCCTTTTAAACAACATTATCTTCCTGGGTTGGAAATGAGCAGTTTAATAATGATCACCAGCATCATTCAAATAGATTTAAGGACTATGGACCAAGTAGTCATTCTAATTACATAAAATCTAATGAGAACGGTGATTTTAGCAATAGAAATAATTTTAGATATGCTAATAATCAAAGAGGCCAGGGTTATTCTAATAACAAATATTATACTAATCACAGAAATAACAATCACCAACAGGTTTATGATAAACCACAGGTTTTTCAGTCTAATCGAGATCACATCAATCCAATACCACATTTAAGTCATGCACCCATATGTTTAAAACAACTAGGAAGGGGTCCTATAAGAGAAGAGATCATTACACCATCAACAAAAAAAAAAGATCTTACGCAAACATGGCAGCTGAGGGTGAGCCAAGTCAACCAAAAAGGAGAAACTTAAGAGAATGAAAGAAGGTATATTTAATCTATTTAGTCATAGTCTTACTAATGAGGAGGTCTGTGCTCTAAATAGAGGCTTATCATTTTGCACATCCAACAACCACAACCTCTTTGAATTGTTTGTTGATTTGAATAGATTTGTATGTAAACTATCCATACAAAGATATTTCTGTGACAATAAATTACTCAATATAAGTCATCTTCCCATCCTCACAGATACTATGGTGGAAATTTTATTTTTTTGAACCTGACACTTTATGTGATGCTCTATTTGATGACTATGTACATTCTGACCCAATGTAAAAATCTAATTTTAATCCTCCAGTCACGAGTCATAGTATCCAATTATTCCAAAACTTAGTTTTGTAAGAATTTGGAAGACTACCAGTGGGTGTGACGAATAAATCCAACCTTAATATACACGAGTTAAAGGCACTATCTAGACTGTCTGCATATAAAGAGCTACTAATCAGGCAAGCGGACAAGGTAGATCCATCATTTCGGGGATAGAAAATCTAACTTGTAATTTGTCTGAATACGTCGATCAGTTTTTGAAAAAATTCGTTATCGCCCTACAGTCCTATATCAAAGATACACCAGATCTTATTTCAAAGTTGTCTGTGATAAATAAATACCAACGAGAGCTTTTGTGGATTACTTGTGATGTATCACCACTTTATTCAAATATATCACACAAATTGGGTTTGGACGCCATTGACAATTTTTAAAAAAAAAGATATTTATCTGCCAAAAAAACAAAGAATCTTTTTATTAGATGCTATTTAGTTTGTGCTGAAGCACAATTATTTTGTGTTTCAGGAACAATTTTTTCTGCACATAAAGAGAACGGCCATGGGGACCAGATTTGCCCCAAGTTTTGCTAATTCATTTATGGGGATTTTTGATGAAAAGATTTATTTATGCATCAAACCCATGGGGCAAACCTGGACTTCTATGGCCGGTACATTGACGACCTCCTGTTTATTTGGGAAGGTATAGAACTGGCAGCTAGAGATTTTGTAAACTCACTGAATGCCAATGATATGGGATTAAATTTTACTTCAAAGATTAGGCAGGATATCCTTGATTTTCTAGACCTTATACTTGACTGGGACAAGGAGGGACATATTCTTACGAAAACTTTTTTTAAGTCAGTTGAAACAAATTGCTATCTTAATTATAATAGCAATTACCATAAGCCTTGGAAGAGTAATATTCATTGTAACCAATTATATAGAATACATAGAAACTGTACAAATTTGGTTACCTATGATAAACAATCTCAAATCCTTATAAATAGATTTTTAGAGAAACAATATGCCACTGAACTTATACAGGAGAGTTATACTAGGGCAAGAAACAAACGGCTAGATCACAATTCTGCATTAGCCTTAAAAAGCAGCGTTGAGAGGTCCCAACGCTGCTTTTTAACGCCCGCTGGTATTACGAGTCAGGCAGGTACAGGTGTACCGCTCAATTTTCTTCCGCGACTCGAGGCTACCGCAAATCCCCTTACGTCAATTGCGTATCCTATCTTTTTAATGGGATTTGCCTAATGCTGGTATTACGAGTCTTGGAAGAAGTGAGTGGTAGACCCTCTCCTGTCAAGACTCCTACCACATTTGAAAGTCAGTAGTTAAGAGTTTTATGGGCTAACGCCGGAACATAAAGTGCTAAAAAGTACACTAACACCCATAAACTACCTATTAACCCCTAAACCGAGGCCCCCCCACATCGCAAACACTAAAATAATTTTTTTTAACCCCTAATCTGCCGACCGGATATCACCACCACTTTAATAAATGTATTAACCCCTAAACCGCCACATTCCCGCCTCACAAACACTAGTTGCATTTTATTAACCCCTAATCTGCCATCCCTAACATCGCTGCCACCTACCTACATACAACGTCGCCGCTACTATACTAAATTTATTAACCCCCTAAACCTAAGTCTAACCCTAACCCCCCTAACTTAAATCTAATTTAAATAAATCTAATGAAAATTACTATTATTAACTAAATAATTCCTATTTAAAACTAAATACTTACCTATAAAATAAACCCTAATATAGCTACAATATAACTAATAGTTACATTGTAGCTATTTTAGGATTTATTTTTATTTTACAGGCAAGTTTGTATTTATTTTAACTAGGTAGAATAGTTATTAAATAGTTATTAACTATTTAATAGCTACCTAGCTAAAATAAATACAAATTGACCTGTAAAATAAATCCTAACCTAAGTTACAAATACACCTAACACTACACTACAATTAAATAAATTACCTAAATTAAATTAAACTAATTACAATTAAATTAAATAAACTAAATTATGAAAAAAACAAACACTAAATTACAGAAAATAAAAAATAAAAAATAAATTACAATTTCTAAAACTAATTACACCTAATCTAATCCCCCTAATAAAATAAAAAAAAAAAATAAAAAAAAAAAATTCCCTACCCTATACTAAATTACAAATAGCCCTTAAAAGGGCCTTTTCTGGGGCATTGCCCCAAAGTAATCAGCTCTTTTACTTGTAAAAAAAAAATACAATACCCCCCAACATTACAACCCACCACCAACACACCCCTACTCTAAAACCCACCAATCCCCCCTTAAAAAAACCTAACACTACCCCCTGAAGATCACCCTACCTTGAGCCGTCTTCACCCAGCCGGGCACAAGTGGTCCTCTATACGGCAGAAGTCTTCATCCGATCGGGGCAGAAGAGGTCCTCCATACGGCAGAAGGCTTCATCCAGGCGTCATCTTCTATCTTCATCCATCCGGAGCGGAGCGGGTTCATCTTCAATCCAGCCGACGTGGAGCATCCTCTTCAAACGAAGTCCTAACGAAGAATGACATCATCCAAGATGACGTCCCTTGAATTCCGATTGGCTGATAGAATCCTATCAGCCAACCGGAATTAAGGTGGGAAAAATCCTATTGGTTGATGCTATCAGCAAATCGGATTGAACTTCATCAGCCAATCAGAATTCAAGGGACGCCATCTTGGATGACGTCATTTAAAGGAACCTTCATTCTTCGTTAAGACTTCGTTTGAAGAGGATGCTCCGCATCGGCTGGATTGAAGATGGACCCGCTCCGCTCCGGAAGGATGAAGATAGAAGATGCCGCCTGGATGAAGCCTATTTGTATTTGTAATTTAGTATAGGGTAGGGAAATTTTATTATTTTGGGGGGCTTTTTTATTTTATTAGGGGGATTAGATTAGGTGTAATTCATTTAAAAAATTGTAATTTCTTTTTTATTTTCTATAATTTAGTGTGTTTTTTTTTTCCGTAATTTAGTTTATTTAATTTAATTGTAATTAATTGTAGGTAGTTTAGGTAATTAATTTAATTATAGAGTAGTGTTAGGTGTAATTGTAACTTAGGTTAAGATTTATTTTACAGGTCAATTTGTATTTATTTTAGCTAGGTAGCTATTAAATAGTTAATAACTATTTAATAACTATTCTACCTAGTTAAAATAAATACAAAGTTGCCTGTAAAATAAAAATAAATCCTAAAATAGCTACAATGTAACTATTAGTTATATTGTAGCTATATTAGGGTTTATTTTATAGGTAAGTATTTAGTTTTAAATAGGAATAATTTATTTAATTGTAGTTATTTTCGTTAGATTTATTTAAATTATATTTAAGTTAGGGTTAATCTTAGGTTTAGGGGTTAATAAATTTAGTATAGTGGCGGTGACGTTGGGGGCAGCAGATTAGGAGTTAATAATTGTAGGTAGGTGGCGGCGACGGGGGCAGCAGATTAGGGGTTAATAATTGTAGGTAGGTGGCGGCGGCATTGGGGGCGGCAGATTAGGGGTTAATAAATATAATGTAGGTGGCGGCGATGTTGGGGGCAGCAGATTAGGGGTTTATAGGTATAATGTAGGTTGCGGTGGTGTCCGGAGCGGCAGATTAAGGGTTAATAGTATAATGCAGGTGGCAACGATGTCGGGGCAGCAGATTAGGGGTTAATAAGTGTAATATTAGGGGTGTTTAGACTCGGGGTTCATGTTAGGGTGTTAGGTGTAGACATATTTTTTATTTTCCCATAGGAAACAAAGGGGCTGTGTTAGAAGCTGAACACTGCTTTTTTGCAGGTGTTAGTTTTTTTTAAGCCGGCTCAGCCCCATTGTTTCCTATGGGGAAATCGTGCACGAGCACGTTTAGCCAGCTCACCACTGACTTAAGCAACGCTGATATCGAGGTGAGATGTGGAGCTAAATTTTGCTCTCCGCTCACTTTTCTGAGGCTAACGCAGCCATTCAGAAAACTCGTAATACCAGCGTTGTTTTAAGTGAGCAGTGAAAAAAAAAGGCTCGTTAGCACCGCACGGCTCTACCGACAAAACTCGTGATCTAGCCGAAAGATAGGTCTGAATACTTTAAGGTCAGGAATATAAATGAGGAACAGATATTTGACTCTAAGATTAGTGGTAGTGAATCTAAGAATGTAGGATTTATTACACAATTTAGTAATAACCATAAAGACATTATTAAGATTCTTAAAGGGACAGTCTACACCAGAATTTGAATTTTTTTTAATAGATAGATAATCCCTTTATTACCTATTCCTCTGGTTTGTATAACCAACACAGTTATATTAATATATGTTTTACTCCAGTGATTACCTTGTATCTAAGCCTCCGCAAGACTGCCCCCTTTATCTCAGTGCTTTTGACAGACATGCAGTTTAGCCAATAAGTGCAGACTCCTAAATAACTCCACGGGAGCGAGCACAATGTTATCTATATGACACACATGAACTAGTACTGTCCAAATGTGAAAAACTTTCAAAATGCTCTGAGCTTTGAGGCGGTTTTTAACGGTTTAGAAATCAGTTTGAGCCTAACTAGGTTTAGCTTTTTAAAAATACCACCAAGGGAACAAAGCAAATATAATGATAAAAGTCAATTGGAAAGTTTAAAATTGCATGCCCTATCTGAATCATGAAAGTTTAATTTTGACTAGACTGTCCCTTTAAGAAGTATTGGTTTATACTACAAGGTGATCCATTGCTCAAAGAAATTATAGGTGAAAATCTAATCTGTATGTTTAGAAGAGTGCCCACTTTAAAAAGCAACAACAAATTAGCACCTAGTAAGGTGGTAATAAGAAAAATTTATGGTAATAAAATTACAAATTGCAAGATCAGTCCAGTATTCGAAAAACTAGGGCCTAGATTTGGAGTTCGGCGGTAGCCGTCAAAACCAGCGTTAGAGGCTCCTAACGCTGGTTTTGGCCGCCCGCTGGTATTTGGAGTCAGTGATTAAAGGGTCTAACGCTCACTTTTCAGCCGCGACTTTTCCATACCGCAGATCCCCCTACGCCATTTGCGTATCCTATCTTTTCAATGGGATCTTTCTAACGCTGGTATTTAGAGTCGTTTCTGAAGTGAGCGTTAGAGCTCTAACGACAAAACTCCAGCCGCCTGAAAATAGCAGGAGTTTCTGGGCTAACGCCGGTTCATAAAGCTCTTAACTACTGTACCCTAAAGTACACTAACACCCATAAACTACCTATGTACCCCTAAACCGAGCTCCCCCCACATCGCCGCCACTCGATTAAAATTTTAACCCCTAATCTGCCGACCGCCACCTACGTTATACTTATGTACCCCTAATCTGCTGCCCCTAACCCCGCCGACCCCTGTATTACATTTATTAACCCCTAACCTGCCCCCCACAACATCGCCGCCAGCTACTTAAAATAATTAACCCCTAATCTTCCGACCGCAAATCGCCGCCACCTACGTTATCCCTATGTACCCCTAATCTGCTACCCCTAACACCGCCGACCCCTATATTATATTTATTAACCCCTAATCTGCCCCCCTCAACGTCGCCGACACCTGCCTACACTTATTAACCCCTAATCTGCCGAGCGGACCTGAGCGCTACTATAATAAAGTTATTAACCCCTAACCCGCCTCACTAACCCTATAATAAATAGTATTAACCCCCTAATCTGCCCTCCCTAACATCGCCGACACCTAACTTCAATTATTAACCCCTAATCTGACGACCGGAGCTCACCGCTATTCTAATAAATTGATTAACCCCTAAAGCTAAGTCTAACCCTAACACTAACACCCCCCTAACTTAAATATAATTTACATCTAACGAAATAAATTAACTCTTATTAAATAAATGATTCCTATTTAAAGCTAAATACTTACCTGTAAAATAAATCCTAATATAGGTACAATATAAATTATAATTATATTATAGCTATTTTAGGATTAATATTTATTTTACAGGCAACTTTGTAATTATTTTAACCAGGTACAATAGCTATTAAATAGTTAAGAACTATTTAATAGTTACCTAGTTAAAATAATAACAAATTTACCTGTAAAATAAATCCTAACCTAAGATATAATTAAACCTAACACTACCCTATCAATAAAATAATTAAATAAACTACCTACAATTACCTACAATTAACCTAACACTACACTATCAATAAATTAATTAAACACAATTGCTACAAATAAATACAATTAAATAAACTAGCTAAAGTACAAAAAATAAAAAAGAACTAAGTTACAAAAAATAAAAAAATATTTACAAACATAAGAAAAATATTACAACAATTTTAAACTAATTACACCTACTCTAAATTAAAAAAGTTACAAGCTCTTTTACCTTACCAGCCCTGAACAGGGCCCTTTGCGGGGCATGCCCCAAGAATTTCAGCTCTTTTGCCTGTAAAAGAATAAATACAATACCCCCCCCCCCAACATTACAACCCACCACCCACATACCCCTAATCTAACCCAAACCCCCCTTAAATATACCTAACACTAAGCCCCTGAAGATCTTCCTACCTTGTCTTCACCATACAAGGTTCACCGATCCGTCCTGGCTCCAACATCTTCATCCAACCCAAGCGGGGGTTGGCGATCCATCATCCGGTGCTGAAGAGGTCCAGAAGAGGCTCCAAAGTCTTCCTCCTATCCGGCAAGAAGAGGACATCCGGACCGGCAAACATCTTCTCCAAGCGGCATCTTCGATCTTCTTCCATCCGGTGCGGAGCGGGTCCATCTTGAAGCAGGCGACGCGGATCCATCCTCTTCTTCCGTTGTCTCCCGACTAATGACGGTTCCTTTAAGGGACGTCATCCAAGATGGCGTCCCTCGAATTCCGATTGGCTGATAGGATTCTATCAGCCAATCGGAATTAAGGTAGGAATTTTCTGATTGGCTGATGGAATCAGCCAATCAGAATCAAGTTCAATCCGATTGGCTGATCCAATCAGCCAATCAGATTGAGCTCGCATTCTATTGGCTGATCGGAACAGCCAATAGAATGCGAGCTCAATCTGATTGGCTGATTGGATCAGCCAATCGGATTGAACTTGATTCTGATTGGCTGATTCCATCAGCCAATCAGAAAATTCCTACCTTAATTCCGATTGGCTGATAGAATCCTATCAGCCAATCGGAATTCGAGGGACGCCATCTTGGATGACGTCCCTTAAAGGAACCGTCATTAGTCGGGAGACAACGGAAGAAGAGGATGGATCCGCGTCGCCTGCTTCAAGATGGACCCGCTCCGCACCGGATGGAAGAAGATCGAAGATGCCGCTTGGAGAAGATGTTTGCCGGTCCGGATGTCCTCTTCTTGCCGGATAGGAGGAAGACTTTGGAGCCTCTTCTGGACCTCTTCAGCACCGGATGATGGATCGCCAACCCCCGCTTGGGTTGGATGAAGATGTTGGAGCCAGGACGGATCGGTGAACCTGGTATGGTGAAGACAAGGTAGGAAGATCTTCAGGGGCTTAGTGTTAGGTTTATTTAAGGGGGGTTTGGGTTAGATTAGGGGTATGTGGGTGGTGGGTTGTAATGTTGGGGGGGGGTATTGTATTTTTTCTTTTACAGGCAAAAGAGCTGAAATTCTTGGGGCATGCCCCGCAAAGGGCCCTGTTCAGGGCTGGTAAGGTAAAAGAGCTTGTAACTTTTTTAATTTAGAATAGGGTAGGGAATTTTTTATTTTGGGGGGCTTTGTTATTTTATTAGGGGGCTTAGAGTAGGTGTAATTAGTTTAAAATTGTTGTAATATTTTTCTTATGTTTGTAAATATTTTTTTATTTTTTGTAACTTAGTTCTTTTTTATTTTTTGTACTTTAGCTAGGTTATGTAATTGTATTTATTTGTAGGAATTGTGTTTAATTAATTTATTGATAGTGTAGTGTTAGGTTAATTGTAGGTAATTGTAGGTAGTTTATTTAATTATTTTATTGATAGGGTAGTGTTAGGTTTAATTATATCTTAGGTTAGGATTTATTTTACAGGTAAATTTGTTATTATTTTAACTAGGTAACTATTAAATAGTTCTTAACTATTTAATAGCTATTGTACCTGGTTAAAATAATTACAAAGTTGCCTGTAAAATAAATATTAATCCTAAAATAGCTACAATGTAATTATAATTTATATTGTAGCTATATTAGGGTTTATTTTACAGGTAAGTATTTAGCTTTAAATAGGAATAAGTTATTTAATAAGAGTTAATTAATTTCGTTAGATGTAAATTATATTTAAGTTATGGGGGTGTTAGTGTTAGGGTTAGACTTAGCGTTAGGGGTTAATACATTTATTAGAATAGCGGTGAGCTCCGCTCGGCAGATTAGGGGTTAATAATTGAAGGTAGGTGTCGGCGATGTTAGGGAGGGCAGATTAGGGGTTAATACTATTTATGATAGGGTTAGTGAGGCGGATTAGGGGTTAATAACTTTATTATAGTAGCGCTCAGGTCCGCTCGGCAGATTAGGGGTTAATAAGTGTAGGCAGGTGTCGGCGACGTTGAGGGGGGCAGATTAGGGGTTAATAAATATAATATAGGGGTCGGCGATGTTAGGGCAGCAGATTAGGGGTACATAGGGATAACGTAGGTTGCGGCGGTTTACGGAGCGGCAGATTAGGGGTTAAAAAAAATATGCAGGGGTCAGCGATAGCGGGGGCGGCAGGTTAGGGGTTAATAAGTGTAAGGTTAGGGGTGTTTAGACTCGGGGTTCATGTTAGAGTGTTAGGTGCAGACGTAGGAAGTGTTTCCCCATAGGAAACAATGGGGCTGCGTTAGGAGCTGAACGCTGCTTTTTTGCAGGTGTTAGGTTTTTTTTCAGCTCAAACAGTCCCATTGTTTCCTATGGGGGAATCGTGCACGAGCACGTTTTTGAGGCTGGCCGCGTCCGTAAGCAACTCTGGTATCGAGAGTTGCATTTGCGGTAAAAATGCTCTACGCTCCTTTTTTGGAGCCTAATGCAGCATTTGTTTGAACTCTCGATACCAGAGTTAAATTTATGGTGCGGCCAGAAAAAAGCCTGTGGAGCGTTAACAGCCCTTTTACCGCCAAACTCCAAATCTAGGCCATGGTTTCTACAAATGCAATAGAATCAACTGGGGTCTTTGTGCTTATACATATGGCAATAGGACAGGTTTAAGTTATTTTTCAACCAAGGAACAATTTGAGATCAAATCACACTTTACATGTGACTCTTCTTTTGTGATCTACCTGCTGGAATGCAAATGTGGCATTCAATAAATAGGGAGGACCTCAAGACCCTTGAAAAATAGATGGGGCAAACACACTAGGAATCTCAAGAAAACTATAGTTAATCAGTGTACCCAGACATGGGGGTATATTTATCAATGTGCGAGCGGACATGATACGAAGTAGCAGATCATGTCTGCCGCACATCGATAAATGCTGACAGCATATGCTGTCAGCATTTATCATTGCACCAGCAGTTCTTGTCAACTGCTGGTGCAATGCCACCCCCTGAAGATTTGGGGGGGTCAATCAACCCGATCATATTCGATCTGGTTGATTTCTGTCCGCTGCCTCAGAGCAGGTGGACAAGTTATGGAGCAGCGATCTTTAGACCACTGCTTCATAACTTCTGTTTCCGGCGAGCCAGAAACAAGGGGCAGCAAGTTCCGTACGGAGCTTGATAAATATGCCCCATGGTGTTCGGTGTCATAATGGTCAATTGGATATCTTTAGGATTTTTCCAATTGAACAGATCACCAAAAATGGGATAGAAATAGATTTGTCCAATTGAGACAAAGGGACACTTTCTGGATCTGGAAATTAAAGACCATCAATCCCTTTGGCCTAAATGAACACATCTATATGGCAGCATTCAATTAATTAGATTGCACATAATTACACATATTTTTATATTATATTTCAATTTGTTTATCTAATGTCATTTAATGTATGTATTGTATTTATTATCTGACAATTATTGCTGTATTTATTTGTTCTGTTTGATGGTATAGGTTCATTCTTATTATTAGTGTCGTTTATAGATTCTTGCAAATTGGTTTTAGCTATGTTAGTTCTGCCTTGACTGTATGTTAAGTTTTATCCCCTGGGGTCTTTCACCTAACATGATATACATGTTTATGAGTATAGTAATTTTTATAATCTCTTCATATTTCCTATGATTGTATTAGATCTTTGATTTTCCAGGGGTATTTCTCTTACATATTGTATAGGTTTATAATGGCTAATCCGTTTTTTTTGCACATCTGCCAGTTGGCCATATTAGATGTTTTTCATCTATAGCGATGTACGAAGGTTCACAATTATATATTAGATTTTACATATAGTTAATTCTATTTTTAGTAGTGACAACTGCATTAACACATTATGATACATTGTTTGGTATTTCTAAGGTGTGGGTATGCAATGTTCATCTCACTTTGTATTGGTAGAGCTTTATCCAATCAGTTTGCCCCATGTCATGAATGACGTCAGCACATTTACGATAGTGAACCTTTGCGCATGCGCACTTAGTTTTACTAGATGCCGAGTAGGTTTTATAAGTTGTTTTTTATTTGTAATGTATACACCTGAAGAAATGGTCATTGACGACCGAGAAACGCATTGTGATATACTTGTTTGATTTTATTAAAGTCTGTATTTTAACTAGAACTTTTTTTTTATCACCACTCTTTAACCCTTGTTACCACTTCCAGTATCTCACTTTCGGTAGAGTGATTGATCACGTATTGGGCTCACATCAGAGGAGCTTATTTTTTCCCATTAGAACAACACACGGGATTACGGTAGCGGGGACCAGTGACTTTCAGAGCCTGTGAAAGTTTCCAGCTGACAGAGTTGTTTGCAAAGGGGATAGCTATCTGGACAACTACTAAAGGTCCAGCAGGTGAGTGTAGCACTTCTCAAGTGCCTGATACTCTGTGAGTATGATGTTATCTGCATGCGTTTGTATCCTGAAACACTGATTTTGCACTTTTGTGGCGCCTTCTTCTTTTTCACCATTTTCTAGATCTGCTTTACTTGACTTACCATCAATCTTTGGAAGGAGCGAGCTTCCGCTTTCTTGTTGAAGAGTTTAAACAATCCCCACTATCTATTTTGGGACTTTTTTTTTTACAGATTTTCACTGCATAAGTAAATGCATTTCACTTTGAGATTTATTGTTTTTCACACGGACATTTCTTTGTCTTTCTTGTTTTTGTATATATGAATCTTTATTTATTTATTAGTTTGATCTAAGTGTTAAATGTACACCTAGGATATCTTTTGATTGCACATATACTTATATCCATTTATTATTTAGATCATAATATCTTATATATACATTTTTATCTTTCACCAGTATATGTTCACATTTATAATTTTTACACACATATGAGTTTGGCGCATCCAACATTATTTGTATTTTAAATTGAGAAATGTGCTTGCCGTTCCCTTTTTTAACTTAATTACAAAGGCAATATTACTGCAAACATGATTTGTATTGAGTCTGTGCCATCTGTATATGATCATCATACTTTTACAAGATGTCATCTTCAATAAATGTATCCCATTCTGTAAAGTTTATCTGGGAAATACCTATTCTTACCAGAACAAGTTCACCAGCTCTGGTTTGCCCAGAAGCAGTTTTCTTTATGTGCTTTGTTAATCATTCTTTTTCTATTACTCTTACACAGATAACTCTGATGATGTGGAAAGTAATTATCCTTCTAGTTGCTAATGGATAATACTTATTTGTTTTACCATTGCCATAGCCGGATGAGGATTAATCAACCATTTTAACAGCCACAAAGGTTCTAAATGAAAACCAGAATAGTAAAATAAACCATGTTGTTTTTGTTATTATTTGGTTTCCAAAATTTTCTCTTTCACATTCTGCTTAAAGTGATATTAAAATAATAAAAATCTTATATCATGAATATTTAATAGCACTATTTAAATGTTAACATTTTTTTTTAAATAAAACAATTATTTTGATTCTTAAACCAACATTAAAAGGACTCTAAAGTGAAAATTAAACTTTCATTGTTCAGATGGAGCATGCAATTTTAGAAAATACCTTCCACAATCATATTGTGCACAGGCTTTTTTATGTACACTTTCTGAGGCTCCAAGCTCCTGCTAAGCATGCACAAGAGTTCACAGTGTATACATATTTGAGTCTGTGATTCGCAGATGGCTGTCACATGATACAAGAGACAGGGAAATTGATGGAACGTGTTAAAATTTCTACTAAAAAATAAATCTAATTCTACTTCGAAATTCAAAGTAAGTGCTATTGCTTTGTATTTTATTATGCTACTACTGTATTTAATTTTTGGGATAAATATATATATATATTCGACAATATAAAAAAGGGGAAAATACCAAAAAATATTTTGTTATATCTCTGACTATAAAATATAGTTTTAATATTATAATTAAAAATGCATATTGCAATAGGGGTACAAACCAATTTCACATATTTTGTCCTAACATATAGCTCTACATTTCATCATAGATTGTAACACTGGGAAGGTCCATTCACTCTTTTATGTGATCCAAAGCCTAACAATTGACCTATTACTTATTGGTTATATATTTCATCTGTTGGCTTAAACCCTACTGTGGTTAAAGTGAATGTAAACTTGCCCGCATGGCTGATCGGAACAGCCAATAGAATGCAAGCTCAATCTGATTGGCTGATTGGATCAGCCAATCGGATTGAAATTGAATCTGATTGGCTGATTGAATCAGCCAATCAGATTTTTCCTACCTTAATTCCGATTGGCTGATAGAATCCTATCAGCCAATCAGAATTCGAGGGATGCCATCTTGGATGACGTCATCTAAAGGAACCTTCATTTGGCGAGTAGGCGTCGGTTGAAGAGGATGGATCCGCGTTGGCTGGGAACAAGATGGCTTCGCTCCGGATGGATGAAGATAGAAGATGCCACTTGGATGAAGATGTCTGCCAGTCTGGATGTCCTCTTCTGCCCGGATAGGATGAAGACTTCTGCCGGTCTGGATGTCCTCTTCTGCCCCATCGGATGAAGACTTCGGCCCGGCTGGTTGAAGGCGACTCAAGGTAGGAAGATCTTCAGGGGGGTAGTGTTAGGTTTATTTAAGGGGGGTTTGGGTGGGTTAGAGTAGGGGTATGTGGGTGGTGGGTTTTAATGTTGGGGGGGTTGTATTTTTTTACAGGCAAAAGAGCTGATTACTTTGGGGCATGCCCCGCAAAAAGCTCTTTTAAGGGCTGGTAAAAGAGCTGATTACTTTTGTAATGTAGAATAGGGTAGGGACTTTTATTATTTTTTATTTTTTTTATTTTATTAGGGGGCTTAGATTAGGTGTAATTAGTTTAAAATTCTTGTAATATTTTTTTATTTTCTGTAATTTAGTGTTTGTTTTTTTGTAATTTAGTTTATTTAATTGTATTTAATTGTAGGTATTGCTAGTTAATTTATTTAATTAATTTATTGATAGTGTAGTGTTAGGTTTAATTGTAACTTAGGTTAGGATTTATTTTACAGGTAATTTTGTAATTATTTTAACTAGGTAGCTATTAAATAGTTAATAACTATTTAATAGCTATTGTACCTAGTTAAAATAAATACAAAGTTGCCTTTAAAATAAATATAAATCCTAAAATAGCTACAATATAATTATTCGTTATATTGTAGCTATATTAGGGTTTATTTTACAGGTAAGTATTTAGTTTTAAATAGGAATACTTTAGTTAATAAGAGTTAATTTATTTCATTAGATTAAAATTATATTTAATTTAGGGGTGTGTTAGGGTTAGGGTTAGACTTAGCTTTAGGGGTTAATACATTTATTATAGTAGCGGCGTGGTCGGTCGGCAGATTAGGGGTTAATACTTGAAGTTAGGTGGCGGCGACATTGGGGGGGGCAGATTAGGGGTTAATAAATATTATGAAGGTGTCGGCGATGTTAGGGACAGCAGATTAGGGGTTCATAGCTATAATGTAGGTTGCGGCGGTGTCCGGAGTGGCAGATTAGGGGTTAATAATATAATGCAGGTGTCAGCGATAGCGGGGGCGGCAGATTAGGGGTTAATAAGTGTAAGGTTAGGGGTGTTTAGACTCGGGGTTCAGGTTAGGGTGTTAGGTGCAGACTTAGAAAGTGTTTCCCCATAGGAAACAATGGGGCTGCGTTAGGAGCTGAACGCTGCTTTTTTGCAAGTGTTAGTTTTTTTTTCAGCCCAAACTGCCCCATTGTTTCCTATGGGGGAATCGTGCACGAGCACGTTTTGACAGATTACTGCTACCGTAAGCAACGCTGGTATTGAGGGTTGAAGTGAAGGTAAATTCGGCTCAATGCTCCCTTTTTGGAGCCTAACGCAGCCCTTCAGACAACTCTAAATACCAGCGTTGTTTGGAAGCAGCGGTAGGAAAAAAAGCAGCGTTAGCTACGCGGGTCTTTACCGACAAAACTCTAAATCTAGTCTATGGTGTCTTGCTTAATTGGAAACTGGTAACGCTGTGTGCTTGCATGTCCACGTGCACTTCACGGAGGCGACGCCTCTTCCGGATTCATAAAGAGCTGTAATAGGTGCAACCAGCATCAACATAGCTTGGATCCTTAGTAATGGAGTTGCGTATGGCACATGGCTAATTAGCATAACAACTGCTGCGTGACGTATCAATCCAGAAAATCGTCCCTATGTAAAACTGCTTGATTCCCATAACGATGTTTAAAATCAAGCACTGTTTGCAAAGGACATAATTGGTATATAGTAATTAGTGTATCATATTAGACATCTATTAATGCATGATATAATCAAGGAATGAAGGGTATGATTTGAACGTATAATGTAGACACAAGGTAGAAGTTTCAATTCACATAGGGGATTGATCACATAAGTCAATCAGATTTAAAGAAAATCAAAGTGATCAAGTAAAGAGAGTGGGCATCCGCTGGGCACCAGGTGGGCACCAAACCAGCAACTCATATGCATATCACATTGTGCAACCCCATTATTATGATGTAGGACTTCATCCTATAAAGGGGCCATAATCTAGCTGTATGTTGAGCCCCCTAGTCTCCACAGTGTCCAAAGTATAAATCCATTTGGTCTTACCTTGTAGGAGGATTTTGCCATGATCACCTCCCCTTGTTAAAGGTGGTATGTGGTCTATAATCATAGTTCTCAAACTAGAGACACTGTGTTTCAATTGTGCCAAGTGGCACGTCACTGGTTGATCTGAGGTGCCCTTCTTGATGGCATCCCTGATGGCGTGTCTATGATTGGCCATTCTTTCGCGGAAGGTTGTAATGGTTTTCCCTACATAGACAAGGGAGCATGGGGAAATCAGAATACGAGCTCAGCCAATAGGATTTTTTCTACCTTAATTCTGATTGGCTGATAGAATTCTATCAGCCAATCGGAATCAAAGGGACGCCATCTTGGATGACGTCACTTAAAGGAACTTTCATTCGTCGGGTAGTCGTCGGAAGAAGAGGATGCTCCACGTCGGATGTCTTGAAGATGGAGCCGCTCTGTGTCGGATAGAAGAAGATAGAAGATGCCGTCTGGATGAAGACTTCTGCCCGTCTGGAGGATCACTTCGCCCGGCTTGGATGAAGACTTCTCCCGGCTTCGTTGAGGACTTTGGCCGGGTTGGATGAAGACTTCTGCCGCTTCCTTGAGGATGGATGTCCATTCTTCAGAACGGTAAGTCGATTTTTCAGGGGGTTAGTTTTTGGTTTTATCAAGGGTGGTTTTTTTTTAGATTAGGGTTTGGGCTGCAAAAGAGCTAACTGCCCTTTTAAGGGCAATGCCCATCCAAATGCCCTTTTCAGGGCAATGGGGAGCTTAGGTTTTTTTCGATAGTATTTTATTTGGGCGGTTGGTTGTGTGGGTGGTGGGTTTTACTGTTGGAGGGGGTTGTTTGTATTTTTTTACAGGTAAAAGAGCTGATTACTTTGGGGCAATGCCCCGCAAAAGGCCCTTTTAAGGGCTATTGGTAGTTTAGTTTAGGCTAGGGTTTTTTATTTTATTTTTTTTATTTTGATAGGGCTATTAGATTAGTTGTAATTAGTTTAAATATCTTGTAATTTGTGTATTATTTTCTGTAATTTAGTGTTTTTTTACTTTAGCTAATTTAATTTATTTAATTGTTGTTAATGGAGTTAATTTATTTAATTATAGTGTAGTGTTAGGTGTTATTGTAACTTAGGTTAGGTTTTATTTTTCAGGTACTTTTGTCTTTATTTTAACTAGGTAGTTATTAAATAGTTAATAACTTTTTAGTAACTATTCTACCTAGTTAAAATAAATACAAACTTGCCTGTAAAATAAAAATAAACCCTAAGATAGCTACAATGTAACTATTAGTTATATTGTAGCTAGCTTAGGGTTTATTTTATAGGTAAGTATTTAGTTTTAAATAGAAATTATTTAGGTAATGATAGGAATTTTTAGTTAGATTTATTTAAATTATATTTCAAATAGGGGGTGTTAGGGTTAGACTTAGGTTTAGGGGTTAATACATTTAGTATAGTGGCGGCAACGTTGGGGGTGGCAGATTAGGGGTAAATAAATGTAGGTAGGTGGCGGCGATGTTATTGACAGCAGATTAGGGGTTAATAATATTTAACTAATGTTTGTGAGGCGGGAGTTCGGCGGTTTAGGGGTTAATATGTTTATTATAGTGGGGACGGCAGATTAGGGGTTAATAAGTGTAAGATTAGGGGTGTTTAGACTCGGGGTTCATGTTAGGTGTAGACATAAATTTTATTTCCCCATAGGAATCAATGTGGCTGCGTTACTGAGTTTTACGCTGCTTTTTTGCAGGTGTTAGACTTTTTCTCAGCCGGCTCTCCCCGTTGATTCCTATGGGGAAATCGCGCACAAGCACGTAAGACCAGCTCACCACTGACTTAAGCAGCGCTGGTATTGGAGTGCGGTAAGGAGCAAAATTTTGCTCAATGCTTCTTGTCTTTTAACTCTCTTTTGTAAAAACCTGTAATACCAGCACTGCAGGTAAGTGAGCGGTGAGAGAAAACTGCTCGTTAGCACCGCACAGCTCAAATTGAAAAACTTGTAATCTGGCCGTATGTATGTATATAAAGCTGCGATTTTCCCATGTTTTTAACTTGCCTTCTCTTTGGATGTCAGGCTCTGTCATCAGCCTGTAGGAACCATCTGATCCATTTGATAAAGTTGCTGGTTGGCACTGAAACGTCATGGGACTCTTTTAACCTTTAAATAATCTACAATAAAAGCTAAGTTTTATCTTTATCCAGTGAGTGCTATCTTATTATGTGACTATTTATATTTTTGATATAGCACCCTGGTGGCTGCCCACTCAAGATTTGAGATTTGGAGTGAAGGTCTCTATTTACTAATGTTTACATGAATATATACACATATTCACACATAAATATATATGTATGTAATCATATATATATATATATATATATATATATATATTTACATTAGCTGCCTATCTCTGCGCGACTTAACCCCTTAGCTGTGCTACATTCCTCATGCTGTGTCTCATGGAGCCTATGGAAGCTAGCTCTCGTGAGCGCAATGCTTCTGTGCAATGCGGAAAGCGAGGTCGCGTTCGCATTGCACTTCACCTGTAATACCAGCGCACATTCGTGTGCGCTGGTATTGCAAAGTATAGCACAAATATAGCTTTACCGAAAGTGATATTTTTGTGCTCAATTTATAATCTGGCCCATTATAAACTAAAGAATAGAGAAGTGGACAAATTAATAATAATTATATTTATATGTCTCTTACCATTATGATGAGGATAGGTCCCACAGTTCTTATGGAGAATAATGATATGTCCTGGAATCAAAAACACTTTTTTTTTTTTTTTTCAGCAGCAGCATAGGAACATCTGTTCCTCAAAGAAACTCCAGTACATTTTAAAACTAATGCCCATTATTACTGTAAAACACTACTTGAGGTTGGTTTTTATTATATCAAATCTATAGAAATCATCACCCCATGTTTAAGGTACCATTAAATATAGTACAATTCCATAACCAAAAATTACTTAAAGGGACACTGAAGCCAAATTTTTTCTTTCGTGATTCAGATAGAGCATGCAATTTTAAGCAACTTTCTAATTTACTCCTATTATCAATTTTTCTTCGTTCTCTTGCTTTTTTTATTTGAAAAAGAAGGCATCTAAGCTATTTTTTTGTTTCAGAACCATGGAAAGCACTTGTTTATTGGTGGATGAATTTATCCACCAATCAGCAAGAACAACCCAGGTTGTTCACCAAAAATGGGCTGGCATCTAAACTTAAATTCTTGCATTTCAAATAAAGATACCAAGAGAATGAAGACAATTTGATAATAGGAGTAAATTACAAAGTTGCTTAAAATTGCATGCTCTATCTGAATCCCAAAAGAAAAAAAATGGGTTCAGTGTCCCTTTAATAAAAAAAAACATTTTTTTTCTGACACGTAATCATTTACTTCAATTTGCCAGACTCTTGTATCATGTAACAGTCATCAGCCAATAACAAACTAATTTCAGGGACTAGCTCCTACTGAGCATATGCACAAGTTCATAGGGTATACATATACTAGTCTGTGATTGGCTGATGGCTGTCACTTGATACAAGGGCCGGCAAATGGGGAAAACATTAATTTGTCTTCTGCTTATTTGAAATTCAGAATAAATGCAATTGCATTGTCTTTATCTTAAACACTTGTTATGTTAATTATGCAGTTCTTCTGTATTTAGTGGTCCTGTAAAACTGAATGTTCTATCTAAATCATTGGGTTTTAATTTTGGCTTTATTGACCCTTTGAACATTGTGAAATATAAAATAAATGCATTATGTGATGAAGTAATATACAATTTCAATTCATTACATTGCTGTTGAACATAATTTTCGGCAACAATTTTCAGTTCCTCGTATACAAATGTTGATGTTACAGTAAAGAAGTCTGATAGCAAAAGAAGGGAAAAAAGGAATATACCTGTCGGAACTGATCCATTAGAGTCGGAAAACACGGAATACACAGCCTCCTTTAGTTCTTAGCACTTCTACAGGCACACCAGTACATTACTTTATTATAGACTACAAGTTGTGTGTTTCTGCCTAGCACCTCCGTCATCATTGCCTCAAAGTGTTGCCAGCTCTGTCTTTCTGAATCAAATAACTGACGTGTTACCAGTCTCACAGGACTTACCCTCTGGTGGTGTTGCTTTTCCTGTCACCAGAATTGCTTCTCTACAGAGACTTTCCTTGTCTACTGTTGGGTGAATTTCTAATTCTTGCTACCTGCTCCTATTACCTTAAATTACGGAAGTGCCACCAAGTACTTTATATTTATCCAAAATAATCATGTATATAGTATCATGTGGATTGCATGTTTCCTATAAGTGTTTATAAGTGTTTATGTTATCCCTCTATACAGAACTTTATTTTATAATTATTGTTGCCTCCTACAAGTTTGAACTTTCCCTTGTGTATGTACATAACACACACATATAGACCTTATCAACAGCTTCCAACAATGTTTTAACTGTTTGGGCTTTCATTGCAAACCTTGTGTAAATTTACACTTTTTGACTTCTATTCATTTCTATAGGCCTCGTAATTCTTTTTCGGCAGACTGAGCCTGGCTGCCAGTAATGATGGAAAACACTCCATCGTAAGCTGTCGATAAGCACAATGGCTTCCGACATTTCTTTTCTGTTTTACGACCTTTGCGAAAACCCAATTGTAGCTTAATGGAAATAAGCCCAGAGTGGGCTAGATTACAAGTGGACCGCTAAATTATTGCGCTCCCGCAAACGGGCAAATTTACCCGTTTGCAGGAGTGCAATAGTTAACCAGCCATTACAAGTGGCTTTAGCGCTCTAAACATTAACTAAAGATTAGAACTCTGGTTAATTTTCTAAAAGTGCCCCAAATGCCCTCAAAATAGAGGGCATTGTAGTTTTTTATTAAAAAATAAAATATATTTATTTAAAAATGCTGCCCATAGCTGCACTGCATAACTCCTTCGCTTAACGAGGTTCTGATGCCATCTGTAACGGCGTCAGACCAAGGCTCCCATAGGAGCCTATGGAAGCACGCTCTCATGAGCTCAATGCTTCCTAGCAATGCGAATGTGATTAACTTTTAATACCAGTGCACATTATCGTGAGCTGGTATTACAAAGTGGAGCTCTAATATCACTTGCATGCAAGTGAGATTTAGTGCTCCACTTGTAATCTAGCCCAGTTTGTATGTTAAATACTATTAGTTTGTTAAGGCTAATGCTTCAGTATTGACAGACTGACCCTGAGATTTTGCTACTTTTCACAAGTCTCTTTTGCAGATAACAAGGTAGTAAATAGTAAGATCTATAAACTATTTATTCTCTCTTACATTCTGTTACTATGGCACGTGTGCTATTTTCTCTCATATTATAAAAAGCTAGTAAATCCTAAAGCTGGATAGACTTTGTGCTACCACCTATGTTGTACCTAGTTGCTGGTATTTGTGAGTTTTAAGCCCAGATGTTGGGTGCCTGGACAAATTAAGCATATGATTTATTCTTGTGTAACCTGATGATTAATTCACTGAATCTAGCTATATGAAATTTGACTGTTAATTATCTTATTGTTCAATTAACTATTTATCTTTCAAAAAATCATATTACTAATTACCCCTCAATAAATCATTATTATTGCAGTGACTGCTTGATTTTAGTTAAAACATCTATTACAATACAAAAGAACACTCATTTGTTTCCCGTTACAGAGGCTGAAAGGTTTGCAAATCACCTATGTTTAAAGGGATATGAAACACAATTTATTTTGGTTTAGCATCATGGGTAGTGCTTGCTGAACCCAGGTGCTGAACCTAAAATGGGCTGGCTCCTTAGCTTACAATCCTGCTTTTTAAAAATAAAGATAGCAAGAGAGCAAAGAAAAATTGGTAATAAGAGTAAATGAGAAAATGACGTGCTCTATCTGAATAATAATAAAAAGATATGGGTTTCATATCCCTTTAACAGTTTATAAACTATCATAGAAAATAAAACATGTTTCATGCAGTCTTTACAACACTCAGGAAGTACAGTGCCCCAGAATAAAACACCAATATTGTAACCACAATCTACGTAAAACATCATTTAGAGGAAATGCTTTTTAGAGATATGAATTTATTCTCAGAATCAAAATTAGTGTTACAATCTCACTTATTATGGAGATGTAGTCCTAGATTACAATCTCATTTAGATTTTTGAGATAAACATTTATAAACTTTAGGGGAAAAAGTCACCTCAATATCAATCCAAATCTAACTAACACCTGGCTCATATAGGCTATAAAAACGTATATTTCTCTTGTTAAGTGTGTTCAGTCCACGGGTCATCCATTACTTATGGGATATATTCTCCTTCCCAACAGGAAGTTGCAAGAGGATCACCCAAGCAGAGCTGCTATATAGCTCCTCCCCTCACATGTCATATCCAGTCATTCTCTTGCAACCCTCAACAAAGAAGGAGGTCGCGAGAGGAGTTGGAGTTTTTACTTAATTATTCTTCAATCAAAAGTTTGTTATTTTAAAATGACACCAGAGTGTGCCGTTTTTTGTATCTCAGGCAGTATTTGGAGAAGAATCTGCCTGCGTTTTTCTATGATCTTAGCAGACGTAACTAAGATCCGCTGGCTGTTCTCGACATTCTGAGGAGTAGGGTAACTTCAGAAAGAGGGGAATAGCATGCGGGGTCCCCCGCAAATGAGGTATGTGCAGTACATTATTTTCTGGGAATGGAATTGACTAAGAAAATACTGCTGTTACCCATATGATGTAAGTACAGCCTTAAATGCAGTAGTAGCGACTGGTATCAGGCTGATAAATGTATGCGCAGTTGAGTTATTTTCTAGGGACTAGAATTTGACTGAGAAAATACTGTTAATACTGAAATAATGTTTAAGCCTTATCTGCAGTGGAAGCGACTGGTAGCAGGCTTAGTGATAACTTTGCATGACATTCAAATTGTTGTTTTTAAAACGTTTACTGGCATGTTATTTGTTTTGTGAGGTACTTTGGTGATAAATCTTTTTGGGCATGATTTTTTTCGACATGGCTAACGTATTTTCTGCATAGAAACCGTTATATCAGGTCTCCCACTGTTGTAATATGAGTGGGAGGGACCTTGTTTTAGCGCCTTGTTGCGCAGTTAAAATTCTAGCACAGTCTTCCTGTTTCTCCCTCCTTGATCCAGGACGTCTCTAGAGAGCTCATGGGTCTTCAAAATTCGTTTTTGAGGGAGGTAATCAGTCATAGCAGATCTGTGACAGTGTGTTTGACTGTGATAAAAGTGTTAAATCTTAATTTGATATCCGTTTTTGGGTATTAAGGGGTTAATCATCCTTTTGCTAATGGGTGCAATCCTCTGCTAATTAATACATTTCTCGTTAAGAATTGTTCACTATAACTGAATTAGTTTTCTTTGTTATTCAACTGTGTTTTTAAAAGCGCTGCAGCGTTTTTTATATTGCTTGTAAACTTATTGAAAGTGATTTCCAAGCTTGCTAGCTTCATTGCTAGTCTGTTTAAACATGTCTGATACAGAGGAATCTGCTTGTTCATTATGTTCAAAAGCCGATGTGGAGCCCAATAGAAATATGTGTACCAATTGTATTGATATTACTTTGAATAAAAGTCAATCTGTACCGATAAAGAAATTATCACCAGACAACGAGGGGGAAGTTATGCCGTCTAACTCTCCTCACGTGTCAGTACCTGCGTCTCCCGCTCGGGAGGTGCGTAAGATTGAGGCGCCAAGTACATCAAGGCCCTTACAAATCACTTTACATGATATGGCTAATGTTATGAAAGAAGTATTATACAATATGCCCGAATTAAGAGGCAAGCGAGATAGCTCTGGGTTAAGGACAGAGCGTGCTGATGACACGAGAGCCATGTCCGATATTGCGTCACAATTTGCAGAACATGAGGACGTTGCAGAACATGAGGACGGTGAGCTTCATTCTGTCGGTGACGGTTCTGATCCGGGGAGACCGGATTCAGAAATGTCAAATTTTAAATTTAAGCTTGAGAACCTCCGCGTATTACTAGGGGAGGTGTTAGCGGCTCTGAATGATTGCGACACGGTGGCAATCCCAGAGAAATTATGTAGGTTGGATAGATACTATGCGGTACCGGTGTGTACTGACGTTTTTCCTATACCAAAAAGGCTTACAGAAATTATTAGTAAGGAGTGGGATAGACCCGGTGTGCCCTTTTCCCCTCCTCCGATATTTAGAAAAATGTTCCCTATAGACGCCACCACACGAGACTTATGGCAGACAGTCCCTAAGGTGGAGGGAGCAGTTTCTACTTTAGCCAAGCGTACCACTATCCCAGTGGAGGATAGCTGTGCTTTCTCAGATCCAATGGATAAAAAATTAGAGGGTTACCTTAAGAAAATGTTTGTTCAACAAGGTTTTATATTGCAGCCTCTTGCATGCATTGCGCCTGTCACGGCTGCAGCGGAATTCTGGTTTGAGTCTCTGGAAGAGGCGATTCGCACAGCACCATTGGATGAGACTTTGAGCAAAGTTAGAACGCTTAAACTGGCTAATGCGTTTGTTTCGGATGCCGTAGTGCATTTAACCAAACTTACGGCTAAAAATTCCGGATTTGCCACACAGGTGCGCAGGAAGGAAATAATTGCTGACATTACGGGAGGTAAGGGCCACACCCTTCCTCAGGACAGGGCCAAATCAAAGGCCAAACAGTCTAATTTTCGTGCCTTTCGTAACTTCAAGGCAGGAGCAGCATCAACTTCCTCCGCTCCAAAACAGGAAGGAACTACTGCTCGTTACAGACAGGGTTGGAAAGGCAACCAGTCATGGAACAAGGACAAGCAGGCCAGAAAGCCTACTTCCGCCCCTAAGACAGCATGAAGACAGGGCCCCCTCTCCGGAAACGGATCTAGTGGGGGGCAGACTTTCTCTCTTCGCCCAGGCCTGGGCAAGAGATGTACAGGATCCCTGGACGTTGGAGATTATATCTCAGGGATACCTTCTGGATTTCAAAACTTCTCCTCCACAAGGGAGGTTTCATCTGTCAAGGTTATCAACAAACCTAGTAAAGAAAGAGGCATTTCTACAATGTGTACAAGACCTCTTAGTGATGGGAGTGATCCACCCAGTTCCGCGAACGGAACGAGGACAAGGGTTTTACTCAAATCTATTTGTGGTTCCCAAAAAAGAGGGAACCTTCAGACCAATCTTAGACTTAAAAATCTTAAACAAATTCCTAAGGGTTCCATCGTTCAAGATGGAAACCATTAGGACCATCCTGCCCATGATCCAAGAGGGTCAATATATGACCACAGTGGACTTAAAGGATGCCTACCTTCACATACCGATTCACAAAGATCATTATCGGTACCTAAGATTTGCCTTTCTAGACAGGCATTACCAGTTTGTAGCTCTTCCCTTCGGGTTAGCTACGGCCCCGAGAATTTTTACAAAGGTTCTGGGCTCGCTTCTGGCGGTACTAAGACCACGAGGCATAGCGGTGGCTCCGTACCTAGACGACATTCTGATTCAAGCGTCAAGTTTTCAAAATGCAAAGTCTCATACAGAGATAGTTCTAGCATTTCTGAGGTCGCATGGGTGGAAAGTGAACATGGAAAAGAGTTCTCTGTTACCGCTCACAAGGGTTCCTTTTCTAGGGACTCTTATAGATTCTGTAGAGATGAAGATTTACCTGACGGAGTCCAGGTTATCGAAGATTCTCAATGCTTGCCGTGCCCTTCACTCTATTCCAAGCCCATCAGTAGCTCAGTGTATGGAAGTAATCGGCTTGATGGTCGCGGCAATGGACATAGTGCCATTTGCGCGCCTGCATCTCAGACCGCTGCAACTATGCATGCTAAGTCAGTGGAACGGGGATTACTCAGATCTGTCCCCTTTGCTAAATCTGGACCAGGAGACCAGAGATTCTCTTCTCTGGTGGTTGTCACGGGTTCATCTGTCCGAAGGAATGACCTTTCGCAGACCAGATTGGACGATTGTAACAACAGATGCCAGCCTTCTAGGCTGGGGAGCAGTCTGGAACTCCCTGAAGGCTCAGGGATCGTGGACTCAGGAGGAGAAACTCCTACCAATCAACATTCTAGAATTAAGAGCAATATTCAATGCTCTTCTAGCTTGGCCTCAGTTAGCAACACTGAGGTTCATCAGGTTTCAGTCGGACAACATCACGACTGTGGCTTACATCAATCATCAAGGGGGAACCAGGAGTTCCCTAGCGATGTTGGAAGTCTCGAAGATAATTCGCTGGGCAGAGTCACACTCTTGCCACCTGTCAGCGATCTACATCCCAGGTGTGGAGAACTGGGAAGCGGATTTTCTAAGTCGCCAGACTTTTCATCCGGGGGAGTGGGAACTACACCCGGAGGTATTTGCTCAACTGATTCGTCGTTGGGGCAACCCGGATCTGGATCTTATGGCATCTCGCCAGAACGCCAAGCTTCCTCGTTACGGATCCAGGTCCAGGGACCCAGGAGCGGTGCTGGTAGATGCACTTGCAGCCCCTTGGGTTTTCAACATAGCTTATGTGTTTCCACCTTTTCCGTTGCTACCTCGACTGATTGCCAGGATCAAACAGGAGAGAGCATCGGTGATTCTGATAGCGCCTGCGTGGCCACGCAGGACCTGGTATGCAGACCTAGTGGACATGTCGTCCTGTCCACCATGGTCTCTACCTCTGAGGCAGGACCTTCTAATTCAGGGTCCTTTCAACCATCCAAACCTAATTTCTCTGAGGCTGACTGCTTGGAGATTGAGCGCTTGATTCTATCAAAGCGTGGGTTTTCGGATTCGGTTATTGATACATTGATATAGGCTCGGAAACCTGTTACCAGAAAAATTTACCATAAGATATGGCGTAAATATTTATATTGGTGTGAATCCAAGAGTTACTCATGGAGTAAGGTTAGGATTCCTAGGATATTGGCTTTTCTACAAGAGGGTTTAGAAAAGGGCTTATCCGCTAGTTCACTAAAGGGACAGATTTCTGCTCTGTCTATTCTTTTACACAAGCGTCTGGCAGGGAATCCAGACGTCCAGGCTTTTTGTCAGGCTTTGTTTAGGATTAAGCCTGTGTTTAAGGCTGTTGCTCCTCCGTGGAGCTTAAACTTGGTTCTTAAGGTTCTTCAGGGTGTTCCGTTTGAACCCCTTCATTCCACTGATATTAAGCTTTTATCTTGGAAAGTTCTGTTTTTGATGGCTATTTCCTCGGCTCGAAGAGTCTCGGAGTTATCTGCCTTACATTGTGATTCTCCTTATCTGATCTTTCATTCAGACAAGGTAGTCCTGCGTACTAAACCTGGGTTTTTGCCTAAGGTTGTTTCTAACAGGAATATCAATCAAGAGATTGTTGTTCCATCATTGTGTCCTAATCCTTCTTCAAGGAAGGAACGTCTTTTGCATAATCTAGACGTGGTCCGTGCCCTGAAGTTCTACTTACAGGCAACTAAAGATTTTCGACAAACTTCTTCCCTGTTTGTCGTTTACTCTGGACAGAGGAGAGGTCAAAAGGCTTCGGCTACCTCTCTCTCTTTTTGGCTTCGTAGCATAATACGTTTAGCCTATTAGACTGCTGGACAGCAGCCTCCTAAAAGAATTACAGCTCATTCCACTAGAGCTGTGGCTTCCACTTGGGCCTTTAAAAATGAGGCCTCTGTTGAACAGATTTGCAAGGCTGCAACTTGGTCTTCACTTCATACTTTTTCCAAATTTTACAAATTTGACACTTTTGCTTCTTCGGAGGCTGTTTTTGGGAGAAAGGTTCTACAGGCAGTGGTTCCTTCTGTTTAATGTTCCTGCCTTGTCCCTCCCTTCATCCGTGTACTTTAGCTTTGGTATTGGTATCCCATAAGTAATGGATGACCCGTGGACTGAACACACTTAACAAGAGAAAACATAATTTATGCTTACCTGATAAATTTATTTCTCTTGTAGTGTGTTCAGTCCACGGCCCGCCCTGTCCTTTTGAGGCAGGTTCTAAATGTTAAATTATAACTCCAGTCACCACTGCACCCTATAGTTTCTCCTTTCTCGTCTTGTTTCGGTCGAATGACTGGATATGACATGTGAGGGGAGGAGCTATATAGCAGCTCTGCTTGGGTGATCCTCTTGCAACTTCCTGTTGGGAAGGAGAATATATCCCATAAGTAATGGATGACCCGTGGACTGAACACACTACAAGAGAAATAAATTTATCAGGTAAGCATAAATTATGTTTTTTCCTAAATAAATGTCATGAGGTGAAATGGCCTTATGGTAGAAGTACTGATTTTAATGCAAGTGTTGGGGGCTTTATACTGAATTAAAGCACTTTTTTAAAAAAACATTTAGATATCATAATATATACATTATGTCCTAAACTTCTAAAATAAGCATCTTAGGTTGGCTAACAAGACATAAAAAATAACAATCTAGTGGCTCCTGTAGGCGGTGCAAAGCTTAGCCGGATTAAGCTTTGACCGCAGGAGGAAGAGGCCTGGAGGATAGGTGGAGTTAGAGGTGGGGCTTTGGGAGGTTTAGGCTGGTGGTTGAGTGGGAAAGCCAGCAGTTGTTTACTTAAAAATTTGGAGAAGCATCTGTAGCTGCGTGGCTTTCCCGTTCAGCCTGCGACATAGCTGCAGTTGAAGAGCTCCTGAAAATGCTCCGGAGGCTGCAAAAGAGAAAGGACCTACCTGGTTAGAAGAGCAAGTTCATTCTTGACTGGGTGCATTGGATCTGGTGGCGGAGCAACCGACTGCCAGGAAGAGGTCCTTGAGGCCATCTAGGCCTCCATCAAGGCTAAGTCCAGAAGGGAGTCGGCGGTCTGCTGGAGGAAGGAGATCCGGACCGGGTTCCAGTATGAGGAGAGTAGATCCGGAGGTGGTGGAAGTTTCTCTTGCGATGGCAGGGCCTGCAGCAGTGACGTCATCAGTGAGGGGGAGCCTCAGGGATTCGGAGCAGAGGGCCTTGTCTGGTCCTGCCACCACACCAGTAGGAGGTGCGGGTAAGATGGCTCACGGCCTGGAGGGGCCTGATTCAGGTGGGGAGGGGCCTTCAGGGCAGGGTAGTTGTGATGGTCCTGGTGGGCCTTCTTCTTCCTTTGGGGGGATTGTGGAGGATAGTGGTAGTGAGAGGGAGGGTTTGTTGGCCCCTGGGCATGCAACTCTAGTTAGTGAGTTTGGGGTGGGTAAAAAGCAACACGGCCTTGGGATGTTACAGCATAGCTCAGTTGGGGGTAGTCAGGTAGGTGTGAATGGTCTGGACCAGGTTGTTAGGCCCCAAGGGGTACTAGTAGATTTAGATTATGGGTTTGGGGACGAAGGGGAGCAGTTTGAGTTAGACCCTGGGGCGGTGGACCTGTTTTTTTTAACTCTTCTGATGAGGTGTGTGTTCCCCCCTCTCCTGGGCCTATGGGTGAGTTTGTTAGCCACTTTGGGGGACAAGGGGCTAAGTCATTTTCTGTGGGTGGGCCTGGCGGGTTCCATCCTCATCAAAAGGTGGTTTTGCCTGCCAAGGGGGTGAGGGATGGTAATACTGGTTACTCACATGTCAGTTTTTTTTTTAAAGACCCTGATCCCTCTGGGCAATGGCCAGGGCATCAGCCTGGTCCATCCATGGGGGCAGATGTTTTTGACGGCCTGGAGGAGAATTTCTCTGGCCTGCATGGCTCCTGGATGGATTCAATTCATTTGGAGCCTGATGATGGCATACAGCAGGAGGTTCGACCTGTTGGAGGAAGTGTTATGGCCAGGGTTTTGGAGATGGCCAGTGATCAGAGTGGGGCCAGGTTATATACGGCAGCCACTCAGGGTGTTCAAGGGTGACAAACAGCTGGGTAGGCCTGGTGGATACAGGGGTTTGCCTAGGGGTAGATCTAGGCGGCAGCCAGTGGCAGAAGCTGCCTGGTCTGGAGGTGATGGAGGTGGAGCTCCCAAAAGGGGAAGGGGAGTTCTTACGGCTATGGGTACTAGCCTGCATAAGGAGGGACGGGGTGGCAGAATTTCTCTTCCCCTGGATATGTGTTCACATGTTTTTTTTTTCAGGAACAATCATGGTAGCCGGATCAGCAAGGACAGACGGCAGCCAAGGTGCAAGAAAGTGTCCAACGAGGTACGGAGCAACACGTAGGGGGGTCCAGGCGGCTTTCAGCGGTTCTCCGGGTGGCCAGCATTCAGAAGAAACTTGCACAGGTGAGATAGGGGTGTTGGATGTGTTGTGGAGGGATGTTGTTAGGTGTGGTGTTAGGGATGTTGGAAGTGATTCTGTGACTGGTAGATTAGTGGTTGGTTTGAGGGAGTTGCTCGTGAAGCTGGAGGGTGTTTCACCTGCTCCTAGTGCATCTGTTGAGAGTGCGTGGGTCCCAGTTGCCAGGGCGGTCCACCGTTGGGGAGGGTCGAGGTCCGCAGTGATGCGGTTCCGGTAGTCAAAGAGGGTGGTGTCCATATTGAGGTCCAGAAATCCGGGCCATCTGGAGTACCTCCTAGTATCGGCCCCAAGCAGGGTGAAGGGTCTGAATTAAGGGTGGCTGACACGGCATTGTCTAGGTCCTGTCTATGCTCCATCGGGCCTTTGGGGATGCATTTGACTTCGGAAATAAGGGAAAAGATCTGTAAGAGGGAATTTATTGAATTGTTCTCCCTTCTTCCACTTGAGCAGTCTTTAGAGATCCCTGAGGACTCTAAGAAGGACGTGGCCAAGAAGGAAGAAGAGGAGCAGAAGAAACGGTATAGAAAGTTGCCTAAAACATCTACCAATTGGTTCCAGGCCTTTGTAATATATGCAAATGAGTTTACCAGTAGGTTTCCGAACCAGGGTGGGTCATTGTTTTGTTACTTGGACGAGGTTGCAGCTGCTCAGCGTACGTATGGGGGAATGGCCTGGTGGTCATACGATGAGCAGTTTAGGCAGCGGCTTTCGGTTAAACCAGATATGAAGTGGGACGACGGGACATGGGGTTGTGGCTCAAAATAATGACCCCTTTGAGAGCTTTCCAGTCCTTTTGGTTGGGTGCCGGTGCCCCCTCCAGTAGTGGGTCATTGGCGTCGGTTAGAAAAGGGTACTGCTTTGCATATAACGAAAAGTTTTGTAAGTGGGGAGCAGTGTGCAAATTTAAACACGAATGCTCTGGGTGTGGGGGCTCCCAGCCCTATGCAAAGTGTTTCCGCAAAGGTAAACCGGGTAGTGTCGGTGATGCGTCTGACAAAGGGGGTGACTCTAGTGAGCCTCAGCGCGATGGAGCCTTGGCTTGCCTGGTATGCTAGGCATCGGGGTTGTTTTGAGAATGTGGCTCGCTTGTGGCCAGGGGTAGTCCTTGACAAACTTCAGAAGGAGTTGTCTTTGGGGCGAATGGCGGGTCCGTTTGATGGTCCTCCCATTGCAGATTTTAGGATTTCAATGCTTGGGGTGGTACCGAAAAAAGGAGCCTCAGGCTAATTCATCATTTATCATTTCCTAAAGGGGGATCGGTTAATGATGGTATTCATCAGGAGTTGTCGTCTGTCAAATATGCGTCTTTTGATCAGGCGTTTAGTTTAGTGAGGAAGGCTGGTCCTTTGGCTTTGCTAGCGAAAATTGATATTGAGGCGGCTTTTAGGCTGTTACCAGTGCATCCAACATAGCACCATCTGTTGGGTTGTTGTGTGGATGGCGTTTACTATGTTGACTTGTGCTTGCCTATGGGAGGTTCCATCTCATGTTCGCTTTTTGAACATTTTAGCACGTTTCTTGAATGGGTTGTCGCTGAACGTCGGGCATTTCGTCATTGGTCCACTACCTTGACAATTTTTTATTTGTGGGTCCGGCTGGTTCGGGGGATTGTAAACTTTTTAGAGATGTTTGCTATCAGGTGGCGCTGACTTTGGTGTGCCCATTGCTATTGATAAATCTGAGGGACCAGTTATGTCTCTCGATTTCTTGGACATTACAATCGATTCAGTTAACATGGAATGGAATGTAGGCTTCCCATTGATAAGGTCTCTGATCTATTGGAGGTTATTGATCGTTTTTTGTTGGCAAAGAAGGTTACTCTCTGGGAGCTGCAATCCCTTGTGGGCAAGTTTAATTTTGCATGCAGAATTATCCCGATTGGGAGAGTTTTCTGCAGGAGTTTGTCGTTGGCTACTGCTGGGATTATGAAGCAGCACCATTTTGTTTGGCTCTCCAAGGAGCTAAAAGATGATTTGAGGGTTTGGAGGCGGTTTTTGTTGGACTTTAATGGCTCTACGTTGATTCAGGTGGTGAGGGTGTCTAATGGTGAACTTTGGCTCATGATGGATGTGGCGGGTAGTTGTGGTTTTGGAGCTTATTTCATGGGCCACTGTTGTGCTGCTGAGTGGCCGGATGAATGGTCTACTTTGGGTTTGGTCAATAACCTGGTGGTTTTGGAGTTGTTCCCGATTGTGGTGGCCCTGTTTGTCTGGGAGGTTGATTTGCGTAATCAGTCAGTGGTATTTGCTATGGATAATATGGGAGTCGTGTATGCTTTGAATACATTGACGGCTACGTCTTTGCCTGTTTTGAGATTGCTGCGTCTGCTTGTACTGAAATGTTTGAAGATGAATGTTTGCATTAAGGCCAAACATATTCCTGGTGTTTTTAATTCTATAGCAGACTCCCTCTCTCACTTTCAGTGGCAGCGGTTCCGGGAATTGGCCCCTCATGCAGACGTGGAAGGTTGCCCATGCCCAAGTTCTTTGTGGCGGCTTGGAGTGGAGGACTGGCTGGACTGGTGAGGAATTCACTAGCGCCAGGTACTTGGGCAGCTTACTCTAGTGTGTGGTGGGAGTGGGAATCCAGGTTGTATTCTGAAGGGGTTCAGGAGGGGGTCTCTGACCTTACGGGTTTGTTGTTGGATTTGATGTGGGAATGGGGGGCAGCTCACTTGTCGTCTTCCGCAATGGATAGGCGTTTGGCGGCATTGGCTTTCCATTTTAAGCTATTGGGTTTGAGAGATATTACCAAAGGCTTTTCTGTTCGGCAAGTTTTGAAAGGCTTAAAAGGGGGTTTGGTTGGGTTTTCTCCTGATAATAGGCGCCCTATTACCTTCTTGCTGCTGCAGAAGATATATAGGGTTTTAGAGGAAATATGCTTGTCAGATTTTGAGATGTGTTTGTTCCGTTTGGCTTTTGTTTTAGCCTTTTTCGGGGCATTTCGAATTTCAGAGCTGGTTAGTAGGAATTTAGCTTCCATGGGTGGTTTGGCTTTCTCAGATGTGTCCTTGTCGGATTCAAGGGTTGAGTTGTTTTTGAGGAGGAGAAAGACAGACCAGGCAGGAAAGGGTAAGATGATTATCCTTTTTCCCAGTGGTTTGGAGGTTTGTCCTTGCATAAATTTGAGGGATTATTTGGGTGTTCGCCCTGTGATGGGGTGGTTCGTTGTTGGTCCACCAAGATGGTAGGCCTTTGTTGCAGTTCCAGTTTAGGGCGGTTCTTAATAAGTCATTGAGTCATTTGGGTTTCAGTCCCAGAGATTTCGGGTCCCATTCATTCCGCATAGGGACAGCAACTGAGGATTCAGTGAGGGGTTTATCCGATTCGGTGGTTAAGGGTATTGGTACGTGGGGATCTGGGCGGTTCCGACAGTATGTCCGTCCTGAGTTGAGTGTATAATGTGGTGGTGTTGTCATTTTATTTTCTGTGTTCTAGGTGTGGAGCGTTTGTGGTTGGTCGGCCACTCTTTTATTTATTGGGCTCGAAAAGCGGCCACGGTGAAGGTGGATGGATTACAGTTGGGTATCCCCAAGTCTTGAGGCGATGTTAAATGGTTCGGTGTCAGGGGGCTTCATTGGGACGGGTTTTTGCCATTGGTAGTGGATTATTGCAGGCGTTTTCAGCCCCTGACTGTGTTGTTAATCCACGCTAGGGGCAATGATCTTGGTTTTATGTCCCAGAGGGAGTTGGTGAGAAGTATGAAAAGGGACATTGGGAGGTTGGTGGATTTGTTCCCTAGGTTGAGGAGTGTCTGGTCTGACATTTTGCTCAGGATGGTGTGGAAGGGGGCTTGGGACCCAGTGCGTTTAGACAAAAGCAGACAGAAGGAGGATTGGTGCTTCAGTGGTTCATCATCCGGACTTAGCAGAGGTGGGACAGGGTGAATTTTATTTGCCGGATGGGGTGCATTTAAATGACTTCGGGTTGCAGTTGTTTATCCTTGACTTTAAGGAGGCAGTGTGTGCAGTTGCGGGGTTGGCGGGACTGTGCGGAGGTTTCAGGCCAGTCTGTGGCGGGGTACTAGTCCTTACAATTACAGTACATTATGGCCAAATTGTTAGAGGTGGAGCTGGGGGAGGTTATTTAGGCTGGTTGCTGAGCAGGAATGCCAGCAGTTGTTTACTTAAAAAATTGGAGAAGCATCTCCCCCCACCCGTCCCTGTTTTATTTTGTTTCAGTGTTTCTTTTATTGCTGTTATTGTCACAGTTGGTTGGCGGGGGTGCTAGTCCTTACAATTACAGGAGATAATGTCCAAATTGTTAGCGTGATGGTTTCTGCATTCCCATGGGGGGAATTCAAGATGTGGGTCTCTAAGGGCAAGGAGTTCCTTAGAGATTATTGTTGATTATCGATGACGGGTTCAATCACTTGCAGGGTTGGGTCCAGTGGATGGATTGACGGCCATATGTTACAAAGCTATTAGAATGGACTAGCACCACTGTTTTATGTGTAATGTGTTTACAATTATTTGCACTGTTATTTATTGAGTTATTAAAGTTGGTTGCACCAACGCTAAGTCTGTTGTCTTTATTTAAGGGTTGGGTTATTGTTAAAATGGTATTCATGTGTTTTGTCTGTAAAGGCCGGAACTTGACGACATAAAAGGTCAAGTAACAGCAATGCTTAATGTGAGCAGTATGTGATAATTTCTTAAAAGCGAAAGCAGATGTTACAGTTAAATATGTAAAAAAACTAACAGCCAGAAGTGGACCTACTAAGCAGAGGGCCCTGATGCAAGTTCTGTTTTGGGTCCCCCAAAAGTAGTAAGCAATATACATGCTGCTCCTTATAATCATTTTGGTGACAGATAGATAGATTGATAGACCTACCTGCATACAGCACTAATAAGACTCCCTTGCATTAGGATTGTACACATGCCTATATATATATATATATAAATTATTCCGTTATTAACATTTATTCTTACCTGCTGCTTCAAACAGGTGCACAACTACAGAGGTCTCAGAGATTTCCACAGCTACTGGGCCTGTCTTTTTAGGTAAGCAGAATCAGATATTTTTTATGAAGATGCAGCTTTTCTAATCATCACTAGAGTCGCTAAACCTGTGGCTACTGCATGTCTTTGTGTGTATATGTGTTTGTGTGTGTGTATGGGTTTGTATATTTGTATGTATGTGTGTATATCACTGGGGCCCAGTGAGTTCTAGTAATGCCTCTGGCTTCAATAAAGCACTTGGCCTCACCATGTTAAAATCTATTTTTTAATGGTATCTGATGGTTATTTGCTGCTCATTGGGGTATAATTTATACAAATGTGCACAGCATTTAGCACCCACAGTAGAAGCACATCTCTACTGCAATCTCTCTTTCTCTCCTGTGCATGAACCACGATCAGTAACATAATACAATTCCTGAGTACGCTTAAAGGGAATGTCTACTCCAGAATTTTAGTTTTTTGTTTTAAATGGATAGATAATCTCTTTATTACTCATTCCCCGGTTTTGTTTAAAAATGTCTAAATCCACTGAGATAAGAGGCAGCCTTCAAAGCCTTAGAAATTAGTATATGAGCCTACCTAGCTTTAGCTTTCAACAAAGAATAACAAGAGAACAAAGCAAATTTGATGATAAAAGTAAATTGGAAAGTTGTTTAAAATTGCATGCCCTATCTGAATAATGAAAGTTTAATTTTTACTAGACTGTCCCTTTAAGCATGCTCACCTTTCTTCCATGATTTCTTGTAATATGGGACATGGACAATGATCCCAAGCACCTTATGTGGTGGATGCTGGAACTAAAACTTGAGTGCTATTTTAATCAAATCTATTTAAAAAAAACATGTACCCTATCTACAAGTAATCTATTTTTCATCATGTTTTATTTTCCTCTCTCTGTACCTTGTCGATTTCTGTTGAATGCATTCTTTGTTAACACAATAGCAGTAACACATTGTATAGAAATGGTTAATGCTTACTGTTCAGGGGCAGTGCCAGATAGTCTATTTGTTGGAGTTGTGTAATCCTAATCAGAAAATAGGTACTCTGGGGTAGGGTTTGAAAGGTCCCACAATTCATTTATACTATATGTGACCTGAATAAGAGGAGAAAAGCAACATAAAGAACAGCAGGACAGAGTTTTGAACCTGTGGAAATTCCACAAAATGCAGGACAATTAGGAGCTCTACTATATCCCTGTTACATTTGTTGTCTCTGGTTGCAGCCATGTCTAAAATCTTCATGTGTAGGCATATTTTAAAAGTATATAAAATTAACTTTCTATAATTTTCAACTAATACCATTGATCATTATATAACACATGTGAACAACAGGGATGTTGATCATAATCTTGCACTTATTTTCGGGAGATAGCTAGACCACAATTTCTGTACTTCGGTATTTTCAATGTGGTTTTTGTCAGTGATCACAATCCTAAAGTGCGTGTCGTTGATAGTCCTAAAGCTGAAATAACATTGAATAGTTATCTGCATGGTCCAGCTCTTATGCTTGCATTCTTACTTTTTCAAATAAAGATACCAAGACAACAAATAAAAATATGCTCTATCTGAATCATGAAAGTTTCATTTTGACTAGACTACCCCTTTAATAGTGTGCAGTGATGCTAAAAGGTGATGTGCACAATTAACCTGTTGTACGCCAAAACCAGAGAGATATGTGTGTATGTCTTTTAAAGAGGTTTGAACAGGGGCATTATAAGTTCAGTGGGTATGTGTATCTTTTAAGTTATGGATTTGGCTATTTTTTAGTTTTGTAAAAGTACTTTAATTAGCTGAGCAGGTGGCGTTTATATGGGTTTGTTGACATTACTTCCTAATTACATTAAATATGGTATAAATAATGTCAGTGACCTAGATTTGGAGTTTGGCGTTAGCCGTGAAAACCAGCGTTAGAGGCTCCTAACGCTGGTTTTAGGCTACCGCCGGTATTTGGAGTCATTCAAAATAGGGTCTAACGCTCACTTTTCAGCCGTGACTTTTCCATACCGCAGATCCCCTTACGTAAATTGCGTATCCTATCTTTTCAATGGGATCTTTCTAACTCCGGTATTTAGAGTCGTTTCTGAAGTGAGCGTTAGACATCTAACGACAAAACTCCAGCCGCAGGAAAAAAGTCAGTAGTTAAGAGCTATCTGGGCTAACGCCGGTTCATAAAGCTCTTAACTACTGTGCTCTAAAGTACACTAACACCCATAAACTACCTATGTACCCCTAAACCGAGGTCCCCCCACATCGCCGACACTCGAATATTTTTTTTAACCCCTAATCTGCCGACCGCCACCTACGTTATACTTATGTACCCCTAATCTGCTGCCCCTAACACCGCCGACCCCTGTATTATATTTATTAACCCCTAATCTGCCCCCCACAACGTCGCCGCCAGCTACCTACAATAATTAACCCCTAATTTGCCGACCGCAAAGCGCCGCCACCTACATTATAGCTATGTACCCCTAATCTGCTGCCCCTAACACCGCCGACCCCTATATTATATTTATTAACCCCTAATCTGCCCCCCTCAACGTCGCCTCCACCTGCCTACACTTATTAACCCCTAATCTGCCGAGCGGACCGCACCGCTACTATAATAAAGTTATTAACCCCTAATCCGCCTCACTAACCCTATAATAAATAGTATTAACCCCTAATCTGCCCTTCCTAACATTGCCGACACCTAACTTCAATTATTAACCCCTAATCTGCCGACCGGAGCTCACCGCTATTCTAATAAATGTATTAACCCCTAAAGCTAAGTCTAACCCTAACACTAACACCCCCCTAAGTTAAATATAATTTAAATCTAACGAAATTAATTAACTCTTATTAAATAAATTATTCCTATTTAAAGCTAAATACTTACCTGTAAAATAAACCCTAATATAGCTACAATATAAATTATAATTATATTGTAGCTATTTTAGGATTAATATTTATTTTACAGGTAACTTTGTAATTATTTTAACCAGGTACAATAGCTATTAAATAGTTAAGAACTATTTAATAGTTACCTAGTTAAAATAATAACAAAATTACCTGTAAAATAAATCCTAACCTAAGTTACAATTAAACCTAACACTACACTATCATTAAATTAATTAAATAAAATACCTACAATTACCTACAATTAACCTAACACTACACTATCAATAAATTAATGAAATACAATTCCTACAAATAAATAGATTTAAATAAACTAGCTAAAGTACAAAAAATATAAAAGAACTAAGTTACAAAACATAAAAAAATATTTACAAACATAAGAAAAATATTACAACAATTTTAAACTAATTACACCTACTCTAAGCCCCCTAATAAAATAACAAAGACCCCCAAAATAACAAAATGCCCTACCCTATTCTAAATTACTACATTTCAAAGCTCTTTTACCTTACCAGCCCTGAACAGGGCCCTTTGCGGGGCATGCCCCAAGAAATTCAGCTCTTTTGCCTGTAAAAAAAAACATACAATACCCCCCCCACACCATTACAACCCACCACCCACATACCCATAATCTAACCCAAACCCCCCTTAAATAAACCTAACACTAAGCCCCTGAAGATCTTCCTACCTTGTCTTCACCCTACCAGGTTCACCGATCCGTCCTGAAGAGCTCCTCCGATGTCCTAATCCAAGCCCAAGCGGGGGGCTGAAGAGGTCCATGATCCGGCTGAAGTCTTCATCCAAGCGGGAGCTGAAGAGGTCCATGATCCGGCTGAAGTCTTCATCCAAGCGGGAGCTGAAGAGGTCCATGATCCGGATGAAGTCTTCTATCAACGGCATCTTCAATCTTCTTTCTTCCGGATCCATTTTGCAGACCTCCGACGCGGAACATCCTCTTCTCCCGACGCCTACTAGCCGAATGACGGTTCCTTTAAGGGACGTCATCCAAGATGGCATCCCTCGAATTCCGATTGGCTGATAGGATTCTATCAGCCAATCGGAATTAAGGTAGGAATATTCTGATTGGCTGATGGAATCAGCCAATCAGAATCAAGATAATTCCGATTGGCTGATCCAATCAGCCAATCAGATTGAGCTCGCATTCTATTGGCTGATCGGAACAGCCAATAGAATGCAAGCTCAATCTGATTGGCTGATCGAATCAGCCAATCGGATTGAACTTGATTCTGATTGGCTGATTCCATCAGCCAATCAGAATATTCCTACCTTAATTCCGATTGGCTGATAGAATCCTATCAGCCAATCGGAATTCGAGGGACGCCATCTTGGATGACGTCCCTTAAAGGAACCGTCATTCGGCTAGTAGGCGTCGGGAGAAGAGGATGTTCCGCGTCGGAGGTCTGCAAGATGGATCCGGAAGAAAGAAGATTGAAGATGCCGTTGATAGAAGACTTCATCCGGATCATGGACCTCTTCAGCTCCTGCTTGGATGAAGACTTCAGCCGGATCATGGATCTCTTCAGCTCCCGCTTGGATGAAGACTTCAGCCGGATCATGGACCTCTTCAGCCCCCCGCTTGGGCTTGGATTAGGACATCGGAGGAGCTCTTCAGGACGGATCGGTGAACCTGGTAGGGTGAAGACAAGGTAGGAAGATCTTCAGGGGCTTAGTGTTAGGTTTATTTAAGGGGGGTTTGGGTAAGATTAGGGGTATGTGGGTGGTGGGTTGTAATGGTGTGGGGGGGGTATTGTATGTTTTTTTTTACAGGCAAAAGAGCTGAATTTCTTGGGGCATGCCCCGCAAAGGGCCCTGTTCAGGGCT